>NC_134358.1:303731613-304054113 GCF_048569485.1 Anomaloglossus baeobatrachus
TTTCCCTGTCTGTGTCTGCCTCTTTCCCTGTCTGTGTCTGCCTCTTTCCCTGTCTGTGTCTGCCTCTTTCCCTGTCTGTGTCTGCCTCTTTCCCTGTCTGTGTCTGCCTCTTTCCCTGTCTGTGTCTGCCTCTTTCCCTGTCTGTGTCTGCCTCTTTCCCTGTCTGTGTCTGCCTCTTTCCCTGTCTGTGTCTGCCTCTTTCCCTGTCTGTGTCTGCCTCTTTCCCTGTCTGTGTCTGCCTCTTTCCCTGTCTGTGTCTGCCTCTTTCCCTGTCTGTGTCTGCCTCTTTCCCTGTCTGTGTCTGCCTCTTTCCCTGTCTGTGTCTGCCTCTTTCCCTGTCTGTGTCTGCCTCTTTCCCTGTCTGTGTCTGCCTCTTTCCCTGTCTGTGTCTGCCTCTTTCCCTGTCTGTGTCTGCCTCTTTCCCTGTCTGTGTCTGCCTCTTTCCCTGTCTGTCTGCCTCTTTCCCTGTCTGTGTCTGCCTCTTTCCCTGTCTGTGTCTGCCTCTTTCCCTGTCTGTGTCTGCCTCTTTCCCTGTCTGTGTCTGCCTCTTTCCCTGTCTGTGTCTGCCTCTTTCCCTGTCTGTGTCTGCCTCTTTCCCTGTCTGTGTCTGCCTCTTTCCCTGTCTGTGTCTGCCTCTTTCCCTGTCTGTGTCTGCCTCTTTCCCTGTCTGTGTCTGCCTCTTTCCCTGTCTGTGTCTGCCTCTTTCCCTGTCTGTGTCTGCCTCTTTCCCTGGCTGCATTGTGACACGGCAACATTCCATATAAGGGCGTGGCTGCGCATTCTTCTGAAGTTCTGGCTGCAATGTGGCTCGCAGCTTCATTCGCTTTAATGGAGGCAGGTTTTTTGGCGAATAACTGTAAAGCGTGGGTTAAAATTTCTCCTCGAAACATAGCCTATGACGCTCTCGGGGTCCATACGTGTGAGGAAGAACCGGTCCCGAAAAACGAAGAAGTTGTGCGTTCCCCCTGGTATTCCCTTACTTGAATTGAGGGTGCACCTGTCTGCGTAGTGGTTGGCTAACCACACACAGGCACTTACACTTATGGGTTTTTATACCACGTCTGTTTGTGCTGTAATTTTTTAGCAGCTAATCTTGGTTCTCTTTTTAACAGTGTCTTTTATGGTCTTTTTAGTTGAACATGATCCATACCCTGTCATCTTCTGCCCCTATCCCTCCCACTTCAACCTTCGCTTGGATATATATGATGGAAGGAGGATGAATTTTCCTGACAAGCAACTTTGAATATGGACTCCACGATACTGGATTAATCTATAGCTTTTATTGCAGTTTGCTTTTGCAACTATATTTACTACTGTTATGAATTTTTCTATCTTTACACATGTATTGTATTACGAGCTCTCTGCATGGCCTTAGCATTATGTTTATGTGGATCCAGTTACGATTGCATCCTCTTTTCCTTCCTCCTTCCTTTTCCATATATGCCGTCTCCAACATCTCTACTACTTACAGTTTTCCTTTTGCAAGCCAGACAATACTATATATTTTGTATATTTCTCCTCTGCCGGGCTGCGGAGTGATTGTACATTTTCTCTTTCTGGCCTCATTTGCTGAGGGGCGGGAGTATTTTCTTCCCTTATTTGGAGTGGGCAGGGCATGCGACGCGTAATCTGTCAGTACCCGCATTCTGGGCACGATTGCGGTGGCGTCCCTAGCAGCGGAGAACCGGAAGTGTTTGTGACGTCACAGGAAGTATTCTTCCATCCGGTCTCCGCTGCCGACGCTGAACCACAGCGCGACCCAGATTGGGAATTTCACTATGACATGCTGATGAGTGGGTGGTTTAGGGGGGCTCTGGATCCCTTATAAAAGGTCAGTACTGTGCACTAGTTTTATCGGTCCCCCGACGAAGCACACCTAGTGAAACACGTGTTGGGACGTCGGTCCCCACGTGATATCCCGGCTTTCTGGTGATCTGATCTCTGGTAGGTAACTGCCCTTGGCACGCTATATTTAGAACTACCTTATTTTGTTGCTGGCAATCTTTGCACTTATTGGGCTACTAACTACCTAAAGGGCACTTAGCCCTGAATTTTCTTCAGATGCCCTGGAGACTTCTTCTCCTCTATCTTTCTCCGGGACACGTGGGGTCTATCCCCCTCAGCACTTCTTACCCCCTGGTCCTCTATATATATGTTTAATGTCTTTGTTACACCCTACAGCATTTATATAATAAAATGTTTTATACATTTCTAACTATGGCTTGTTTGGGTGTTTCTGTTACTGGGCAAATCTAAAGACTCTACTCTCTCTGGTTCTTTTATAATTTTATATTTATATATATTTTTATATATATATATATATATATATATATATATATATATATATACACACACACACATATATATATTATATATATATATATATATATATATATATGCACATATATATATATATATATATATATATATACACACATAGATACATACATATAATAATAATAAAATTATATATATATATATAGATGTTGCTGTGTGTAGTTGCCAAGTGTTTGTGTAGGGCGCTGTAAATGTTCTGGGTGTGGCGGTGTGTGAGAGCGGTGTTGTTTTGTGTGTGTTGTGTTGTTTGTGGAGCGCTGTGTGTGTGTGGTGCTGTGCGGCTTGTGTGGGTGTGGGGTGTGTGTGTGTGTTTTGGGGGGGGTATGTTTTGTGCAGTGTGTGTGTTGGAGTAGTCCTGGGGAGAGAGGAGTCCAATAGGTGGAGTAGTCCCGGGGGGGAGGTGTATAGGTGCCCAATGTGTGCAGGTGCCGAGCAGGCGCTGTGCGGGGGGGGGCGTGGCGTGGCCGAGCGGGTAAAGTGTGCGGGGGGCGTGGCCAAGCGGGCACGGTGTGCGGGGGCGTGGCCAAGCAGGCACAATGTGCGGGGGGTCTGGCCTGGCCGAGCAGCCAATGCGACGGTTGTCACTGTAATGACGTCATTTTGGAGCAAGACAGAGACAGAATAAGGTAATTTTATATATATATATATATATATATATATACATATACATACATATACACATACATACATATACACATACATACATGTATATATATATATATATATATATATATATATATATATATATATATATAATAATATAATATAATATATAGAGAGATTATCTATCTCTCTCTATATAGATAGAGAGATATATATCTCTATCTATCTATATAGAGAGAGATAGAGAGATAGATAATCTCTCTCTCTATATATATATTTATTCTATTTCTATCTATATACATACACACAGTGCTGGCCAAAAGTATTGGCACCCCTGCAATTCTGTCAGAGAATACTCCGTTTCTTCTTGAAAATGATTGCAATCACAAATTCTTTGGTATTATCTTCATTTATTTTTCTTGCAATGGAAAAAACACAAAAGAGAATGAAAAAAATTAAATCATTGATTATTTCACACAAAACTCCAAAAATGGGCCAGACAAAAGTATTGGCACCCTTAGCCTAATACTTGGTTGCACAACCTTTAGCCAAAATAACTGCGTACAACCGCTTCCAGTAACCATCAATGAGTTTCTTACAATGCTCTGCTGGAATTTTAGACCATTCTTCTTTGGCAAACTGCTCCAGGTCCCTGAGATTTGAAGGGTGCCTTCTCCAAACTGCCATTTTGAGATCTCTCCACAAGTTTTCTATGGGATTCAGGTCTGGACTCATTGCTGGCCACTTTAGTGCTGTCTATCAAACCCTTTTCTAATGCTTTTTGAAGTGTGTTTTGGGTCATTGTCCTGCTGGAAGACCCATGACCTCTGAGGAAGACCCAGCTTTCTCACACTGGGCCCTACATTATGCTGCAAAATTTGTTGGTAGTCTTCAGACTTCATAATGCCATGCACACGGTCAAGCAGTCCAGTGCCAGAGGCAGCAAAGCAACCTCAAAACATCAGGGAACCTCCACCATGTTTGACTGTAGGGACAGTGTTCTTTTCTTTGAATGCCTCTTTTTTTTCCTGTAAACTCTATGTTGATGGCTTTTCCCAAAAAGCTCTACTTTTGTCTCATCTGACCAGAGAACATTCTTCCAAAACGTTTTAGGCTTTCTCAGGTAAGTTTTGGCAAACTCCAGCCTAGCTTTTTTATTTCTCGGGGTAAGAAGTGGGGTCTTCCTGGGTATCCTACCATACAGTCCCTTTTCATTCAGACGCCGACGGATAGTACGGGTTCACACTGTTATACCCTCGGACTGCAGGGCAGCTTGAACTTGTTTGGCTGTTAGTCGAAGGTTCTTTATCCACCATCCGCACAATCTTGCGTTGAAATCTCTCGTCAATTTTTCTTTTCCTTCCACATCTAGGGAGGTTAGCCACAGTGCCATGGGCTTTAAACTTCTTGATGACACTGCGCACCGTAGACACAGGAACTTTCAGGTCTTTGGAGATGGACTTGTAGCCTTGAGATTGATCATGCTTCCTCACAATTTGGATTCTCAAGTCCTCAGACAGTTCTTTGGTCTTCTTTCTTTTCTCCATGCTCAATGTGGTACACACAAGGACACAGGTTGAGTCAACTTTAATCCATGTCAACTGCTGCAAGTGTGATTTAGTTATTGCCAACACCTGTTAGGTGCCACAGGTAAGTTACAGATGCTGTTAATTACAAAAATTAGAGAAGCATCACATGATTTTTCAAAACAATGCCAATACTTTTGTCCAATATATATATTATATACATACATACATACATACACACATATACACACACATGTATATATTTGCCTTATTCTGTCTGTCTTGCTCCAAAATTACGTCATTACAGTGACAACCTTTGCATTGGCCGCTCGCCTCAGCCCCCCGCACACATTGGTCGCTCAGCTCAGCCCCGTCCCCCGCACACATTGGCCGCTCGCCTCAGCCCAGGGGTGGGACTCAGCTGGTTCTGTCCGGTTCGGGCGAACCGGTTGCTACAACAACAGCCAGTTCGCCGAACCGGAAACAATCAGTGTCGGCGATCCAGTTCCCCTGTATTCATTTGTATAGGCGTCTTTAAGACGCCGTTACAAATGAATCCCCGTACCTCCATGCACGCCGCACTTCCGGGTTCAGTGGAGCCAGTTTGCTCTCTGACCCGGCGTGCGGTGGCGTGATGACGCTGCAGAGGTCATGGCAGCGTGGTGAGATTACCTCACCATACTACCGCCTGTCAGCGTCAGTGTGCAGAGTGCCGCGGAGGAGGAGGGAGAAGAGGCCGCCGGCACTTGAAGCAGGTAAGCGCTCTGTGAGCCGAAGATGCGACTCTACAGGAGAGAGGAGGCCACATGGAGCCTGCAGGGCAGGAGGAGGCCACATGGAGCCTGCAGGGCAGGAGGAGGCCACATGGAGCCTGCAGGGCAGGAGGAGGCCACATGGAGCCTGCAGGGCAGGAAGAGGCCACATGGAGCCTGCAGGGCAGGAAGAGGCCACATGGAGCCTGCAGGGCAGGAGGAGGCCCCATGGACACTGCAGGGCAGGAGGAGGCCCCATGGACTATGCAGGGCAGGAGGAGGCCCCATGGACTATGCAGGGCAGGAGGCGGCCACATGGACTATGCAGGGCAGGAGGAGGCCACATGGACTATGCAGGGCAGGAGGAGGCCACATGGACTATGCAGGGCAGGAGGAGGCCCCATGGACCATGCAGGGCAGGAGGAGGCCACATGGACCATGCAGGGCAGGAGGAGGCCACATGGACCATGCAGGGCAGGAGGAGGCCACACGGAGCCTGCAGGGGAGAGGAGGCCACACGGAGCCTGCAGGGGAGAGGAGGCCACACGGAGCCTGCAGGGGAGAGGAGGCCACACGGAGCCTGCAGGGGAGAGGAGGCCACACGGAGCCTGCAGGGGAGAGGAGGCCACACGGAGCCTGCAGGGGAGAGGAGGCCACACGGAGCCTGCAGGGGAGAGGACGCCACACGGAGCCTGCAGGGGAGAGGACGCCACACGGAGCCTGCAGGGGAGAGGACGCCACACGGAGCCTGCAGGGGAGAGGACGCCACACGGAGCCTGCAGGGGAGAGGAGCCAACATGGAGCCTGCAGGAGAGAGGAGGCCACATGGAGCCCCCACCCGCACACATTGGCCGCTCGGCTCAGCCCCCCGCATACATTGGGCACCTATACACCTCTCCCCCAGGACTACTCCACCTATTATACTCCTCTCTCCCCAGGACTACTCCTCCTATTATCCTCCTCTCCCCCCAGGACTACTCCTTCTATTATACTCCTCTCTCCCCAGGACTCCTCCTATTATACTCCTCTCTCCCCAGGACTACTCCTCCTATTATACTCCTCACCTCCAGGACTACTCCTCCTATTATACTCCTCTCCCACGATGGGGGGTGCGCAGCATGGGGGATGGAGCACGATAGGGGTGCACACCTCCCCCCCCCAAAACACACACACACACACACACACACCACACACACACAGGGAACTACAAACACCGCCCTACACAGACACCCACAGACAATGCCGCACACACACAACACCCAACACATAAAAAACCACGCACACACAAACACCGCGGCACACGCAGACAAATATACACACACACACAGTACAAAACATGCCTCACCCCAAAACACACATGCACCCCACACACAAACTGCGCAACACACAGCACCACACACAATGCTGCAGACACACAGCGCTCCACAAACAAAGCAACACACAAACACCACCGCTCTCACACACCCCTAAACCCAGACAACACCTAGAACATTTACAGCGCCCTACACAAACACTTGGCAACTACACACAACAACATCTATATAACAAAAAGCATACATTAACTACACAATAAATTCTAGAATACGCGATGCGTTAGAATCGGGCCACCTTCTAGTATAATATATATATATTGCACACCAAACAGATCTGATGGTGTGCATTGTGAATTCAGTTTCTTTACACTTACCTTGAAGAGCAGGATAAAAAGGAGAAAGGGTCCGAAGAATACTTCTCACAGTATTTGCATCTTTGCCTTTCAGAAGTTGAAGTATGTCAGGACTCAAACCTTTGGATGTTTTTCCTTGTGATTTGCTTGATGAAGGCATTTCTGAATTAGTTTCAAATGAGCTAGAGGAACATGATGGTCCAGGAAGAGCAATATTTGAATTGTCCTCATAGAAACTATTCTGAGAGACACTATTCTGGGGTGTAGTTTTTACCATTTGCATCGCTCCACCAAATATCTCAGAAACACAAAATTTTTCATTGGGAACACTACTTTTTGAGTAAGTGTCAGCAATGAAAGAGGAATGTGAAGAGGAGACTTCAGCTGAGCTATGCTGGGGGGATACCATGACATTCATATTGGAGAAAGATGATGAATGCATGGTAGGGAAATTATAATGCTCCTTGTAATTACTCCTTTTCGTGCTCTGAAATTCTGAAAATGAATAAAAAAAATTTAACAAGTTATGCACTGTACACTCATTTCTGCATAAAAGGTAAGTTTACAAACATTCCTCATTTATCCCACTTTCCCAGAAAATCCGCATTTTCTTTGTATAACCTGCTTCAAACTTTACATTCAAATTGTTTTATGTGACTATTTCTTGCAAAATAGGACTTTGAAAGGCTCAGAAGCTTAGAGTATTTCCCATTATGTTATATACAAACATATTTAAAAGGATATGTATAAGCCTGATTTTATCATACGTGGATGATCTCTGCTTTTTCAGAGAGCACACCTACCAATAATTGTCTGTGGAGCGGATTCATATGTCTGTTTTGCCTTTTTTTGTACACAGAGTGAACTAAGAAATAAAATTAGACATGTTTGCTTTTGATCCTAGTCATTGTCCATGTTTCAGGAAAAAACTCTGATAGCATGTCATCCTAGTGCTATCTCAGTTCTTCACTGACTGATGGCAGTTCAGTTTCTCAAATTTTTATCAAAAAGGGTTGTTTTTTTCCTATTTTTGTATATTAGAAATATTGATGAAACACTAATGATTAAAATGGACACATGGACCAAACATTGATGAAAACCTACACAAAAAATAACTGATGTGTGAATATGGCCCAAGGCTATTTTCACACATCCATGTGACTGTTACCATCCTAGAGAAAAAAAGATTTTTTTTTAACAAGCAGACGCATGCAATAGTGATTTGTTAATCTCACACAATTTATTGATACAAAAGCCAACAACAGCGGTGGGTATACCCCCCAAAATGTAAATGTCTCAACAACTTGTCCTGTGGCCTTGAGCATCAATTACAGCTTGACAACGACATATCATGCTGTTCACAAGTCGAATTATTGTCTGCTGAGGCAAATGGCAAAATGGCATCCCAATCTTCTTGAAGGGCGGACCTCAGGTCATTGAGGGTCTACGCCTTTACATGGCCACTCAGCTAATCCCATAGGTTTACTATGGGATTGAGGTATGGCGAAAGTGCAGGCCACCTCAGTTTCCAACAGCCGTTCTCTATTAATGCGTCATTGATGATGCGTTATTTTTCACAAAGTGTAGGCCAGTTCTGTATTGACTAGACCTATCTGCCCTCACTACCACCACCACCAAAGGCTCATTTGGTGACAACAGTGGCTGATGTACAGAGCTCTTTTTGACGTCTGAAACATTGTTGGCGACCATAATTTCCGCTTAGCGTGAATCGATTTTCATCAATGAACAGCCACTGGTCCCTTGTCTAGCGTAGATAATCCTGTGCAAGATGATGACGCCTGTGCCTGGTGTCTAGCATGTAGACCATGCTGATGTAAATGGTTTTGAATGGTCTGATGCGACACTTGTGTGCCTCTCATCTCCCTTAATTGTGCCTGGAGTTGTGTGGCATTCATCATCCGGTTCCGAAGGGCATTGTTCACAATGAAACGGACTTCAGTGTGGGATACGGCCAAAGGACGTCAACTTCTGTGCCTCTCTGTGGCTCTTCCAGTCTCTCTGTATTTCTGTTGCAACCTGCGGATGACACTCTGTGACACTGTAACTCAGTCTGAGAACAACCTGCTTCAAGCATCGCAATGGCGTGGTACTGTTGATCAAATGGTAGGTGTTGTCTTAGTCTCATAATGTGAAATTGTGAACAGCATAATGAGAAGGACTTTTAAATTACCAATTCTAATTGAATCTTGAAATGTATTAGGTGATTTATGGAAAAGGGTTAATTTTTCCTGTACACTCTCTTCCCTTCCTCTTTCCTATCCTTAAACTTATTATCACTCTTTCCCTCCCCATCTCCCTCACACTAGGTTATGTTTTTTAATGTTTTGTTATTTGACTTTATTCTTCCCTGTTTATTTTACAAAACAATTTATTTTAAGATTTTTAAAATTTAACACTTGTGTATTTTTCCATTAAGCCCCTAGACAGCAAGTTGTGTTAAAAAGTTTTGTAACACTCAATATTTCGTCACGTAAATTCAAAGGTTTAGAGAAGGTCACATTAAATTCATCTGAAAAGGTTAGAGTGAAATTTAGGATCATCCTGAAATTTCACCCGAAAGCCAAAAAGCCCTAAATTTTTCTGAGTAGTGTACGTAATGCCTTGGATAAAATGTTGTACCCTTCTCCTGACTGATAACTTTCAACAATTAGATCCCTTTCCTGTATTAAAAGCAGTTTACAAACCATGGCTTTTGATGTAAATCGCAATTAAAAAAAATGTCATTATTTGTTAACCTTTTAAGTGCTACACAGGAAAAAAAGCAATGTGCAACGAAAAACTTTTTCTTACAAAAATATTGCTTTAGCCTCAAATATTTTCTCAAGGGTAATTGGAGAAAACGGACCATACAATTTGTTGTGCAATTTCTCCTGACTACACAGATACCCCATATGTGGTTGAAAACTACTGTTTGGCACTGGTAGAAGATCTAAATAAGGGTGTTTGGGCACACAGCAGGCTTGGAAAGGAATGAGCTCTATTTACATTTTGGAGAGCAAATTGGCTGGAAAAGCGAATGCAATGTCAAGTTTGCAGAGAACGTTATGTGCCTAAATAGTGGAAATTCCCCACAAGTGACCCGATTTAGGAATCTATACACCTTAAGGAATTTAATCTAGATATGTAATGAGCACCTTGACCCCACAGGTGCTTCCCAAAATTGTAGAATACTGAGCTGTGAAAATTAAATCTTCATTTTTTTTCACACAAAAAAGTTGTTTTAACTCCAATTCTTTCATTTTCACAAGAGTAACAGGAGAACATGGACCATACAGTTTGTTGAGTAATTTCTCTTGAGTAAACAGACCCCCTTATGTGGTGGAAAACTACTGTTTGGGTGCACAAAAGGGCTTGGAAGAGAAAGAGCGCTATTTTGGAGCGCAAAATTGGCTGGAATAAATAGAGGACACTATGTCGCATTTGCATAGCCCGTGATGTGCCCACATATTAAAAACCCCACACAAGTAATCCTCTTTTAGAAACTTCACCCCTTGGGGAATTCATCTAGTGGTGTAGTGAGCATTTTTTAACTCTTAGGTGATTCACGGAATTGTATGACATTCAACTCTGAAAATAAAAAAAATACTATTCTTTTCCACTAAAATGTTGCTTTGGCCCCAGTGTTTTAATTTTCAAAAAGGGTAATAGGAGAAAACGGAAGATTAAATTTGTTACATAATTTTTCCTGAGTTTGCCAATACCCCATATTTGGTCAAAAACTACTTTGGAGGTACAGTGCAAAGCTCAAAAAGGGAAGGAGCGCCATACTGGAGTTCTGATTTAGCTGTAAGGGTTTGGGGGTGCCAGGTCACATTAGCAGTGCCATTCACATGCCAGAAAAGCAGACCAACCATGAGTGACCCCAATTTCCAAAGTACTCCACTCAATTCATCTAAGAATGCAGTGAGCATATTGACACCACAGGTGTGTCCCAGAATTTTGTTACCATTGGGCAGTGAAAAAAGAATAATTACATTTTTTCACTAAAATTAGCCCCAAGTTTTACTTTTTTTTTTTTTTAAAGGCTAATAAGAAAAAAAATGGACCACACAGTTTGTTGTGTAATTTTTCCTGAGTGCCCAAATACCCTCCATGTAAATCGGGCACTATTTTTGAGGTACAGTCCAATGCTGAGAAGGGAAGGACCGCCATAGTGGACTTTAGATTTTGCTGTTATTATTTGCAATTGGCATGTCACATTGCCAGAGCCCCTGGAGGTGCGAGAACAGCAGAAATTCCCCACAAGTGACCACATTTTACCAACTGAACTTCTCAATGAATTCATCTAGGAGTGCAGTGAGCATATTGACACCACAGGTGTGTTGTGAATGTCAGCTATGCTTTTACTGCTGTGAGGCTCCCTCTTGTGGCCAGGACTGGTTTGGACAGAGACAAGGTGTGTTGGAGCAATGGGCGTTTCCATTGCTAACTCTCTGCCTATTTAAACCTTGGTCTGCTAGCAGGCTGAGCCGGTTGTCATTTGTTCCTTGATTTTCCAGCCTTCTCATCTTGCTCCAGACCACATCTACCCCAGATAAGTGCTTGATTCTTTCTTATGTTGTTTTGTTCTTTTTGCTCTTATCTGGGTTTGTCATTTTCTGTGGTTATTGTCAGTTTATTTGCATGCAGGAATCTTCCCTCTCAGTTGCTTAGCTGGGAAGCTCCCTGCAGCTATGTTTGGAGTATTGCTCCTATAAGTCCATGTGTTTGTTGCTTCTTAAATTTGTAATGCTTCCTGCTTTCAGTGCATTGGTATGACAAGAGCGCCTGATATAGGACGGAGTTCAGATCTAGTGATCTGAGGACTTTTTGTACTATCAGATATTTGGATTTTTGTAGGGTTTTTCTCTGGCCACCATCAGCCCCTTTCCTATCTTTTCTTATTTAGTCAATGGGGCCTCACCTTTGCTAAACCTATCATCTATCTGTGTATTGTGTTTTCCTATATCACCGCAGTCTTTGAATATGGGGGGCTTGCTATACCTTTGCGGTCTATTTCTGAGGCAGAGGGTTATTCATCTTTCCTTCCTTTAGGATAGCTAGTTCTCCGAATGGGTTTGCGGTGCATGGGATGTTAGTTCACCCCTCAGTTACTTCTAGTGTTGATGGTTAGTAAGGGGATGGTGGCCAGATTAATTGCCAATGCTCTTGTCACCTTTTTGCCAATGATTTATGGTGATCTTCCATCGTTCCGGATCATAACACAGGTGTGTCACAGAATTTTATACCATTCTATGGTGAAGAACTAATAATTGCATTTTTATCACTAAAATACTGTTTTAGCTCCAAACAAAGGCCCTATAATTTGTTACATAATTTCTGCTGAATGTGGCAAAACGCCATTTAAGACTTTGCAGAACTCCTGATGTGCCAAAACAGTGGAAACCACCTCCCTCCCCCCCAAGTAACCCCTTATTAAAATTTATACTACTCGGGTGCAGTGACTATTTTTACGTTATTTCCAAAAACAAACACGCAGTGGAAGTTGCAGAGTGAAAATTGCAAATCTGCTACTGTAGTGCCCAATTCATTGTACCCCGCTCGTAGTTCTGGAGCCACGTATCCGTAAAAGAAGTGGGCTTCCTCACTACATTAACGTCAAACATGTGGATGCTAACTGCAGTTTAAGCATATTGTGGAGCTCAGAAGGGAAGGGTGCACGTGGATTTAGGCATGTAGACTTCGCTAAATTTCTTTTGGTAGGAGCCATGTCACTTTTCCAGAGCTTTTGTACAACAAGTAACTTGAATACCCCCTATATTTCTGTTAACAAAAGACGGACCTGATTGGGGAATTGTGTTTTGTGGGTTGAGTTGAAGCTTTTATTAGTGGCATTTTGGAGAACAGAACATTTTGGATCAAGAGCAAAAGAAAAAAATTGGCACGGATAGCAGGCTTATTCAGGTAAGCTCAAATGTCCACAAAGCCCCACTGGTCTGGCCAACAGGTAATGAGAATCCAAAAACAGAAAATGGGGCAATCCAGCACTAAAACAACACTTATTTTACTTGATTTATTAAAAAAATCCCTAAAGATAATGTGACAAAGGTCCATCTTATGCGTTTCGAGAATTTACATGCTCTTAATCATAGATAATTAAACCAAAATTGTAATATAAACATATATCCAAAAAAATACATCCATCCATAAAAACAATTAACATTCATGATTAAAGGGAACCTGTCATCAGAAATTTCGCCCAAAAGCTAAAAGATTCCCCCTCTGCAGCTCCTGGGCTGCATTCTAGAAAGGTCCCTGTTATTATTGTGCCCCATGTGAGACCAAAATAAAGCCTTTATAAAGTTCTACCTTTTTGTATGCAGCTTCTGTAAATCCGTCACGAGGGCGGGCTCTCTGCCGTCCGTTATTCTGCCCCCTGGTCCTGTATGCCGCCCCCATCGCTCCTTTCCATATCTGATGCACCGCCCACTGCTCCAGCCATCCCCGCGCATGCCCAGTGCCAGTCTCACAGGACTGAGCAGTTTGACCGCTGGTGACGTGTGCGCAGGCAAGTGATTATGGACGGGACTGTGACTGTTATCAGCAAGTACCCGGCCATAATCTCTTGAGCGCGCAAACCTCTCCAGCATTCACACTGAGCTCAGTGTAGATGCTAGACTGTATGGGCTGCTTCCAGGGATGACGTCCCTTTGTCATGTGATAGTATTTCGAACACGCCCCTATCACATGACAAAGGGACGTCATCCCTGGAAGCAGCCCATACAGTCTAGCATCTACACTGAGCTCAGTGTGAATGCTGGAGAGGTTTGCGCGCTCACGAGATTATGGCCGGGTACTTGCTGATAACAGTCACAGTCCCGTTCATAATCACTTGCCTGCGCACACGTCACCAGCGGTCACACTGCTCAGTCCTGTGAGACTGGCACTGGGCATGCGTGGGGATGGCTGGAGCAGTGGGCGGTGCATCAGATATGGAAAGGAGCGATGGGGGCGGCATACAGGACCAGGGGGCAGAATAACGGACGGCAGAGAGCCCGCCCCCATGACGGATTTACAGAAGCTGCATACAAAAAGGTAGAACTTTATAAAGGCTTTATTTTGGTCTCACATGGGGCACAATAATAACAGGGACCTTCCTAGAATGCAGCCCAGGAGCTGCAGAGGGGGAAGCTTTTAGCTTTTGGGCGAAATTTCTGATGACAGGTTCCCTTTAAAACACGTGAGTGAAGGTGAATTAACCCTTCATACATTTTAACATATTATAACAATGGTATTCAACAATTACTAGTCATTACTTATAACTCCCTAGAAAAGCATATTCAAATTCTTGTATAAATTGCATAACTCCCAAATTATCAACTAATAAACATGGAATCTCCAGTCTCCATCTGCCTCGTTATAGGGAATCTTCCGCTGGAGGTTGTGTATCAATCTTGTATTTCAGAAATTTACATGGAACCCCCAATGTAAGCGCTCAGCGCAGAGCACAGGATGTACGGTGCGTGAGCCGAGCCTTACTCCGGTCTCTGGCAGGCAGAATAAACAAATCAACAGCAGATCAAGAATTGGTATTATATCTTTTTTTTTTACAAAGTTCCTCATGCAGTATAAGTGATTAGACGACTTTATTCTTCATTTCAGGGCGATTGCAGAATTACCAGATTCAATTTTTTTTTATGTTTGGCTGCTATCACACAATAGAAAATGCTTTTTTTTTTTTACCCCCTTTTCTTTTGTTTGCAAACAATCGGTTGGGCATTGCCATATTTTGAGAGCTATAATTTTTCTGCATTTGGGCAGAGTCATATGAGGGCTTGTTTTTTGTCTGAAGAGTGGTCGTTTTTATTACTACCATTTTCAGGCACAAAATGTTTTTTGATAACATTCTATTCCGATTTTTAGTAGGCAGAATCAACATGAAACAGCAATTCAGGGACTGTTTTTTGTTTTTCTTTATGCCATTCAACGTGTTGTAAAACTAATAAGACAACTTTACTTTTCACGTCAGTACGATTACAGTGCTACCATGTTTATATCGGTGTTTTGAATGTTGCTGGTTTTGCACAATAAAAACTAGTTGGGGCTGTCACATAAGAAGAGCTCCTGGAGGTGATTGTGTGGGACGTGTAATCACCATAACGTACCTATATGTTATAGGTAGGAAACCCATATCCAACCTTGACATTTAGGTATGTCAAATGTGCAGGGTTTTGTATACATTTTATATCAGTACACAGAAACACATACATACCAGAGGTACTGCCGATATCCAGAGGTGAATTAAACTCATAAGAACCATATTCGGACACCTCAGGTTTGCGTTTCAATCCTTTGGCATTTTCTAGTTGTAGTGGCATGCTGAATGAGTATCTACACACAGAAGATGAAGTGTCTTCTGTACCTTTAAATTATAAAACAACATTACCTACAAAGAAAGCTTAACATTTTCTAAAAATATTGGGCATGTTACATATCCAGTATATCACAAAAATGATTACACCCCTCACATTTTTGTAAATATTTTATTAAATATTTTCATGGGACAACACTGAAGTTATGACACTTTGATACAATGTAAAGTAGTCACTGTGCAGCTTGTATAACCGTGTAAATTTGGTGTGCTCTGTAAATAACTCAAATCAACACACAGCCGCTGGCAACAAAAGTGAGTACACACATAAGTGAAAATTTTAAAATTGTGCTCAATTAGCCATTTTTCCTTCCCGGGGTCATATTACTCATTTGTGTTACAAGATCTCAGAAGTGAATGGGGAGCAGATGTGTTAGATTTGCTGTTATTGCTCATACACACTCTCTCATACTGGTCACTGGAAGTTCAACATGGCACCTCATGGCAAAGAATTCTCTGAGAATCTGAAAAAAAGAATTATTGCTCTACATAAAGATAGCCTAGGCTATAAGAAGACTGCAAACACCCTGAAACTGAACTGTAGCATGTTTATTTGGTTCATATGGTGTCAAGCGTGTGTGGCGGCAACCAGGTGAAAAGCACAGATAAATTTGTCTGGCATACAGTCAAGCATGGTGGTGGGAGTGTCATGGTTAGGGGCTGCATGAGTGGTGACGGTTGTGGGAAGCGACAGTTCACTAAAGGAACCATAAAGGCCAACATGTACTGTGACATACTGAAGTAGAGCTTTATCCCCTCCCTGCGGAAACTGGGCCGCAGGGCAATATTCCAACAGGATAACGACCTCAAACACACCTCCAAGACGACCACTGTCTTGCTAAAGAAATTGAGAATAAAGGTGCTAGACCGTCCAAGCATGTCTCCAGATCTAAACTCTATTGAGCATCTGCGGGACATCCTCAAATGGAAGGTGGAGGAGCACAAGGTCTCTAACATCCACCAGCTCCGTGATGTCATCATGGAAGAGTGGAAAAAGATTCCAGTGGCTCCTGTGAAGCTGTAGTGAAATCTATGCTCAAAAGAGTTAAGGAAGTGCTTGAAAATAATGATGGCCAGAAAATATTGTCCCTTTGGGCACAATTTGGCCACTTTCACTTAGGGATGTACTCTTTTTTTGTTGCCAGTGGTTTAGACAATAATGGCTGGGTATTGAGTTATTTAGAGAGCACACCAAATTTACACTGTTATACAAGCTGTACATTGACTACTTTACATTGTATCAGTGTCATATCTTCAGTGTTGTCCCAAGAAAAGATGTAATAAAATATTTACAAAAATGTGAGGGGTGTACTCACTTTTGTGATATACTGTGTCTAGCAATATGCTTATTCACAGCAAAGTTAGACTATGACATTTAAATTGAAATCTTACAATACCTTGGCTTGCAGTGCTTATGGGAAGCATATTTCCATGAATACTTGGGGAAGAATTCTAGAAAAAAACAAAACATGCATGTAAGGTTATAATGTTGAGTAGTAAAACCAAAGGCCAAACCTTTAAAAGGTCACAACTATCCAAATATTTTACACGATTTAAAATACAGATATGATTAGAGGAAAAAAAACAACACACACACATCAATGACACACGATGACAGCAGGCAAAAGTGATACCCGAGTGGCTCAGAGAACAAAATATTGAAATTTTCAGTCACTGGCCAAGAAAGTCCCCAGATCGCATCCCATTGAGAAACTGTGGTCAATCCTCAAAAAGCGGATGGGTAAACAAAAATAGAGGAATTCTGATAAACTTAAAGCATTGATTACACAAGAATGGGATTCAGGATTTGGCCCAAAATTGGATGTTCAACATACCAGGGTGAATTGCTGAATTCATGAAAAAAAACCCACAGTAAATATAGAGTCTTTGCATAAATGTAATGCCAATAAAAGTATAAAATGTGTGATATGCTTATAATTGTACTCCAGTAACTGGAGAAACTTCTTACTAGAAGATCTAAACACAATGAAGTAGCAAACTTAGTGAAGAACAAAATTTGCCTCATTCTCAAAACTTTTGGCCTATTGCTGTCATGGCTGCACATGATATGCAGTAGTTCTGATAAAACCTTGTTCATTTTCGGTTTAAATACTTACTGTTGATGCTGGTATGGATTTTGTGGAATCTAGTATCTGTAAATGTAGAAGTCACTGGGTCAGTGAAACAAGAATAAGACAGAGAACACAACACAAGTGTTCAATTTCTAAACACATAATTACTTTAGAGGCATTCTTAAAGAATACATGATAGGGAATCTGTTAACAGGATTATTATACCACAAACTATTTTTATATGTGTATGTAGCTCTTTCAAAGACAAGTCCAGCAAAACCTTCACATGGCCAGTCTGTTCCTCCATTAATGAGAAATCAGTGTTTGCATTGATATTTAAATGTGGCTTAAGAACTATGGTAGATCTGAATGTGCCGCCCCAGGGTTGTGGGGCACTTGGTCCCGGGCGTGTGTGACACTCAAAGTATTTGTGGTCGCGGCCGATGCCCGATTCCGTGATCCCGGGGGTCAGTCCAAAACAAAAAAAGGTTTGAAGAAAAGAAAATAGTATTTGTCAACTTAGGCTACTTTCACACTTGCGTTCAGTGCAGTCCGTCACTATGGAGAATAGCGCAGTCCGTTAACGCACTGCGCTATTCTCCATAGACTTGTATGGACGACGCACTGTAACACAAGTGTCAGCGTTGCATCCGCTGGACGACGCAGCGTCGTTATTTTGACGCTGCGCCGAGCGGATGGAACGCTGCCTGTAACGTTTTTTTGAGCAGCGGAAACCTTTATTTTTCACTGCGCATGCTTTTTTTTTTTTTTTTTTTTTTAAAATCACAAACTTTATTTTATTTCTCGGTGGCCGAACGTTCAGCTGAGCGCTCGGCCGCCGGCATGTCAGGGCACTCAGCTGAGCGCTCGGCCGCCGGCATGTCAGGGCACTCAGCTGAGCGCTCGGCCGCCGGCACGTCAGGGCACTCAGCTGATCGCCCGGCCGCCGGCATGTTATAGCGCTCAGCTGAGCGCTCGGCCGCCGGCATGTGAGAGCGCTCGGCCGCCGGCTATTAAGAGCGATCAGCTGATCATTCACAATAGTCGGCTGCCAGTACTGTAAAGAAGAAAAAAAAAATAAATAAAAAAAATAAATAAATAACGCTTTCTGTTATTTTGTACGATCCGTAGCATTGCGTTGTGCCACTATATGCAACGCATCCGTTGCATCCGTCACACAACGCAATGCTACGGAAGCCGTCCAACGCAAGTGTGAAACTAGCCTAACGCGACTTGCGGTGTGCAGCCAGGTTATTTGAAGCCACCGCTGTAGGGTTCTGCTGGGCTGATGGAGTTGTGCAGCTTAGGTGTTTTGGGCCCTCCGCAAGCAGGGCTGGACCCCAGCAGCGGATGATAGGGATTGTAGTGAGAAACCGTCCATGTGAGTGCACGGGGTGATCAAGAACACAGTCCACACCAGTATTGCAATAGTGTCATACACTCCAGCACTCAAAAAAAGAACAGGATTTCTCGTGAAAAAATGAATTTTTTATTGGTAACAAAAGGATCTTGAAGTCATCAATGACTGACAGTTTGAACAAACGTTAATAAGTCTTTTTCAATGAACTGTCTGTTGACAACTCTTTGGTAATATGATATATTTGTCAATGAGCCAGGACCAGACCAAAGATATCCCCACCAGACCACCAGGCTTGCTATTAATTGTATTTTAAGTCCTGAAAGGGCGTTTTTTGCTCACAAGTCTTGTTCCACACAAGTATACAACTAGGGGATTTTTACATATAAATCCTGAGGATCTTACAGCAATTATTGACAAAGGGCAATTGCAATACTTATCATTTCCTGCAGATTACAAGGGTAAAATAAAAAAACAATCATCATCATTACCGATACTGGATTGTTTATGTATTAGCCAATAACAAGGCATACCCTGAGATTCTGATTTCTTGGCGGATTTAATTATCCGTTATATACTATCACTTTTGATGTTTGCTTGATAACCTAGTCCTTTGGATTTATCCTGGCTCATTGACAAATATATCAAATTACCAAAGAATTGTCAACAGACAGTTCATTGAAAAAGACTTATGATGTAATAAGCTGAAACGTTTATTCAAACTGTCAGTCATTGATGACTTCAAGATCCTTTTGTTACCAATAAAAAAAATTTTTTTTTTCACAAGAAATCCTGTTCTTTTGAGTACCGGAGTGTACAACACTATTGTGATTTTCTATTTTTACTCCTGAGTAAGTTACGGTTAGAGCTAGGCCTTTGTTTGCTCTTTCAAACCAGTATTGCAGTTTCCACTTGCCTTTACTTTGCTGTGGTGGTACCTGAACCCGCGGGTGCTGATCCCATTTGTATCCGCTCCCCTTGTTCTCTGTGCCAGCTGTGACCAGGGTTGGCTGTCCTCAGTGCACACTTGTTGATGGGCTCTCGTGGCCTAGAGCTACTTGGGAACCCCTCAGTTTCTGTCTTGGTCCTATTGCAGGCAGCCTGGACTATTTAAGGGGTTCAGTCCCCGGTCCCCTCTTTGCAGTTTGTGCTTCAGACCTTTTGGGTTGGCGATGGACCCTGGAGATCTTTTCTCCCGGCAACAGCTGACCATAAAGCGTCCCACTGTCCTAGGGTCTGTACCCCGCCTTGTGCTGAGTACTGTGAGCCTTGGTTCCAGACTTCCACAGGCCTCCCGTGGTACCTGGAGTCTGACGCTTCCACAGGTAACCCACGGTGCCTGGAGTCCTGGTTCCGTACTCCACAGTCACTCACTCCTTTTACAGCACTCCGGTGGTTCTTCAGGTCAGTTTCTGTACTTTCCACTACTTCACTTCTTTTGACTACTACTCCTCTCCTCCTCTCTCCTTCACTCCTCCTCACAAACTCTCTACTTCTCTCAGACTGCATACCACTTCCTCACGCCTTTTCCAACTGACCACTCGCCCCTCCTCCTCGCTGGGTCTCTCCCTCAGGTTGGGTGGCTACCGTCCGATCAGTGCCCTCCCCTTTTACCTGTTACTAGGCAGTCTCCCAGTTTGGTGTTGGGGTTGTGTGTGTGGCCTGAATGTTCTGGTCTGTTTGCTGGCACGGATATTCCGTGGTTTGGGTTTTCCACGGGATACATTTGTTGCACCTGGTACCTCAGGGGTGCTACATGAAGCCTTGCTCTGTACAGCTCTATTCTTTACCCAGAGCTGCCTCCTCTTCCTTGACTGAAACCTTTCCCTGAAGTCACACAGCATAAAGGCTGTCAGTCAACCAGGAAGAGGTGACTCTGGGAGAGAAATAGAGCTGGAGTGACAGAGGCTTCAGATCTACATATAGTTTTTCAACTGCATTTGCATATCAATTCAAATGCTGATATACCGTATTTTTCGCTTTATAAGACGTACTTTTCCTCCCAAAACTTTTGGGAGGAAAATGGGGGGTGCGTCTCATATAGCGGTACCTGGGGGGGGGGGGGTCCTGTCTGAGGCGATCGGGCGGCCGGGTACCTGTGCTTGCGTGTGGTGGCAGCCGGGTACCCGTGGCTGTGTGCGGGCGGCAGCCGGGTGCTGTGTGGGGTCGGCAGCCGGGTACCTGTGCTTGCGTGCAGTGGCAGCCAGGTACCCATGGCTGTGTGCGGGCGGCAGCCGGGTGCTGTGTGCGGGCGGCAGCCGGATGCTGTGTGCCCTCACACAGGCACCCAGGTGCCGCCCGCACACAGCACCCGGCTGCCGCCCGCACACAGCCACGGGTACCCGGCTGCCACCGCACGCAAGCACAGGTACCCGGCCGCTTGCACGCAGGGTGGGCGGGCAGCCTGCTGGCTGCCACTCTGTGCGTGCGGGGCGGGCGGTTGTGCAGCAAGTTACCAGTTGTCCGCGGTCCCACTTTCAAATGATGGCGCCGGTGGAGCCCTTGGATGAGAGCGCCATCTGCGCATGCGTCGCTCCGGGCACCATTACTTGAAACGGGACCGCGGACACACTGGGAAAACACCGCATCCACTCCACCACTGAGCAGTCGCCGCCGCAGCCACCACTGAGCAGTCCCCGCCGCTGCCACCACTGAACCAGGACCGCGGACACTCACTGCACCGGCGTGCTGCACGGCTCACCCGCCGCCGCTCCTGCCGCCACCACGGACCCCACGGCTCCTGCCACCACGCCTGCAACCTCGGTCGCCGGCACCTGCAACCACGGACCCCGCTGCCACTGACCCGCCGTGCCTCCTGTGACCCCGCTTCAGAACCACTGCTGCCCCCCTTCGATAAGAGAACACCGGAGTATAAGACGGACCCCATTTTTCTTTTTACCTTTTTTATGTCTAAATTTGGGGTGCGTCTTATAATCCGGTGCGTCTTATAAAGCGAAAAAAGAGAATTTTGTTTACTTACCGTAAATTCTTTTTCTTATAGTTCCGTAATGGGAGACCCAGACCATGGGTGTATAGCTTCTGCCTCCGGAGGACACACAAAGTACTACACTAAAAAGTGTAGCCCCTCCCTCCGAGCATATACACCCCCTGGTTAACCAAATATAGTCAGTTTAGTGCAAAAGCTGAAGGAGAGTAGCCACCCACAAGTAGAGATAGAGCAAGAACCGGAACAACCGGAGCCTCTGTCTACAACAACAGCCGGTGATAACACGCGGAACAAGAAACTGCCAACAGGCAACAGGGAGGGTGCTGGGTCTCCCATTACGGAACTATAAGAAAAAGAATTTACGGTAAGTAAACAAAATTCTCTTTTTCTTCATCGTTCCTATGGGAGACCCAGACCATGGGACGTCTCAAAGCAGTCCATGGGTGGGAATAAACAGAAAACTGAGAAGTAGGCGAAACCTAACTTCGCAAATGGGCGACAGCCGCCAGAAGGGTGCGTCTGCCCAAGCTCGCATCTGCCGAAGCATGAGCATGCACTTCTAGTGCTTCGAAAAGGCATGCAGACTAGTCCAAGTGGCAGTCTGACAGACCTGCTGAGCCGTAGCCTGGTGCCTGAAACCCAAGAGGCACCGACAGCTCTGGTCGAGTGTGCCTTGATCCCCCGGCGGGGGAGGCACTTGAGTACACTGGTAGGCATCGGAAATGGCCGACATAATCCAACGAGCTAGGGTCGGCTTAGAGCCGAGAGGCCCTTACGCCGACCTGTGGTCAGCACAAAAAAGAGAGGTGCACCGCCTAAGAACAGCGGTGCGAGACACATAGATCCGGAGCGCCCGCACCAGATCCAGGATATGCAACGCTTTTTCAAAGCGATGAACTGGAGCCGGACAAAAGGAAGGCAGGGAAATGTCCTGGTTAAGGTGGAAGGAGAAACCACCTTAGGGAGGAAGTCCGGAGTCGGACGGAGAACAACCTTGTTTTGATGAAAAACCAAAAGAGGTGACTCCGAGGAGAGTGCAGCCAAATCAGAGACTCTCCCAAGGGAAGTTATGGCCACTAGAAAGACCACTTTCTGTGAAAGATGAGAAAAAGAAACCTCCCTAAGAGGCTCAAAGGGGGGTTTCTGGAAACCGTGAGGACCAGATTAAGGTCCCAGGGATCCAAAGGCCGCCGGTAAGGCGGAATGATGTGAGATGCGCCCTGTATGAAGGAGCGCACCTGAGCCAGCCAGGCGATACGCCGCTGGAAACACACTGGCAGAGCCGAGACCTGTCCCTTGAGGGAATTGAGGGATAGTCCTAGCTGCAGACCGGACTGTAGAAAGGACCGGAGGGTCGGCAAGGAAAAAAGGCCAAGAAGCATGGCCGGAAGGGCGACACCAGGACAGGAAAATTTTCCAGGTCCTGTGATATATCTTGGCCGAGGAAGACTTCCGAGCCCGAGTCATAGTGGAGATGACCTCAGGAGGGATACCAGAAGTCGTCAAGATCCAGGACTCAAGAGCCACGTCGTCAATCTGAGAGCCGCAGAATTCTGGCGGAAAGACGGACCTTGTGAGAGAAGGTCTGGACGGTCCGGGAGATGCCACAGCACCTCAACGGACAGATGGAGCAGGTCAGGGTACCAAGCTCGCCTGGGCCAGTCTGGCAATGAGAATGACCCGACGGCCCCCCATTCTGAACTTGCGCAGGTCTCTGGGCAAGAGCTAGAGGGGGAAACGCGTAAGACAGACGAAACTGGGACCAATCTTGAACCAGCACGTCTGCTGCAAAGGCCTGAGGATCGTGGGAGAGAAGATCCACTTCCGGAGTGCCCCACTTGCGGCAGATTAACCGAAACACTGCCGGATGCAGAGCCCACTCGCCGCTGTCCACGGTTTGACGGCTGAGACAATCTGCCTCCCAGTTTTCCACGCCTGGGTTGTGGACTGCGGATGTGGTGGACCTGGAATCCTCCGTCCACTGTAGGATACCAACAGTGCCAGGCGGCTGAGTGTCACGCCCTGGTGTTAATGTAGGCAACCGCTATGGCGTTGTCTGACTGGACTCGAATGTTCTTGCCCGCCAACAGGTGGTGAAAGGCTAAGAGAGCTAGAAGCACAGCTCTGATTTCCAGCACATTGATCGAGAGGGCTGATTCGGACGGAGTCCAAGTGCCCTGCGCTCTGTGGTAGAGATATACCGCTCCCCAGCCGGATAGACTGGCATCCGTGGTGCGGATCACCCAGGACGGGGCCAGGAAGGAGCGTCCCTGAAGAGAGAGGGGCCGAAGCCACCACTGAAGGAAGTCCCTGGTATGTGGCGACAGAGCCACTAACCTGTGCAAGAAGGAAGTCCGCTTGTCCCAACAGCGGAGAATGTCCAGCTGCAGGACGCAGATGGAACTGGGCAAGGGAACCGCTTCCATTGACGCCACCATCTGACCCAGCACCTGCATTAGGTGCCTGATGGAATGACGGCGGGGCCTCAGCAAAGAGCGCACCGCTAGTGGAGGGACTGCTGTTCGACTAAAGGCAGCTTCACAAGTGCCGGCAGAGTCTCGAATTGCATCCCTAGGTACGTGAGCTTCTGGGTCGGAGTCAGAGTGGACTTGGGCAGAATGACAAGCCACCCGAATTGGACTAGAGTGGCGAGAGAGAGCGAGGCACTCCGCTGACGGTCTGCACAGGATGAAGCCTTGACTAGAAGGCAGTCCAGGAAAAGGGATGCCAACCCTTGGAGGTGCAGAACCGCAACCACTGCTGCCATGACCCTGATGAATACTCGAGGGGCCGTGGCTAACCCGAAGGGAAGAGCCACGAATCGGAAATGTTCCTCTCTGATTGCAAAACGTTGCCAACACTGGTGCGAAACTGCAATTGGCACATGCAGATAGACATCTCTGATGTCGAGGATGCAAGGAATCTCCTTGGGTCATTGAGGCAATGACTGATCGGAGAGACTCCATGCGAAAAAGCCGCACCTGAACATGCTTGTTGAGAAGCCTGAGATCCAGGATGGGCCGGAAGGAACCGTCCCTTTAGGGGACTAGGTAGAGATTTGAGTAGAAACCTCTGAACCGTTCCCAGGCGGGAACCGGTACAATTACTCCGTTAGCCTGCAAGGATGCCACGGCCTGAGAGAAGGCGGCGGCCTTGGAGCAGGGGGGAGTTGACAGAAAAAAATCTGTTTGGCGGGCTGGATAGAATTCTATCCTGTAGCCGTGGGAGATGAAATCCCGCACCCACTGATCGGAGACGTGTTGAAACCACATGTCGCCAAGCGGGAGAGCCTACCACCGACCAAGGACGTTGCTGGCGCGGCCAGATAGTCAAGAGGAGGCTGCCTCAGTGGCAGCAGCTCCTGCGGTCTTCTGAGGACGCGGCTTCGTGCGCCAGTTGGGTTTTTGGTCCTTGGCTGAGTTAGTGGACGAGGCCGAGGGCTTAGAGGACGACCAGTTGGAGGAACGAAACCTCGACTGGTTCCTGCCCTGTACAGGTTCCTGGTTTTGGCTTGTGGCATGGAAGTACTCTTCCCGCCAGTAGCTTCCTGAATAATTTCATCCAGTTGTTCACCGAACAGCCTGGGCCCAGCAAATGGGAGCCCAGCAAGGTACTTCTTTGAAGAAGCGTCTGCCTTCCACTCTCGAAGCCACAGGATCCTGTGGATAGCGAGAGAATTGGCCGAAGCCACCGCAGTGCGGAGCCTCCAGCATGGCAGACATGGCATAGGATGAAAAGGCTGAAAACCTGGAAGTTAAGGCAACCATTTCGGGCATAGAGACCCTGGTGAGGGAATGCATCTCCTCTAGAGAAGCAGAGATGGCTCTGAAGCCCACTGCTGCAAAAGATGGGGAGAACGAGGCCCCTGCCGCCTCATATACAGATGGCGGACAGTGGAATCCTTAAGGGAGTTGCCATCAGCCACTGATACAACTTTCCGGGCTGAGAGTCTAGACACCGGAGGGACTACCCTTGGTGAATGAGCCCACTCCTTGACCACCTCTGGTGGAAACAGAAAACGGTCATCAGAACCACGCTTTGGGAAGCGTCTGTCAGGACAGGCTCTGGGCTTCGTCACAGTGGCCTGAAAAACTGGAGTGGATAAGGAACACACTCCTTGTTCTCTTAGGCAAGGAATACTGATGCTTTTCTGCCAGAGAGGGGTGCTCCCCTGATACAGGCGGATTGAGGTCCAGTACAAATATAATGGACGCAATCAAATCATTAGCATCTGCGTCACTTTCGGACAGATCAATGGGGTACATGGAGAAGCGTCCGAGCCCCCAGTAAAGGCATCCTCCTTGTCCTGCGAGTCAGCTCATGAACCAGAGCCGCGGGACGAGGAAGGAAAGGGGACCCTGCGTCTCCATTTTAGGAGGACGGGGTCTGAGACCAGATGAAGAATCCTCTGTGAGCTTTGCTGAGCGAGCCGTAGCAGCAGAAGCGCCCTGAGAAGGGGGCTGATGCATGCTCAGCAGTGTCCGGGACAGCTGTCCCCTGGAGAGAGGGATTCTACCCAAGCCGGGGGTTCAGCCACCGGAGCCGGAGGGACCACTGGGGATGAGCCTCCAGGCTGAGGCACCACTATGTTAGAGCAGGCATCACAATGTGGTTATGTGCTCGGTACAGGCAGTACGAGCCTACAGCAGTGCATATTAAGTACAGCCTTGCAGCCTTGCTCTGATGTGAGACATGCTGCTGAAGTGGGGGCTCTGGCCAGAATGACCCCCAGCAGAGTATATAAACAGTGTATATAAGCAGGTCCACAACCGGAGGTTGTGGCTTGCCAGACCGTTTGACATAGAGACATCTCTGTGCCCTCCAGATCCCACAGCCCGGACCCCCAGAGAGATGGCCAGCGCCGATCGCTGTCACAATGTGGTTATGCAGACATGCATGAGAACGCTGATAAAGTGGCGCCGGAGCGAGGAGAGGGGGCGGGGCCAACTCTAAGAGCAGGATCGGAGGGCCAAGGAGATATATAGGGGAGGGAATATTTCCTCAGAGAGGAGTGTCCCTCCCCAGTGCTGAACAGTCGCTGGGCGGAGCCGCACTGTCCCTCTGCATGATTGGCATGCAGGGGCAGTGAAAATGAAACTAGGCCTCAGGCGAAGCCGGGGCCTAAATTTAACGATGCGGCCGGCGAGCAGGCACCATCGGCGCGGTTCTCAGGTAAAAACCAGAGAACCGGCCGGAAATGTCACAATAGATACACAGCACACTCTCCCCAACAATAAAGTACAAGGGACCCCCCGATAATAACGTCTCAGATACTTAGCTTGTGAGACGCAGGGCCAGGTCCCTGAGGGATGAGTGCTCCGTCCGGCAGGATCCTGAAAGGGCTGCGGATGGAGACCGGTCTCCTGCAAGGCAGGGAGAACCGTGCTGGCTCCCACTTCAAGCCAGAGCCCCGGAGGGATGGTGAAGGAGCGCGGCATGTAAGGCTCCAGCCCTGAAATCAACCTTAACAACACCGCCGACACAGTGGGGTGAGAAGGGACGTGCCGGGAGTCCAGGCTTGGACCCGCTTTTCTTCAAACTCTTTCCAAAAATCAAAATCAGATGAGAATGCATGTGTGGATGTGTGCCTCCTGAACACAAAGCATTGAACTGGCTATATTTGGTTAACCAGGGGGTGTATATGCTCGGAGGGAGGGGCTACACTTTTTAGTGTAGTACTTTGTGTGTCCTCCGGAGGCAGAAGCTATACACCCATGGTCTGGGTCTCCCATAGGAACGATGAAGAAAATACGGTATACAACAAATTGAAATCACCCCCTTTTACCCCTATTAAAAATATAGAAGCACAATAGAATACGTTATATAAAATGTTATCGTTACGTCTGTAAATGTCTGATCAAATTACATAATTAATTAACCCGATCAGTAGATAGGGTAATATGAAAAAAAATCTAAACACAAGAAATATGTTGCCTGCTGCAAAAATGCAATGAAAACCTCGTAACCACCCCAAAATAGTATCATTAAAAACATTGGCCTAGCACAAAAAGTACAAGCGCTCACATAGCCCCATTGACAAACATCGAAAATCAAAACATCTCGGAAAATGGCGAGAAGCTTTTTATTTCTTTTTTATAACCACTTAAAAAAAACTATGCGTGTTTGGTAAATAATGATACAAAAAATTTTGAGGAATTGGGCTTTTTTTTGTAATTACAACATATTTGCAATTTTTCCCCGCTTTCCATCACATCACATGATAAAATTAATTGTGTAATTCAAAGTATAACTCGTTCCACCAAAAAACAAGTCCTCATACACCTATGCAGATGTGGCGCCCCTGAATATATCAGGGTGCCACAGGGAACTGCATCATTACCCAGGGTGCACGGCCTACCCCCCATGGTTCCAGGTGCCCAAGAAACCGGTGTCACTCCCATCTGCAACACAAAACCAATCACCTCACAGCAGTCACTGCCAGACACACCGGGGGGGGGGGGTTTGGACTAGCTGGAAAATGGGCCAGCCACTTGGGAACTGGGCAGACTGTAAGAGGGAGACAGAGAATGGAGAAGTAGGCTCCAGAGAGTGAGGAGCTGGGAGAGTGAGCTCCTGGAGAGCTAAGGAGAACTGATTGGGTCGCAAGCAGTGATCCGGGTCCAGAGGAGTCGGTGACCGGTTGCAGGGACGTTGGACAGGGGTGTGACGGATGTAGTCTTGGAAGGACTGTCGGCACCAGAAGGGCCAAACAGAGCTGACCGGTAATGAGCACAACGGTGTACAGGACCCTAGGTCAGGAGCCGATTCAATGTCCTGACAATTCACTTGAAAGGGAGAGGATCTTCAAGGACTTCCCTAAACGCTCAGAGATTGAGGGCATCAGCACAACGAGGGGGACAGGGTTTTTCCAGACATAGCAAACTACTGAAGTCCCAAGTGCCAGCCCTTAAGAGCACGGCTACACTACACAGTGAGCAGGGCCCCCAACAGCTTCAACCCACAGGGACCATCAACGGACAACAAATTGTGCACGGAGGCAGGCTCCGAATCACTAAGTGACACCGGTGGGACCGGGTACTTGGACGGGCTCCCGGCAGCGGTAGCTGTACTCAGAGACTTTGGTTTACCTACAGCGTGTCTCCTTTCTAAACTTCATCCAGCACCACGACTAACCACAGTGAGTACCCTGATCCCTGCACCCTGTCCTCCCAAAGCTACCATCCCTCTGAGCCCGGGGCCTTCCCTACCTGTGGAGGGACTGACACTTTGCTGCTTCTCACCATCTGCCCCGGTCCTCTCTTCAGCAGCGGTGGTACTCCTATTACCGCAACCCGCAGGTGGCGTCACAAACGTTTCCCCTGTAAATATACCCCTTTCACGGATCAGAGTGTCTGCCAAGCCGGGTCCGGACCCTTCGAGCCACGACGATCCCGGATCCGAGCAGCCTGACTAACACCGAGGCGGCACATAGATGGAAAAATGAACCCACCCCCCGCAAAATAGCCCACGGGGATAGGGTTTAATGAACTTCTACCAAGTGGCAGAGGTCCTGTAAGTAAGTCTCTATAGAACATCTATAAGGTGGGAAATTATATGGTGTACAAGTGCTGCCCCAATATGTACTTCCGTTAGATATCTCACATAAAGCTATAAGATAACATAAACACTTTTGGAATACTTACATTTAGTCCTTTGTATTTAAAGAAATACTGCTCCAGTTGGTTGCTCAGATGCTGTGTTAAGTTCAGTACTACGGATGCTTCTGCCAGGGATGAGATCTTGAAGTTTTCCTACAAAACATTAATGGTGTTGACTTGTATTACAATCTTATATAACTAAAAGGATAATAAAGTAAATGTATAAAATATACAATTTACTAAGACTGACCAAATAAAAGGATTAACTTACCGAATAATTTAAGGCCAGTTGTCTTTTATCTAGAACTTGAAACTGTTAAGAAAACAAGATCCATAACTATTAGTTACGTTACATTCCAGAAAGTGACTTTATGACGAAGATAAAAGCAGTCCGGCTGTGTTTCCACTAGAGTCAAGGCTCATGATGCTTATGGCTTGTTTCAGAAGACATAGCCTAACAGATTGGACACCATTGACTTTACTGGGAACTGTCAGGCTTTTGGATTTCATATTTCGTTGTGTAAAATAGCGTAGCAGACTACACTATTCAGCGCAAAATGACCCCCAACAACTGAAAAACCCATCTAAAAGATGGTTACCTAAAGTAAAGCAGGGCTATTTGCTGTTCAAATAAACACACTTTTGAATTAAACGTAAAGGTTGAACATTTTTATTAAAAGCAGTGCAGAGAAAACCACAAGTGTGAATAAAGAATAAAATAGGTTATGCAAAACACAGGCCGTCATGAAGAATGAAGTGTGGAAATTGGTAATAGCACGTGAGACATATACAAGAATATCTTTTCTTCTTTAATACAGTAGCTTTCTTCTCCATTCAGCCTTTGAAATTAAAGAAATAATTAATTTTTCAGAATGAGTATTTAATAAGTGCTCCTTTGATCTCCATATTTGGACAGGGCAGTCATTACATTGCAATTGCCCTATTGGAAAGCATACTCAATTTCTTTGCAATGGGGTCAAAACTGTAAAGTATAGTATACACTGATACCCCAAAGCTGGACATCACATCATCAGAGGAAGCGCCGGCATCGGACAATAGAGACGCCCATCTGACTAGAATCCACCGCAGCGCGACCGTTAGGTGAGTATTATAAAAAGTTTTTATTGTTCTACACAGCGACCTGGGCTCTTTTATATAGCATGTTAGAATGCTGTATATAAGAGCCCGGTGGTGGTGGCCGCAGCTTATAGGCCGAAAAACTGGAGGCAGGTTCCCTTTAAGCAAATTTTGGAGTTGCCATTCACAATAGAGTACAACTGCTTAGGCATATTGTCTGTTACCATAACGCAAAAAAACCTAAAAGGCCAGAGTAGAGTTAGTGCAAATTTACTTGCACGTCCCACCCCAGTGGTCTGTGGCCAGGTCATGGGAGAACAGCCTCTTACCTGCCATCATCCCCAGTTCTTCCTTTGTTGTGGCACAATGTATGTGACGTCGCACCAGGCTGGCTAATCAAAAGGGGAGACACCAGGTAAAAGGCAATTTTCCCGATCCTATACTGCTGCCGCAGACCACTGTTGTAACCGATGGACTGGGATGAGTGAATTGATTTGCATGAACTTGTCTAAATCTAAATGTCATTTTTTAGAATCACACACTGAATGGAGATTCATCTTTTGTTTTAACTGATAAAAAAATAAATCAATACAGCTATTATAATCGATACTTTACCAATATGTTATATTACATGGTATATGCCAGCTATACACCAGCTTTATAAAATCATGTGGTTCTATAGAAGAAACCAAGGCTAAGCTTGCCCATACTGTTAGAATCTTGTGTAACACATTCCATAAATAAAATGTACTCACGGAAACCAGGTGACTGGAAGTCTACCCCAGAATGATCCCTGAAAATTAATAATTCTAAATGCTTAATTATTCGGTCCAGGCAAGCGTAGAAACTCCAAGGCTATGAGACAGAATTCTTATGTAACCTTCTGCAACAGGGCAGATCCCTCTCACATAGTGATTGGGCTTTTATATACACCCTTTATGTTGCTTCTATTTCTTTAATTCTAACTACATTTTCCTTTTATTCATATCACCTGTAAAGACCAGTGATACTTTAGCTAAGAATATAGGTTTCCATATCATAACCTTTAGTAAAATAATTTTTTTCCTTTTTTGGTGGCACAGGTACAGCTGGACTGTGGCTGAAAAGCAAAGGCATGGTCTCCCAATTTATGTTTTAGTTTTATACTTGGAAAAAGAAACAAACATGGGAAAATAACATTTTTCTATTACTACCAGTGTAAATTTTAATGTAATAATCGAAAATTTTATAGCACAATATAATCATCTTACTCCCCCCTTGCATGATTATAGTGGACAGGAGGAACCATTGCAGGCACAGAGATCTGCTCATCCTGAGACTCTTGGCTTATGAACCAGGAGGCTCAGGATGAGCATATGTCTGCACCTGCTCAGAGAGGAGTGCTACACATCTATTCATGAACCGGGAGACTCAAGAGGAGATCTGTTCATCCTGAGCCTCCTGGTTCATGAGACGTGCAGCACTCCTCTGTGAGCAGGTGCAGAGATCTTCTCATCCTCAGCCTCCTGGTTCATGAATAGATGTGCAGCACTTTAACAGTGACCGTATCACTGTCAGTGTTGGGGTGAGGGGCACGGGCACGGCCCCGTACGAGTGCTTCAGGGCACCAGAGATGATTACACAGGAAGCCGGGTATGACCTCCGGTGAAATGAGTGACGTCACTGCTGCCAGCCGGGTCCTTCTTGTCAGTGTTTCCCGGAGCCTGGAGAGATCAGACATGTTTTTGGTCTCTCCAGGCTTGGATTTTTCAGAGCCAGGACCGTCGTGTGGATTACGTCAGACCTTCAGGGGTGTTTCTTGAAGTTAATAAAGTGGTGAAAGAGGGTGTTTTTTGTATTTTATTCTAAATAAAGGATTTTTCTCGGTGTTTGTGTATCTCTTTTTACTTATAGGATTAGTAGGATTAGTGATGGGGGGATGGGGGGTGGGGTCCCATAGATTCCTTCTCATCACTAATTTTGGGCTTGATGACAGATGTGCTCTGTTATTAACCCATCATTACCCAGATTGCCACCGCATCAGGGCAATCGTGAAGAGCCGGGTAAAACGCCGAGCTTGTTGCATCTAATGAATGCAATAATCTTGGCAGCAGGTTGAAATTTTTAGGCTGGTGGGCCTTATAACCATAGGCCTCCCCAGTCGGAGAATACCAGGCCCCAGGTGTCGGGCTTTATCATGGCTTGGTATCAATATTGGGGGGAACCGCACGCCATTTTTTCAAAAAATTTAAATAGTTAAAAAAAACAAAACCCACATGCGGTTCCTCTTATTTTGATACACAAGATAAGCGCATGGCTAGGCGCTGCACCATGTAGCCTTATGCTCCATCTGTGCTGGGTATCATAATATGGGGGGACCCTATGCCAATTTTTATTTATTTTTATACCATGATAATGACCAGCAGACAGTGCCTGCTTTGATTGATTGCAGGCAGACGTTATCACACAGGCTGGGAGCATGTCTGACTGCAACCAATCATAGATGCAAGGACGTCTGGTGGGTGGGGAAAGCTGTGCATATGGATGAGCAATGATGAGCGGCCCAGGAAGTGGAGAGGCCGCGAGAGCAGTGCACGGCCGCAACGAAGCCTCAGTAAGTATGAAGCGCTCGCTTCATTCATATTTCCTTTATTTTTCTTTAAATTTCTCGAGTGCCGGACCCGGATCAAACACCTGGAATCCCGGGCCCGTGTCTGGCACCCAGGTATCTTTAAAACCGTGCGGATCCGGACTTTTACAGTCTAGGTCCCCTCATCACTAACTACAATGGATAAAAGCGAATATGTACAGTGCCTTGATTGTACTTTTTAACACCCACTCCACCATCATAGTATAACCTATTTGCACATTATCATAATATAATTGGTGTGTGGTACATAAGGACCGTGGATAAATCGCACAACGTGCAACACAACAAGGAAAAGAGGCGATCAAACATCCAATGCAATTAAAAATATGTATTTATTAATTAGCAAGTGCAAGGTATGGAGACAAGCATACACAGAGGGGCATACAACCGGTGGTGTCCACCAATACACAATAATAATGCTAATAATGGAGAGTGTCTGGAGACACCAATCAGACAATAGTTTCAATCACCATATTGAGCCTCCCCACCTGACGGACGTCAGTTACGGCGGATGCCTGCATCGGGGTGGGGTGGCTCCGGTGAGTGTGGTGAGGTGTTCTATGGTGAGCTGCATATATTGTGCCACTGGCATTATGATCTGATCGGCCGCCTTGATGGTGGAGGGCCTCTGTGGATTCCTTTCAGACAGTGATATGTGGATCATACCTTATGGTAGGAGAATCAATATGGTGATTGAAACTATTGTCTGATTGGTGTCTCCAGACACTCTCCATTATTATCATTATTATTGTGTATTGGTGGACACTACCGGTTGTATGCCCCTCTGTGTATGCTTGTCTCCATACCTTGCACTTGCTAATTAATAAATACATATTTTTAATTGCATTGGATGTTTGATCGCCTCTTTTCCTTGTTGTTATGTACAGTGCCTTGCAAAAGTATTCGGCCCCCTTGATTTTGTCAACCTTTTGGTGAAGAATCAACAACAAGTGGGACACAATTGTGAAGTTGAACGAAATTTATTGCATATTTTAAACTTTTTTAAAAAAATAAATAACTGAAAATTGGAGCGTGTAATATTATTCGGCCCCTTTACTTTCAGTGCACTAAACTCACTCCAGATGTTCATTGAGGATCTCTGAATGAGCCAATTTTGTCCAAAATGACTGATAATGATTAATATAATCCAACTGTGTGTAATCAAGTATCCATATCAATGCACCTGCTCTGTGATAGTCTCAGTGTTCTGTTTAAAGCGCAGATAGCATCATAAAGACCAAGGAACACAACAGGCAGGTCCGTGATACTGTTGTGGAGAAGTGTAAAGCCGCATTTGGTTACAAAAAGATTTCCAAAACTTTAAACATCCCAAGGAGCACTGTGCAACTGATCATATTGAAATGGAAGGAGTATCATACCACTGCAAATCTACCAAGACCCGGCCGTTCATCCAAACTTTCATCTCAAACAAGGAGAAGACTGATCAGAGATGCAGCCAAGAGGCCCATGATCACTCTGGATGAACTGCAAAGATCTACAGCTGAGGTGGGAGAGTCTGTCCATAGGACAACAATCAGTCGTACACTGCACAAATCTGGCCTTTATGGAAGAGTGGCAAGAAGAAAGCCATTTTTCAAAGATATCCATAAAAAGTGTCATTTAAAATTTGCCACAAGCCTCCTGGGAGACACACCAAACATGTGGAAGAAGGTGCTTTGGTCAGAAGAAACCAAAATCGAACTATTTGGGCACAATGCCAAACGATATGTTTGGTGTAAAAGCAACACAGGTCATCACCCTGAACACACCATCCCCACTGTCAAACATGGTGGTGGCATCATCATGGTTTGGACCTGCTCTTCTTCAGCAGGGACAGGGAAGATGGTTAAAATTGATGGGAAGATGGATGGAGCCAAATACAGAACCATTCTTGAAGAAAACCTGTTGGAGTCTGCAAAATACCTGAAACTGGGACAGAGATTTGTCTTCCAACAAGACAATGATCCCAAACACAAAGCAAAATCTACAATGGAATGGATCACAAATAATGTTGCTTTGTGTGACATTCAGCAACAACCTGGCCCCTGCTGTGAGGTCGTTGGTTGTTGCTGAATGTCCTGGGCCATTTTTTAGTTGTTGCTCTCCCGCTGTGAAGCACACATCGCTGTGTGTGACAGCGACAGAGCAACAACTAAATGTGCAGGCAGCAGGAGCCGGCTTCTGCGGACGCTGGTAACCAATGTAAATATCGGGTAACCAAGAAACCCTTACCTTGGTTACCCGATATTTACCTTCGTTACCAGCGTCCGCCGCTCTCAGCTGTCAGTGCCGGCTCCCTGCTCGCTGCACACGTAGCCACAGTACACATCGGGTAATTAACCCGATGTGTTAATTACCCGGCACTGACAGTGTGAGAGCGGCAGACGCTGGTAACGAAGGTAAATATCGGGTAACCAAGGGAAGGGATTCTTGGTTACCTGAGGTTTACCGTGGTTACCAGCGTCCGCAGAAGCCGGCTCCTGCTGCCTGCACACGTAGCCGAGTATGTGGCGCCCAGGACAAGCCAGGGGCCACAGAGAACAACACCTACACACCCCACACTCCCAGCAGGCACACCGAAGTCAGACACAAAACCCTTGTTGCCTTCCTCCAGGGGCTGATGTTCACACCAGGGGGGTGGGCCAGGCGGTTGGTCCCGCCCACCGAGGAGTTCACAGTCCTGGAGGCGGGAAAAGAAGACAGTTTAGTTTTGGAGGTGAAAGTGAGAGGAAGGAAAGTGGTAGTGGAGCAACTAACTGACAGCGTCCGGGTGTGTGGCCCGGGCGGATCAGCAAGGTTGGCAGACGGTGGTGACCGTCTGCAGGAGTGGCCTATCGGAATCTACCGTAAGGATTGTGGACGGGCGGTGGGCCGGCAGTACCGGACCGGTACGCAAAGAGAAGCCAGCACCATCTGGCAAGGGCTTACGGACCCCGGCAAGGCTAGGAGTCGCCGTGAATTTGCCGAATTCGTTAGTGAAGGGAACCTCCTGGGTTTCCCAACAGCCAAGTCCCGACAGAAGGCAACAGTCCAACCAAGAGAGGGAGACACCGCCACCGCCAAGGCAACTGTTTCCCAGGGCCAGAGCCTGCAAGCAAAAGGGGCTCCTCCAGCCCATATCCAAGCTGGGGAGCGGGTTACCGGTGGGAACCCATTGGAACCATCTACTGTATATAGGTGCAGGGAAAGGCAGTCACCATCAACCTGCCGGGAGAAACAACACCGCAGCCGTCTGCTGTAAAAACTTACCGTGTATGGGTCTTAGCTTCCCATACACGGTAAGTTTTTTAACTGCATGAGAGGACACACACAAGCTAGGGACCCCAACGTAGAGAAATACTTTGGCGTAGTGTTGGGGCTCTATTGCATTGATCAATTCAGTAGCTAAATTTCTCTTGATTCATATGTTCATGGCAGTAATGCAGATTCCATTTTTCACATTTTCACTCTTACATATAGCTATTGGATTTTTCAAGTCAGTATTCACACAGCAGTTTCTGCTATTTCATGTATTCCCCTTACATAGTCACTGGTGTGCATAGCGTCCCCTCCTCCGCCTGCGACAAGTACACATCGGGTAATTAACCCGAAGTGTACTGTGGCTAGGTGTGCAGGGAGCCAGCGCTAAGCGGTGTGCGCTGGTAACCAAGGTAAATGGGTTGGTTACCCGATATTTACCTTAGTTACCAAGCGCAGCATCGCTTCCACACGGCGCTGGGGGCTAGTCACTGGTTGCTGGTGAGATCTGCCTGTGTGACAGCTCACCAGCAACCAGTGTAGCGACGCTCCAGCGATCCCTGCCAGGTCAGGTTGTTGGTGGGATCGCTGGAGCGTCGCTTAGTGTGACATCTCACCAGCGACCTCCTAGCAACTTACCAGCGATCCCTATCAGGTTGTATCGTTGTTGGGATCGCTGGTAAGTTGTTTAGTGTGACTGGGCCTTTAGAATGGCCAAGTAAAAGTCCAGACATGAATCCAATCGAGAATCTGTGGAAAGAGCTAAAAACTGCTGTTCACAAACGCTCTCCATCCAACCTCACTCAGCTTGAGCTATTTGCAAAGGAAGAATGGGCAAGAATTTCAGTCTATGTGCAAAACTGATAGAGACATACCCCAAGTGACTTGCAGCTGTAAATCACAGCAAAAGGTGGCACTACAAAGTATTAACTGAAAGGGGCCGAATAAGATTGCACGCCCCACTTTTCAGTTTATTATTGTTTATAAAAGTTTAAAATAAGCAATACATTTCGTTCAACTTCACAATTGTGTCCACTTGTTGTTGATTCTTCACCATAACATTTAAACTGTTATGTTTATGTTTGAAAACTGAAATGTGGGAAAAGTTTGAAAAAAATCAAGGGGGCTGAATACTTTCGCAAGGCACTGTAACTTGACAAATGTATAGATGTCCCTTTCTTACCTCTCAATTGGTCATGTTTATAAAAAAAGGTATTTATTTTATTTTCGAAATATAAATTCTATGTTGTAGAGAAAATGCACCACGAAAACGGACCTTCACGTGTCAATTTTTTAAACTGAATTTCACTGTGGATTTCACACACCACATCGCAAAGAGTGAAATCCACACAGCAATTCTGCAACCTAATCTGCGTGACTCGGTGCGAATGTTACCGCCGTGGAGGAGTCCAAAGTGGATTTAATACTAAATGACATACTACAGTTTGCTTGTAGTATGGAGTATATCGTAGTTCAACAAGATGGGAAAGGATGCATCTCATATGACAAGCTGTCTGATGTCCCTCCTTGATATTTACTGGGCTCTGTCCAGGCTGTGATCACAGGACCCATAGATATAGTTTCAAGTAGTGTGATACAATCATTCCACCATGTCCATAAAAAAGGATAAATACAATGATGTAGATTATTTATGCTTAAAAAGAAATCATAATGTGTTTCAGCTCCTACGACTGGAGAATTCAAAAGGTGAGTTACAGAAATCGGAGTTGTACAAGTCAAATCTATAATGGCGCCATCAGCCTGCTATTTCATCACAAATAGTTTAAAAAAACAAACAACAAAAAAACCCACCAATTTTTACAAATTACTGCCATGTGTATAAGATAAGTTTGAAAGGATGAATAATAAAAAAACATTAGATAATTATTGGTAGTACTGTAAACTTATTTTAACCATTCCCAATCTGGCAAATTTCCACTTTTGCGCTTTTTTTCCTTCACCTTTTTTCTTAGAGCCATACATTTTAATTTTATTTTTCTGTGCACAGCATTATGATGGCTTGTTTTTTTGTTTTGCAGGATCATTTGTACTTTTGAATGACACCATTCATTTTACCTGTACTCTAAAGTGGAGAAAAAAAATCCAAGTGTGCGGATATCGCAAAAAAAAACACAAAAACAAAAAAAAAAAATGCAATTCTGTAATTGTTTTTAGAGAAATGTTTGCCGACATCAGTATGGATTACTGGAATATCAAACTTGGCCACTTTTTTATTATTATTTTGGTGCTCAAAAAATTAAAAATCGGAAAATTGTAAAAAAAAAAAATTTCGATTGTGCTGCAATTTTTCGAGACTCTGAACATTTTCATTTTTCAGTGGAGTGTGAGGGTGAATAATTTTGTAAGGCAAGCTTACATTTTTATTAATACTATTTTGGGACAGATACAATATTTTTATTGCTTTTTACTACATTTTTATTGTTGAAGTGTTGCGGCAACCAAAAAAACAAAACACAATTTTAACATTTTAAATTTTTTCTGTTTACATGGATTAACAATTGGGTTAGTTAATTTTATATTTTCATTGATCGGACTTTTATGGAGGCGGCAATACTAAATGTGTGTATATTTTTTAACCCCTTCAGCCCCGGGGCACTTTCCGTTTTTGTTTTTTGCTCCCCTTCTTCCGAGAGCCGTAACTTTTTTATTTTTCCGTCAATCTTGCCATATGAGGGCTTGTTTTTTGCGGGACAAGTTGTACTTTTAAATGAAATCATAAGTTTTACCATATGGTGTACTGGAAAGCAGCAAAAAAATTCCAAGTGTGGAAAAATTGCAAAAAAAGTGTGATGGCACATTAGTTTTTGGGATGTTTTATTCACGGTGTTCACTATATGGTAAAACTGATGTGTGGGTATGATGCCTGAGGTCGGTGCGAGTTTGTAGACACCAAACATGTATAGATTTACTTGTATCTAAGGGGTTAAAACAAATTCACAAGTTTGTCCAATAAAAATGGCGCACGTTTTGCGCCATTTTCCGAAACACGTAGCGTTCTTATTTTTTGGGATCTATGGCTCAGTGACTGCTTATTTTTTGCGTCTCGAGCTGATGTTTCTAATGGTAGCATTTTTGCGCAGATGCTACGTTTTGATCGCCTGTTATTGCATTTTGCGTAAAACTTGCGGCGACCAAAAAACGTAATTTTGGCGTTTGGATTTTTTTGCCACTACGCCGTTTACCAATCAGATTAATTGATTTTATATTTTGATAGATCGGGCATTTCTGAACGCGGCGATACCAAATATGTGTATATTTATTTTTTAACCCTTTAATTTTCAATGGGGGGAAAGGGGGGTGATTTGAACTTTTAGGTTTTTTTTTTTTTTTAATTTTTTAAAACTTTTTTTTACTTTTTTTAATTTTATTTTACTAGTCCCCCTAGGGGGCTATAGCGATCAGCAATCCGATTGCTGATCGCTATCTGATGATCACAGCTATACCGCTGTAAACAGCAGAAATAGTCCCTTTTCTTTTTTCCTCTGCTCCGTGCCGAGGAAGAATGAAAGTAAAACTTCATAGCATCAGGCGTCATCACATGACCCTGTGCTACGATGGCAACCACCGAACGTCACGTGATCACTCACGTGACGTCCGGAGGGGGCGGCGGTAAGTAAAAAACATGGCCGCGCGCATATAGATCTCGCTGCCAGACTTTGGCAGCGAGATCTAAGGAGTTAATGTTCCGGGTGGAATGTGATTCCACTCGGAACATGTAGGCACACATGTCAGCTGTTGAAAACAGCTGATATGTGTGCCGATCCACGCCGCCTGCCCGCGGCAGGGGGCGGGGCTTACCGGGACACGATCCATGACGGAAAGATCCGTCCATGGTCGTGAAGGGGTTAATATCTATTTCTATTGGTAAAATAGGGGAGTGACTGATTTTCATGTTCTTAATTTTTTTCACATTTTTAAAAACTTTCTTTAATTTGTTAGACTTCACAGCCTATACACAGGCTAAGTTTCTTCAACAGTTCCCCATGTGTCATAGCAACCAATTGGCCCCCGTGATCACGTTACATGGTTGCCGATGGGAGCATAGCATGAAATGTCCCCATAACGACAGACTGCTAAACCCTCATCATATACTTGCTATGCCCACATCGTACACCTGCTTCCAACTTGCGCCGTATATGAACGGTGGATGTTGAGAAAGGTTTAATTAGGAAGGGTTTGTTTACCCATGATGTAGACATGATTGACAAGTTGTCTACAACAAATCTTTATGCAAGTCTACTGGTATTATGGAGGCGTAAACATGCGCATAATATATTTTACTTGTCATATTATTCCATTGTACATAAATAGGGGCATAAGCAAATCATTGCTAGTCTATTGTAAACTTTTGTAGAATTAACTTAAAATGATAAATGTATATATTTTATCAGATTTGTAGAGGATCTCAGAGACCTCATATAGACCAATTGGATGAAATGCTTTTAGACTATGTGTCAAGTAGGTTTCTTTTTACTTTAGTCCTTCCCCAAAAAATGACTAGTTGGAAGAGGGCTATTAGGGGATTATAGAGTCCAATCAAGATGACACTATGTTTAACTGTAGAACGTCTTGACAGACTGTTTCCTGATTTGGTTATTTATATTGAATCTATATTCATTTAGTCTATTTTGTAATGTTGTACAGTCTCTATCTTTTGTATGTATATAGATTAACATGTGTAATGGCTTATTATTCAAAATAGCTGAAAACAAAACCTAAATAATATCTCAATATTGATAGGAGCCAATAACTAAAATAAAAATAGAGAAGAACCCAGCTAAAATATAACATTTATTAATTATACATTGAAAACCCAGGTACAATAATAAAGAAAAATCTCCATTATATTTAGTTACACATATATACAGTATATGTGTATTATATACACAGACACACACACTCCCCTGTATTTTGTTCCAATGCATTTTACCAGTTAGTTGTAATATCTGCTGTTGCATTTGACTTAAAGGCTGTATTTCCATGTCTATTGTACGGCTGGGTAATTATTCACGGTGGTAACTGCCAGGTTCTTTATACAAATCTATTGGTTTCAAAATGTTTTTGTGTTTTGTTAAGCTATAATGTTATGGGTTTTTTTTAGACTAGGGACTCTGAGACGTAACCATCAACTTTCCTAGTATACTTTTTTGTTTTGTTAATTGGGTACCAGTGATTTGTAATAATACAGTGGAACCTTGGATTACGAGCATAATTGGTTCCGGGAGTGTGCTCTTAAACTAAGTTACTCTTATCAAAGCAAATTTTTCCATAGGAAATAATTGAAACACAGATAATTCATTCTACAACTAAAAAATATTTACTGTATTTATACAAACTTATTACAGTAATCCAAAATAATGTACTGTATTTATATACAATTATTACAGTACAGTAATACAAAATACTGTACAGTAAAAAGCATATAAAACAGATTAAACTGCCCGTTAGCTTACAATAGAATTGTTGGTGTGCGGGAGATACAGTATAAGCAATGTGCTGCACTGGTTATCAATAAGAAAGTACATTACTGTATACACAAATGCAAATTGATAGATATGCTATATAGTATACACTGTACTGTATTATTTATTTATAGAGCACCATTGATTCCATAGTGCTGTACTGTACAATGGTATACAGTACATATGTACAGAAATTTACCTTCAGAGCCGCTCAGAACGCGGTGAAAGGACAGAACCGAAAGTGTGCATGGTGGGAATTTGCTCTTATTGTAAAGCATTGCTCTTAAACCAAGTTACACATTTTTAGAAATCTTTGCTTGTCTTGCAAAACGCTCTCAAACCAAGTTACTCTTAATCCAAGGTTCCACTGTACTTTCTTTTTATTGAAATGAAGCGGGCAGTTTGGTTCCCATATTAAATAGCTTGTACTCTTAGCCCGATTCTGTAGGACATGTGAGATGAAGTCCAGTGCAGGAAAGAAGGCACTCTTCAATATAAATTTCCATATGGTTTATTCCATGTGCACACATATAGAGGTAGGTACAGACAGCCCCTGGGCAGGGGAAGAATGACTAGCGACGCGTTTCGACCGTATTACACGGTCTTAGTCATGTAACTGACTAATCTAAGTGCAGAGTTTAAAAAGACATTCATTCACATTATAATGAACACACATGTGGAGTGACCGATGATGCAGTTCCTGTTAACTCTTTCTTGCCTTCATTAAACTTCACAATCTAAAGGTCCAGTCACACTAAGCAACTTACCAGCGATCCCAACAACGATAGGGATCGCTGGTAAGTTGCTAGGAGGTTGCTGGTGAGATGTCACACTGCGACGCTCCAGCGATCCCACCAGCAACCTGACCTGGCAGGGATCGCTGGAGCGTCGCTACACGAGTTGCTGGTGAGCTCACCAGCAACCAGTGACCAGCCCCCAGCGCCGCGTGGAAGATGCTGCGCTTGGTAACTAAGGTAAATATCGGGTAACCAACCCGATATTTACCTTGGTTACCAGTGCACGGAGCTACAGAACAGAGCAGAGAACAGGGAGCAGCGCACACTGAGCGCTGGCTCCCTGCTCTCCTGGTTACAGCACACATCGGGTTAATTACCCGATGTGTGCTGCAGCTAAATGTGCACAGAGCAGGGAGCAGCGCACAATGCTTAGCGCTGGCTCCCTGCTCTCCTAGCTACAGCACACATCGGGTTAATTACCCGATGTGTGCTGCAGCTAAATGTGCAGAGAGCAGGGAGCAGCGCACACTGCTTAGTGCTGGCTCCCTGCTCTCCTAGCTACAGCACACATCGGGTTAATTAACCCGATGTGTCCTGCAGCTACATGTGCACAGAGCAGGAGCCGGCACTGACAGTGAGAGCGGTGGAGGCTGGTATCAAAGGTAAATATCGGGTAACCAAGGACAGGGCTTCTTGGTTACCCGATGTTTACATTGGTTACCAGCCTCTGCAGAAGCCGGCTCCTGCTGCCTGCACATTTAGTTGTTGCTGTCTCGCTGTCACACACAGCAATCTGTGCTTCACAGCAGGACAGCAACAACTAAAAAATGGCCCAGGACATTCAGCAACAACCAACGACCTCACAGCAGGGGCCAGGTTGTTGCTGGATGTCACACACAGCAACATCGCTAGCAACGTCACAAAAGTTGTTCGTTAGCAGCGATGTTGCTAGCGATGTTGCTTAGTGTGACGGGGCCTTAATTCATTACAGGCTTGAGTTGATAGAGATCTATAAGAGCTCCCCATAGTGAATTATCTCCTTTCTGCTATCAAGCTTATCACATTCCTTTGCTGCACGAAATGTCTACTTTAAATCCAAATGAAACTGCATGGAGGCAAAAATTAGTAGACAATGTATTCACTACAGGTGGTCAGACAGCCCTGCACACAGGGGATTGGGAACAAGAGTTTAAGGGTACCTTCACACTTTAGCGATGCAGCAGCGATCCGACCAGCGATCTGACCTGGTCAGGATCGCTGCTGCTTCGCTACATGGTCGCTGGTGAGCTGTCAAACAGGCAGATCTCACCAGCGACCAGTGACCAGCCCCCAGCCAGCAGCGACGTGCAAGCGACGCTGCGCTTGCACGGAGCCGGCGTCTGGAAGCTGCGGACACTGGTAACTAAGGTAAACATCAGGTATGGTTACCCGATGTTTACATTAGTTACCAGCGCACACCGCTTAGCTTTGCTCTCCTAGCTACAGTACACATCGGGTTAATTAACCCGATGTGTAATGCAGCTACATGTGCAGAGAGCCGGAGCCGGCAGCACAGGCAGCGTGAGAGCTGCGGAGGCTGGTAACTAAGGTAAATATCGGGTAACCACCTTGGTTACCCGATGTTTATCTTGGTTACAGCTTACCGCAGCTGCCAGATGCCGGCTCCTGCTCGCTTCATTTCGTCGCTCTCTCGCTGTCACACACAGCGATCTGTGTGTCACAGCGGGAGAGCGCCTTTGAAGAAAACGAACCAGGGCTGTGTGTAACGAGCAGCGATCTCGCAGCAGGGGCCAGATTGCTGCTCAGTGTCACACAGCGAGATCGCTAATGAGGTCACTGCTGCGTCACAAAAAACGTGACTCAGCAGCGATCTTGGCAGCGAGCTCGCTGTGTGTGAAGCACCCCTAAATCGACATACAGAGAACTACAAAATAAGAAAATCAAAGAAACCAGATTGTGGCTAGATGCAGAATTTTTGAAACACACTGTGGCAGAAGAGAAAATCCCTAGAGGGTTAAGAATCAACAAAGTGTGTACATACCCATATCCCAATGAATTTCAGAGGGAATGGAATAGTATTTTGTCGAAATGTTCTTTAAATCTTATGGAATGCATAATTAAATATGAATGTATAGAAATTACAGAGACTGAAAAAGATATTAAAATGCTATTTGAGAAAATTGATAATATGAATAAACCGGATAACTTTGAAGCAATGCTTTCTAAAATGAAAGAACAAATAGAAAGTCTCGAGAACAAAATTGTTGATATCAAAATGAAAAAGTGGGACAGAGACTCCATGGATTTTGAACAAGACAAGGTATATTCCTGGAAGCCAAACAGAATTAACATGAAAAAATCTTTTCAAAAAAATAAAAAAAACTACCAAGGTGACTCCAGGAAAGTGAGTTTTTCATACCCTGATACTTCTAGGGGGTCTATCTCCTCAACAGGAACTGGTGATTCTACAGAGGGTACATCTGCTGCCCATAGTGATATGGGAAATAAACAATCAAAAAACGGACCAGGAGAGCTGGGCGAAAACATCACTCTAAGAAGAAATCCAGTAAGGGGAAAGAAAGGGACTTAGATCTCAAACCAGTATGGAACCTCACTGCCAGGATTTTTGAGGACAAACATCTGAATGTATTGGCCAAAGGCATGGGTTTTTCTCCCTCCACCAGGTTTAACCTTTTCTCCACTCTGATGGATATCAATAAATTCACTAGAAATATCACCTTAAAGTGCAATTTTTTACACGATCAGGAAAAAGATGTGGGAGTTTCTATTCCATTAAGATGTGGTGATAATATTTGTGATGTGCCTACTTTCAAAGAATTGTGTGGTATTCATACACTGAGACAATGTGAGGCGGAAGGTGGTTTTCATAATGTCAGTCTAGATGAGGGCTTTAAAACATCTAATGTAGATTTTTACCCACTACAATCCCGACCACAAATCCTAGACAGGTTTCAGGATGTGGTGGAGGGGGAACTGGTGGGTTTAAAATCACGGAACAAAAATAAACGAAGAAATTTAACCATGACGGAATATAAAGCCTTAAATGAATTGAGAAATGACAGAAGTATAGTAATCAGGAAAGCGGATAAGGGAGGAGCCATTATAATTTTGGATGCTGAATTATACCTTAAATGCAATTTGGAACTACTCGATGACTCAACAACTTATGGTACTTTGGTGGGAGACCCTACTTCGAAATTTCAAAGTGATCTCTTTCAATTATTGAGGGACGGTCTTAGTATGGGGGTAATTACACAAAAATTTTTCGATTATCTATACATAGAAAATCCGGTAGTCCCCATTTTTCATTCCCTACCAAAGATCCACAAGGGGGGTTTTCCCCCTAAATTCAGGCCCATAGTGGCCAGTATTGGGTCTTTAAACGAAAGAATTGGATCATGGGTAGATTTCAAATTGCAACCATTGGTCAAATCCCTTCCTGGCTACATTAAAGATACAAAATCTGTGCTCAGAGCTTTCAATGGCTTTAGATGGAGTAAAAAATTTTTGTGGCTTACAGCGGATGTAATTGCGTTATACCCCTCTATTTCTTATGATGTGGCCATGGTCTCTTTAAAGCATTTTCTAAGTAAATATAGTGGATATTCACGAGAAGAACAGGAATTTCTCCTAGATGCAACTAGATACTTACTCATTAAAAATTATTTTTTATTTAACAACAAATTTTACATTCAACGCAAAGGCGTAAGCATGGGGGGGGAATTTTCCCCTTCTCTGGCAAATCTGGCCATGGGCCTATGGGAGGAATTGTTTATCTTCAGTGATATTAATCCATTTACAAATAACATCATCTGGTATGGGCGTTACATAGATGACTTGCTGCTGGTGTGGGAGGGCCCAATAGATACTGTAGAAAAGAAGGGAATTTTGTTTACTTACCGTAAATTCCTTTTCTTCTAGCTCCAATTGGGAGACCCAGACAATTGGGGTGTATAGCTATTGCCTCTGGAGGCCACACAAAGTATTACACTTAAAAGTGTAAGGCCCCTCCCCTTCTGGCTATACACCCCCAGTGGGATCACTGGCTCACCAGTTTTAGTGCCAAAGCAAGAAGGAGGAAAGCCAATAACTGGTTTAAAGACCAATTCAATCCGAGGAAACATCGGAGAACTGAACCATACCACATGAACAACATGTGTACCCGAAAAAACAGAAAAACCCCGAGAAAACAGGGCGGGTGCTGGGTCTCCCAATTGGAGCTAGAAGAAAAGGAATTTACGGTAAGTAAACAAAATTCCCTTCTTCTTTGTCGCTCCATTGGGAGACCCAGACAATTGGGATGTCCAAAAGCAATCCCTGGGTGGGTAAAAGAATACCTCATGATAGGGCCGTCAAACGGCCCTCTCCTACAGGTGGCCAACCGCCGCCTGAATGACTTATCTACCTAGGCTGGCGTCTGCCGAAGCGTAGGTATGCATCTGATAATGCTTGGTAAAAGTAAGTAGACTCGACCAGGTGGGTGCCTGACACACCTGCTGAGCCGTAGCCTGGTGCCGTAATGCCCAGGATGCACCCACGGCTCTGGTAGAATGGGCCTTCGGCCTTGAGAGAACCAGAAGCCCAGTAGAACTGTAGGTTTCAAGAATTGGTTCCTCGAGCCCCCGAGCAAGGGTGGATCTGGAAGCTTGCGACTGTTTACGCCGACCAGCGACAAGGACAAAGAGTGCATCCGGGTGGCGCAGGAGCGCCATGCGGGAAGTAGAACCTGAGTGCTCTCACCAGAACCAACAGATGCAAATCTTTCTGAAATTGATGGACTGGACGAGGACACAAAGAAGGTGAGGTGATATCCTGATTGATATGAAAATGGGATACCACCTTAGGGAGAAATTCCGGAACCGGACGCAGAACTACCCTGTCCTGGTGAAGGACCAGGAAGGGAGTTTGTATGAGAGCGTTGTTAGCTCGGAAACTCTCCTAAGAGACGAGACCGTTACTAGAAGGCCACTTCCCGTGAAAAACGGGAAGGGAGACATCCTTCAAAGGCTCGAAAGGCGGCATCTGGAGAGCAATTAGAACCTTGTTCAGATCTCAGGGCTCTAACGGCCGCTTGTACGGAGTGCTGAGAAGACAAACTCCCCGTAGGAACGTGCGTACCTGAGGAAGTCGTCGTTTCTGAAAAAATACAGATAGCGCTGAGACTTGTCCCTAAAGGGAACAGAGCGACAACCCATTTTCCTACCTAGATTGCAGGAAGGAAGGAAACATAGACGATGCAACCGGCCAGGGAGAAACACCCTGCGCCGAGCACCGAGATAAGAACATCTTCCACGTCCTGTGGTCAATCTTGGCGGACGTTGGTATGCTAGCCTGTCTCATGGTGGCAACCACGTCCTGAGGTAATCCTGACGACACTAGGTTCCAGGACTCAATGCCACACCATCCGGTTGAGGGCCGTAGAATTCAAATGGAAGAATGGCCCTTGAGACAGCCAGTCTGATTGGTCTGGTAGTGCCCCCGGTTAGCCTACCGTGAGACACCACAGAACCGAGTACCACAACATCCTCGGCCAATTTGTAGCGACGAGGATGGCGCGGCCGCAGTCGGTCTTGATCTAGCGCAGTACTCTGGACAACAATGCCAGAGGTGGCACCTAAGGTAGCTGGAACTGCGACCAATGCTGAGCTAAGGCGTTTGCCGCCAGAGCTCGATGATTGTGAAACCGTGCCATGAAGCTGGCACATTGTTGTTGTGCCGTGACGCCATTAGATCGACGTCCGGCCTCTGTCAGCGGCGCCAGATCTCCTGAAACCCGTCCGGGTGAGGAGACCATACTCTTTCGGCCACACCTCAGCGACTTAGGAAGTCAGCTTCCTAGTTTCCACACTTGGGATGTGAATTGTGGATATGGTGGATGCCGTGTCTTCCACCCACATCAGAACCTGCCGGACTTCCTGGAAGGCTTGCCGGTTGCGCGTTCTTCCTTGGTGGTTGATGTATGCCACCGCTGTGGAGCTGTCCGACTGAAGTCGGATATGCTTGCTTTCCAGCCGCTGTTGGAAGGATAGTAGGGCAAGATACACTGCTCTGTGTTCAAGAACATTGATCTGAAGAGTGGACTCTTGCTGAGTCCACGTACCCTGAGCGCTGTAGTGGAGAAAAACTGCTCCCCACCCTGATAGACTCGCGTCTGTCGTAACTATCGCCCAGGACGGGGATAGGAAGGACCTTCTTTTAGACCAAGAGGTGAGAAGAAGCCACCACCGTAGAGATTCCTTGGCCGCCTGAGAAAGAACGACGACTCTGTTGAGGGACGTCGACTCCTCGTCCCATTGGCGGAGAATGTCCCATTGTAGTGGACGCAGTAAAACTGCGCGAAAGGAACTGCCTCCATTGCTACCATCTTACGTAGGAAGTGCATGAGGCGTCTCAATGTGTGCGACTGGTTCTTAAAGAAGAGCTTGCAGCCCGTAGTGAATGCTGTTTGTCTAGCGGCAGCTTCACTATCGCTGAGAGAGTAAGAAACTCTATGCCTAGATATGTTATCGATAGGGTCGGGGTCGGATCTGACTTTAAAAAGTTGATGATCCACCCAAAACTCTAGAGAGTCTCCAGCGCAACGTTCGGGCAGTGTTGGCATGTTTCCTAAGAGAGTGCCTTGAGAAGTAGATCGTCTAAATACGGGACCACAGAGTGACCCTGAGAGTGCAGGACTGTGACTACTGCTGCCCTGACCTTGGCGAAGACCAGTTGGACTGTCGCTAGCCGGAAGGTAGAGCTACGAACAGAGGGTGTTCGTCTCCTATAACGAAGCGTAGAAACGCTAGTGCTCTGGATCAATCGGCACGTGTGGATAAGCATCCTTGATGCCTAATGATGCTAGGAAATATCCTTGGGACCTTGAGGCGATGACATGGCGGAGGGATTCCATCCGGAACCGCCTGGTGTCCACGAGCTTGCTGAGCATTTTTAGATCCAGAACGGGACGGAACGGCCCGTTGTTATAGGTACCGCAAAAAATTTGGGGTAAAAACCGTGACCTTGTTCCTGAAGAGGAACGGGGGTCATCACTCTTTCTGCCTATAGAGTGCACCCTGTTTGCAGAAGAGCAGCGGCCCGGCCGGGAGGTGGAGAAATTCTGAAGAATCGAGTTGGAGGACGAGAAGTGAGCTCTATCCTGTACCCGTGAGACAGAATGTCTCACACTCAATGGTCATTGACCTATGGCAGCTAAATATCGCCAAGGCGGGAGAGCCTGCTACCGACCGAGGCCGCAAGTCATGAGGAAGCCGCCTTGGAAGCGGGTTTTCAGACTGTCGCTTTTTTGGGCGAGACTGAGCCCGCTAAGAATCTTAGCTCCTCTGATCCTTTTGAGTCCACATTGGACGAGGAAAAATGGGACCTGCCCAATCCTCGAAAAGGCCGAAAACCCCGACTGCCTCTTGCTCTGTTGGGGTTTGTTGTGTCCGGGCTGAGGAAAGGATGAATCCTTACCCCTGGACTGTTTGATGGTTACATCCAACGCTCACCAAAACAGTCGGTCAGCAGAAAAAGGCAACTGGTTAGGCAACCTTTTTTGGAAGCAGAATCTGCCTTCCATTCACTTAACGAGCAGACCAGGCTCTGCTTAAAAACACGGAGTAGCGGAGGCTACCGCCGCACGGTTCGCAGAGTCCAGGACAACCTGAATCGCGTAAGAAACAAATGCAGACATTTGAGAGGTTAAGGATGCCACCTGCGGCACAGATGTACGTGTAACCGTGTCAATCTGTGTAAGACAAGCTGAAATAGCTTGGAGTGCCCCTAGATGGCTTTCGACCAGAGATCCATCTGTCTGTCAGTGGCATCTTTGAGTTTGCAGTTCCATCTCCCACTGCAACTATGGATCTAGCTACAAGCCTGGAGATTGGAGGATGCCGCTCGGGACATTGGGTCCAGTCCTTGACCAAGTCAGGGGACAGGGATAACGTGTATCCTAAGCCGTTTGGAGAAGCGCATATCTGGATAAGCGTGGTGTTCCTGGACTGCCTCTCTGAAGGCAGAGTGGTCCAGAAAAATACGTGAAGCTGACTCCTCCACTGGAGGAGCTGTGAGAAATAACCCACATTCTATAGATGGACGCTATAAGATTATTTACTATGGCGTCACAATCAGGTGTATCCAGATTGAGAGCGGTCTCAGGATCAGAATCCTGAGCCGCTACTTCCGCCTCATTACACAGTGAGTCCTTCTGTTAGGACCCTGATGAAACCGAGGCCGCTCATAGCGAGCCCACTTAGGCTGTCTGGGACTGACGTCCGTGCAGAGCCGTGACTCTGGGATGCGTGTGACATTCCCGGAGCTGTTAGTTATTCACACTGAGGGGGGCCATGGATCAATGATTCAACAGTGCCCATATTGTGAGAGACATGTCCGGACTGCTAGGCTTCTAGTATCATAGCCATAGTCTCAGAAAATCTGTCAGTAAATACTGCAGACACCGTCCTCATCCTCTGGCCATTAGCAGAGACTCCGGCTGAGTTGGATACAATGGGGGCTATGTAACCTGCCGGCCGTATAGCCGTACATGCTGTACCAGCTGTATAGAAAAACATGTGGTTCTGCACCTTTGTTTTACACAGAGAATATGCTGATAACTCCTCCGCATAATCCAGGAGGGTATATTCAACGTGCGACCAAACAGTGCAATGTATATAGTACAAGCATATCTATAAGTGCACTTCTGCACTAGTGGGGTTAGCACCACAGGTGCTGCTTAACGCCTGTTACAGCGATTGTGTGACTATCAGAATGCCAGGGTCTTCCACACTTGTCTCTGTATCGTACAGAAACTGACACTAATGGCTGCCGGTGTCCTTGTAGAGAAGGAAGCCGTGGGCGTGCCTGAGAAAGTGCGGGAATCCGGATTCACAGTGCACACAGTGAGAGGGGTGGAGTATGCAAAACATACTCCAGCTCTCAGCTCTGCTCTATGCAGCGTCACGCCCCTACCCTGACTGTCAGGGCTGTGGGCGGTAACGAAGGGAGACTAGGCCCAGAAGCCGGGGACTCGAGTTAACAGCGCGGCCGCCGTAAAAGCGCGGGCCGCGCTGAAGTCCCCGGCGCACCACAAGTGCCAGCCGCGCCGCAGTTCCAGCGGCCGGCGCGACCGATTCATAGAAGTGGCCAGCGTCCCGCCCCTCTCCTGACTGGCAGGTCTGGGGGCGGGAACGAACGGAAGCAGGCCGCAAAAGCCGGGGACTCTAGTTATCAGCGCGGCCGCCGTAAAAGCGCGGGCCGCGCTGAAGTCCCCGGCGCACCACAAGTGCCAGCCGCGCCGCTGCCAGCGGCCGGCGCGACCGATTCCTGGAAGTGGCCAGCGTCCCGCCCCTCTCCTGACTGGCAGGTCTGGGGGCGGGAACGAACGGAAGCAGGCCGCAAAAGCCGGGGACTCTAGTTATCAGCGCGGCCGCCGTAAAAGCGCAGGCCGCGCTGAAGTCCCCGGCGCACTACAAGTGCCAGCCGCGCCGCAGTCCCAGCGGCCGGCGCGACCAATTCCCATAAGTGAGCCTGCTTCAGCAAAGCTGAATGAGGCCATGGCACAGGCGCCGCAGCGCTGATGTCCCCCGGCGCACTACAACACCCAGCATGCTGCGGTGTGAGCGCCAAATGCACGGGGACACAGAGTACCTTGAGGAAGCAGGGCCATGTCCCTGATGTACTCCGCTCCATCCAGCATCTTCTCCAGGGGCTGTAGATGGAGCACGGTCTCAGTGCCTGGAGACCGGTAAATCCCACTTCACCCAGAGCCCTGTAAAAAGGGATGGGGAAGGAATCAGCATGTGGGCTCCTGCCGCCGTACCCGCAATGGGTACCTCAACCTTACAAACACCTCCGACATACAGTGGGGTGAGAAGGGAGCATGCTGGGGACACTATATGTGTCCTCTTTTCTTCCATCCGACATAGTCAGCAGCTGCTGCTGACTAAAAAGTGGAGCTATGCGTGGATGTGTTGCCTCCTTCGCACAAAGCACAAAACTGGTGAGCCAGTGATCCCACTGGGGGTGTATAGCCAGAAGGGGAGGGGCCTTACACTTTTAAGTGTAATACTTTGTGTGGCCTCCAGAGGCAATAGCTATACACCCCAATTGTCTGGGTCTCCCAATGGAGCGACAAAGAAATTCCAACATTATTTGAATAGCAATGATCTTGGCTTAAAATTTACATGCAATTACAGTTTTACATCGATTAATTTTTTGGACCTTACACTCAATGCCAGCAGCGAGTTGTCTGATGTTACAATCATCCCGTTTAATAAAGAAACAGATCGCAATACCATACTTAGATATGATTCATGCCATCCTAAGCATGTAACACACAATATACCCAAAGGCGAATACATCATGATTAAAAGAAACTGCTTGGACGAAAAGGTGTTAGATGTAGAACTGGCCAAAAATAAAGACAGTTTAGCCAACAGAGGATACCCATTGGAGCTATTAAGAACGGGAATGGAGGAGGTGAAAAAATTAGAAAGGAATTCTCTAATTTTAGATAAAAATCCAAGAGGAACTAATGTAAATGATTTGGGAGGAATTAATTTTGTAACAAATTTTAGCCAAGACTATTATGAAGTTGTTACCGTGATCAAAAGATTTTTGCCAATGTTATATACGGACACAGTGGTCAAAACTGTTTTGGAAAATAATAAAATTAATTTTATCCCCAAAAAAGCTCCAACAATAAGTAGTATGGTTTCCCCTAGTCTATTTCAAATTTCAGCAGACATGCCATCAGAGACCTTGGTCAGCATTAATGGATTCTACAAATGTGGACACAACATATGCTTGTGGTGCGCATTTGTGAATAAATGCAGGAATTTTGTTTCTACAGTAGATGGCAAAACATATCGAATCAAGCAGTTCCTTAATTGTAACTCCTCTGGTGTGGTCTACCTAATCACTTGCACGGATTGCTCTAAACAGTATGTGGGTTGCACTGTAGGTGCATTAAAAAAAAAGGATTAGAAGGCACCTCTCAGATGCCACAGGTGCAACCAAGGTGGGCATTTCTGCAGCTTCGCGTCACTTTATGGAGGTACAAGGGGGTGATAATAAATCCTTTAAGTTCAATGCCATTGAGAAAGTCAGAAGACCCACCAGAGGAGGAGACTACAGAAGTTTGCTTTTGGGAAGAGAGTCTTATTGGATGTTTATACTAGGCTCCAGACAGCCTGGAGGTTTAAATATCCGCAGGGATTTAATTTTGCAGTATAGGTGATTTTTGATATGTTCTCTTCTACACCTTTCCAGAGATATCGTTTACAATTCAAAATGATAATCACGTCAAAAATTCTATCAAAATTCACTTAATGGGACAGTTTGTGTATGTATATAGGAAATTCCATATGAAAGCATTGTGATTTTCATGCATTATTTAAATCGGCAACACAATATATGGAGTTCTCCTATATATAAAATAATAGTTCTTTGAATATACACATGATATAATCATATTAGGCTCAAACTTATGTCATATGGATATTTTGATATATGGAGACTTTATAGTCTTTTTTTTTTTTCCAAAGCTTACAGCTAACATGAAGTCTCACTAGCATCTATTTAATTAGAGATGTGACATACAAGAAATATTTAAGTAGGCATTTTGGTGTCCACAAAAATGTACACATTGATAGTGAATTTTTTTTTTTTTATTTTCCCCTCTATATAGAAAAAACATAAAATACAAATCTGTGCAATATATTTATAACCATATATATTTGTTACAAGTACAGTTTGTAGATATTGCTTTTCTAACACAGTGTTTCTAGCTCTTATAGATCTCTATCAACTCAAGCCTGTAATGAATTAGATTGTGAAGTTTAATGAAGGCAAGAAAGAGTTAACAACAGGAACTGCATCATCGGTCATTCCACATGTGTGTTCATTATAATGTGAATGAATGTCTTTTTAAACTCTGCACTTAGATTAGTCAGTTACATGACTAAGACCGTGTAATACGGTCGAAACGCGTCGCTAGTCATTCTTCCCCTGCCCAGGGGCTGTCTGTACCTACCTCTATATGTGTGCACATGGAATAAACCATATGGAAATTTATATTGAAGAGTGCCTTCTTTCCTGCGCTGGACTTCATCTCACATGCTTGCAGTTGCCCGGCTGATTGTCCGTGCTGCAGAGAGAGGGCCTGGAGACTTGGAGTGGGTGAGCTGAATTCCTTTGTCATTCATTGATTCTGTAGGACGGCGCCACCTTCACTGTGTTTCCTTGCATAAATGCAAGAAACCCTCCAGGCGAGTGTAAACTTGTACCGAATGTGTGGACTTGCATATTGGAGACTCCATCCCAATATGGTGCACACTAGTACTGGGCAGCCCGCCTGGTCGAATAGTATGGGCATGTAATAATCTGCTGACTGGGTTACTATGCGCCTGTAAGTGTGAACGGAGCCCTATGCAAGCCACTAGTGTGCAATTTTACCATCCAGCAATCACCTCCTCCATATTCTGGAATTGTGTGAGCGATTTGCTCCTCTTGCACCTGTGGTGTCTCCCTCTATTGGGGGTCTGGTTGCATCCTGGTAATGCTTTAGTTTTTGGCCTGAGCAGTTCACCACTGCTTTATCCTGCTGTGAGTATTCTAAATTGTGGAGGATATTTAGTCCTCTTTTTGCTATTTTACTAAACTTGTACCGATATTCGTTTCTTTCATACGCGGTCCTTCATATTAAAGTCCTTTTTTTCTCTGCCTTATATTCAATCAGAGGATCCAATACTCATTTGTAACAGATCTTATGGTTTAAAAGATGGAATAATCGTATACTGTCAGGTTTACATTTATTATTTTACAGGGTAGAATAGTGTAGCATACTACACTATTCTGCCTGTTAAGAACAAATGGAGACCTGAAAAAAAAAAAAAAAGGGGGACCCATTTGTGTAAAGTCATGTCACTGGGTTTAATGGTTGAATTTGTGTATACATTGAGTAGCCAAAACACATTACCACAACAAATTACCTTTTCTTTTTCTTACAGAAACCAGATTGTTCAGTGCCTGTTTTGTGGTTCACGACCAAAGAGGATAAATTCATATGAAGAAAATGAACTTACTTTATGTTGTTCATCTTGAAACCTAGAACAGAAGAAAACCCAAAATGAATACAATGCAAATAAAGAAAGGAAGGAAGGAAGATGTAAAATTACAAAACAAAAGTGAACACACAAAAGTTAAGTTACACTGTGACAATGTCACTTAATATGCTGGTTATTTGGGTAGGAAAATTAGAATAGACTAGTTAATCTCCATCTCACATTAAATAGGAAAATGCCACTAAATATACTTACTCTGTTCTTTCTGTTTTTTCATCCAACCAGTTCTCTATAAAAAGCAATATGGAGAGCACAAAAAAGGTCAGATATATTAAACAAGATTGATGTCAAATAATAATGAATTGGCCTTTGGGTTTGCATCTGAAAGTAAAAATAATTAGGTCAATTTCAGTCCATAGGCCAGAAGGAAGGGTTGAGGTGATGAACATGTTGCCTAGGGGCCACATGAGGTCCTCGAGTGAAGCCCTCAAGTATCTGATCACACACATGCCCAATAGTATCTGGTGGCTGCTCATATGTAATTTTCATTATAGGTTGTAGGGTCAGGTAGGTCAGGGTAACTTATAATGATGCACTGTGTGGCCATATCTGTACTCATGCCAGCATCTAGGTAAGGCGTAGATGAAGTGAAGAAGTGGCCATCATGAGTGCTGCCATTATTTTACTTTATGGGAGAAAGACACATTCGACTGTGTCAGCGTCTCACATAAACTACAATGGAGAAAGCGGAATCCATGACCTCTTCCATTCCGGATTATGAACGAGTGAAAAGATGATCTCTATCCTCCTAATAGATGGAAGCCCTAAAAATGGAATCAGAATCTATTAGATGTTTATGTTGTGATGTTTATGATGTTTTATTACACTCCATGGGGTAGGTTTAAACTAATAATGTGTCCTACAGACAAAAAGCATTTATATGCCTCTGATGGAGGGATTATAAAAAAAATCACCTATATGAAATATTAAAGGTGTTTTCTCAAGTTGTTACCTTAAGGAACTGGCAACTCCTAGTTCCCTTTCTTCCTGCTTTTGGTAGAAAAGTGAATTATCGGTCTTACGAGCGCTGATGATGCACTGGTTCCATTAAAGGTTAAATTATTTTATTGTTAAAATATTTTTTATATAGAATATATAATTCTCCTGTTAGTTAGATCAATACAACGCGTTTCAGCATTACATCAATGCTTTCCTCAGGTATAACAGGAGTAAGAAACATGCAATAGATTTATAGAGGTCCCACAGGTGAAAATTTCTGTGGGTGTGCCGTTAATTAGGTTTTTTGTTTCCTTTGGTATTATAGTGATATAAAATATAATAGGTTTATATAAAAATAATTGTTATACGTCCCTTTGGGGGTGTTAGAAATATAATGTTTAAAAAATATGTAGTTTGTGATGAAATTTATAATAAAATTAATTGTATATAAAGGTTATTAAAATTTAGTAAAAGCAGTATTATAAAATAATTTTTTTCCCTTTTTTTTCCAGAGTTAATTCTATCCTGATTATATTAAAACTGTGTTCTCCATATTTCTGCTATATATACATATATTATAAAATCTTTGTGATTATAAAAAGGATTCATTTGAAGATTTTTTCTTTTTTTCTTTCTCTTAAAGGGATTTTTTTACTTAATTAAAGAATCAGACTTTTCTTGATCTTATTTAGCTACATTCTCCAATGTTAAATTGTGTCCTTCTGGGGCCAACGTGCCCAGTTTAAAAATCCAATAGCTTTCTCTCCTATTTAGTTTCATTAATGCTTGCGGGTCTTTACTATCTATGGAGTCTATAATTGTAAGAGTCATTTTTTTGTAATCTCTATTATGCTGGATATTATAATGTTTTGAGATACTATGCTTCATATAGCCAGTTTTAATATTATGACGATGTTTGTTGAGTCTGGAGTGCATTTCTTGTATTGTTCGACCCACATATTGGGTGCCGCATGGGCATTCTAACAGATATATTACATATGCAGATTTGCAGTTCAAAGTGTATTTTATTGAGAAGGTTTCCCCAGTGGTTTTGGATGTAAAGGTTTTGGTTCCTTTTTTCATCACTTGGCAACAGAGGCATTTAGATATTTTACAGGGGTAGCTTCCCCAAAGGTTCGGGTTATCTGTTTTAGTTATTTTTGGTTTTATAGTTGTGTTGCTGGGTGCAACCATATTTCCTATGCTCTTATTTTTCCTGTAGATGACTGATGGTTTATAAGGTATATAGTCTGTCAGAATAGGATCATTTTTTAGAATAAACCAATATTTGTTCAATAATTTTTCTATGTGGGTTCTTGGTTGGCAATAAGTGGTGATTAAACTCCATTTTGAATAGTTATTTTTTCTTTCTTTTTCCATTATATTCTCTTGTTTAGGTTGTAGGCATTTTTTTCTGAGTGAGAGAATTAGTTTTTTTAAAAGCATCTTGGATGAGTTTTTTTGGGTAGCCTTTTTCTGTAAACCGCTGTTTTAGAGTTTTAGATTCGTTTTTGTAGTCTTCATCAGCCGTACAGTTTTTTCTAATCCTCCTGTATTGTCCATAAGGGATGTTACGAATCCACCTTGGTAGGTGTCCACTGTCAAATTTCAGATAGCTATTGACATCTACAGTCTTAAAATGTGTTGATGTTGTAATATTACCATTTTCATTACGGGTGATCTGTATATCCAGATATTGGATGGTTTTATCTGAATGGCTGGATGTGAAGGATAGACCCCAATTATTTTTGTTTAATTCTTCTATAAATTCTTTTGCTTTTGTTAATGGACCCCTCCATAATATGAAGAGGTCGTCGATAAAGCGACGGTATAGAACTATATGATCTCTGTATTTTGACTGTGCGATGGAGACGGACTCAAACGCACCCATGAATAGGTTTGCATAACTAGGTGCGAATCGCGTCCCCATCGCACAGCCCTTAATTTGTCTATAGTAAGATCCCTCAAATGTAAATACATTATTCTCCAGTATGAATTTTATTGCTGTTAATATAAACTTTCTTTGAATTGGGGGGATTTCTAAATCTTTTTTCAACGTTTCCTCATTAGCGTGTAATCCCCTAGCGTGTGCTATGTTATTGTATAGAGCGCACACGTCCAGTGTGATAAAAATGCTGTCCTTTAGGGGGGGTATGTTCAATAGTTCTTTTATTAGTTGGGTAGAGTCTTTTAAATATGAGTCCAGTTGGACTACATAATCTTGTAAGAATAGATCTACATAGTGGGAGAGGTTACTGGTGATGGAGTTTATCCTTGAAATTATCGGACGTCCTGGTGGGTTTATTGGGTCTTTATGAATTTTGGGTAAATAGTAAAAATATGGTATCATAAAATTTGTGATATTTAAAAATTTCTCTTCTTTTTTATTTAATATTCCCATCTCTGTAGCTTCCTTTATGATATAATTATAATTAGTAAAAATTTGGGTCGAGGGATCTTGTTTTAATGGTTCATAGTACTCGTTGTCGTTAAGCATTTCATTACCTTTGTTAATGTACCATGATCTGTTCATTATCACTGTCCCTCCCCCTTTGTCGGCCCTTTTAATAATTATATTGTCATTTTCTCTTAACGTAACAATTGCTTTTAATTCTCCTGGTGTGAGATTCTTTTTTATTTTTGGATTGATATACGATCTAATTTCTTTTAGTATTATTTGCTGAAAAGTTTCCACATGAGAACCCTTGTGGTGGATTGGATAGAATTTACTTGTGTTATTTCTCGGGTTCACATGTTTGGTAGTTATCTGTGGATCTTCAGTATTATCCTGGTATTTTAGTCTGTTATGTACTTCATTGTTCTGTCCTTTTCCTTTTCCTTTTTCTTCTATTATAAAATGTCTTTGTATTGTGATTTTTTTGAAATAATTATTCAAATCTAGATATAACGAAAAAATATCTAGTCCTGAGTTGGGGCTATAAGACAGCCCGTGATTCAGAAGTGATTTTTCATCCTCCGTTAGTGCGTGATCAGATATGTTAAAAATCCCTGTTTTTTCTGCTGTTTTATTTTCCTCTAATTTATCTATTTTGTTTGGTTCTCCATGTTTTTGTTGTTCTAATGTTGTACCATCTTTATTTTTTTTTCGGTATAATTTCTTGTTTTTTCATTATATCCTCCTCTATGTTGTCTAGTTCCTCCTCTGCATCCTCTCCTTCTCTTTTTCTTTTGGATTGTCGTCCTGGGATCACCCGGGTACTTGTCATATGCGCTATTTCTTTTTACAGTGTTTCTTCCTGCTTTGTCAGTGGCGCTGCTCTCTGGGAGAATGACAGTCATTGCCACCCCGCTGGCTCAAACTGTGCTCTCTCTTCAGGGTTTTATCAGATACTATTTGCCTCTGCATTATGGGAGAAGTGCATGGACACCGAGGCTGGCCGGATCAACAAATCTGGACAGCTGCAGAGCATCATGACCAGGCTGTGAAGCATAGTCTGCTCTCATTGCAACCTCATTGCTTAGGTAATTGGCCAGGCTTGGCGAGCACGGTGGAAGCCAGCCAGGGCAACAAGCTGTCCACTATAAAATGAAAAATCCCTCCATTCTTGATCATTTTTAATACAGGCTACATCACAAAGTTAATTGAGTTTGAGACAAATCTCCTGAACTGATTGACGTACAATTGATCATTGGTCGCTAAGCAAAGTATGAAGCCAGCTCTGCAGCTGATCCTGCTTCATGCCAGACAGATGCTGACAGTTACATAGCCACCACTCAGAGTGCATCTGATCGCTGCAGATTACCTATTTTAGGACCGGTCAACCATGAACTTTAAACGTTTGGGTTGACCTCGTTCTATTCTGCCGTGACTTCTAAAACGTCACTCATTGTAGAGCAGCTGCACGACAATGTGCCGGTTGTCATAGCTATCTACACTCCCTGCAGAAAAGGCAGACCTTTTATTATCAGGTCTACCTTTCCAACCACTGTATACACAGGCGTATGCAGGAGCTGTGTACACAATTTAAGAATACATGAGGAAACACTGAGGAACTTTGTAGAGCTAGAACAGGAACTGCTGGGTCCTAAGAAACTCAAACAGCTCTGTTGGGCAGAGAAGAAACTGAAATTCACCTGTAAGGCTGCTATCACACATCCGGTTTTTGCAGTGCAGCTCAATCCGGCTCAAAAACCTATGCAACGGATGCGGCGGAAAACCGGATCCGTTGCATACGTTTTTCCATGCGGCCCGTCCGTTTTTTTGACGGATGCGACTTGATACTGAGCATGCGCAGTGCAAAAAACTCAGTGCATCCGGCGTCCATAGGCTTGCATTGTAAAGCACTCAGCATTCGGCGCGATGTGGTTTTTTCGCCGCACGAAAAAACGTACCAGGCAACGTTCCATCCGGCCGCCGCATGGGCTAAATATGCCGCATCCGGCAAAAAACGGATGTAACGTAAGGCCATGCGGCACAATACGGTGCTAATGCAAGTCTATGCGGGGAAAAATGCAACCGGTGGCAAAAAAAACCGGTTGCGTTTTTTCTGCAAAGCGCCGTATTGTGCCGCTCAGCAAAAAACGGATGTGTGAAAGCAGCCTAACTGAATCTAATATAACAGCCTCAGTTACAAGGGAAATCAGAAATAACTAAAAAATATATTAATGTGTTCAATTGCCCAACAAAGGGTATAAATACATTAAAAAAAAAAAAAAAGCCAGTTGGATTTCAGCCCCACTCCCATTGAAAAAGTATACATAGCAATAATTTATAAGGGATGGGAAACACATTTTACAATCTTAATAGTAGTCCTTTGCCGTTGTAAAAAAAAAAAAAAGAAAAGAAAACTAAAGAAAATGTAAGAAAAGTAGAAATGCATTTTGTTTTCCTTTATATTTTCCCCTGAAATCAACAAAAAAATAATATAAAAAATAAAAATTAAGCCTATCGATTTACTGTGGAAAAAAAGGGCAAAACTTATTTTAATACTTGAATAAGAACATTTTTTAAAACCAATAAAAGCGCTGTCTGGTAAGAAACAGGGATAAATGATGTCACTGCCGATGCGTGTGTAACCAGGGAGTAAGCAGGGGGCTGCTGCTGATGGTCCCTGTAACTGACATGGTAATCTTCAAGTGAAGCACAGGTTTGATAATAGAACTGCAATTATGCTATATTCTGCAATATTGTGATATTGGAGATTATGATATAAGCAATCAAAATCTTTGGTTTAAGTCTTCAGGTTTTAAATATATACCGTATATAAAAATAATATAGAATAGATTAAATCATAACCGATTCTAAAATAAATAAAAAAAAACATACTAGGTATAGTCATGACCAAAATATAAAATTGAAAGTGTATGTTAAATGTCATACTTCCCTGAAAAAAATACTATAAAAAGAAATTAAAATGTCAAAAGTGATAAAACCTTCAGCTTAGGATGCAGAAAACAAGCCCTCACACAGCTCCATCAATGGAAACATTTGATATTATGGGTTTCAAAAAATGACAATTTGTTTTTTTTTTATTCATTTAATAAATTTCACTTTTTTGTTTTCCATCACTAACATAATAAAAGTACCAAAGACGTTTGAGAGCTCTGTAATACTGACTTAAAGAATCATGTGGCCAGGTGAATTTGACCACACAATGAATGCCATAAAAAACAAAAACTCAAAAAAGTTCAAATTTCACGACATTTCTGATATATTCTCCATAGAAAAATGAATGGTGTCATTCAAAACTATATATCTTGCCCTGCAAACAAAAGCCCTAATGTGGCTACGTTGATGGTAAAATAAAATAAGTTATGACTCTTGAAACGAGGGAAAAACGGGGGGTGGGGGGGTGGGGAGAGATGAAAAATTCCAGGTCACTACAGGGTTAACTTAACAAAAAAAAAACAAAAAACAGATTTGTGACAATAAAACCAGTGAAAAAACTAACCTTGTTCATTCTTCATGTCTGCTGCTGAAACATATTCAGTCTGAAAACACAAAAGTGGTGTTAAAATGAGTAGTAGAAGCAAGTATTTTCTCCCTCATTGAATGCAAATCCATGTTATCTGTATGCTTAGTTTCAGCAAATCACTTAGAAGGAACACTGCGGAACAGTTATTAAAGGCAATCTGTTAGCAGGTTTTTACTACCTCATCTGAGCGCAGCATGATGTAGGCAAAGAGATTCTGAATCCAACGATGTAACACTAGATTACTGGCTGCAGCAGTTCTGTCACAATCTGAATTTTTAGGTTAAGTCATTTAGCACTGTCCAGAGGGCTGTCCCCGTCCACACAAGGCTCTCTATAGAGACATTGACAGTGAGGAGTCAACAACAGCAGGGGGCATCTCGGACTGCCATGCATGTAAGTTTCTAGTCCTGTAATGATAAGTGTCCTCCTGCTTAAACAAACAGAGGAAATAAACAAAAGCCAAAAAACTGTGACAAAACAGGCATGCCTGAACTGTGTTGTGTTAACCCTTGCAGCATGCTGGCTTTAGCTTACATAGGAAAAAACCTGCTGACAGATTGCCTTTATAGTTTGTAAACACTTATGGCATAAAAGAAGGGAATTTTGTTTACTTACCGTAAATTCCTTTTCTTCTAGCTCCAATTGGGAGACCCAGACAATTGGGTGTATAGCTACTGCCTCCGGAGGCCACACAAAGTATTACACTTAAAAGTGTAAGGCCCCTCCCCTTCTGGCTATACACCCCCCCGTGGGATCACGGGTTCCTCAGTTTTAGTGCAAAAGCAAGAAGGAGGAAAGCCAATAACTGTTTTAAAGACAAATTCAATCCGAGGAACAACCTCGGAGAACTGAACTGTTCAACATGAACAACATGTGCACCCGAAAAAACAAACTCCCTAAGAAAACAGGGCGGGTGCTGGGTCTCCCAATTGGAGCTAGAAGAAAAGGAATTTACGGTAAGTAAACAAAATTCCCTTCTTTGTCGCTCCTAATTGGGAGACCCAGACAATTGGGACGTCCAAAAGCAGTCCCTGGGTGGGTAAAGGAATACCTCGTGATAGGGCCGTCAAGCGGCCTTTTCCTACAGGTGGGCCACCGCCGCCTGCAGGACTTGTCTACCTAGGCCGGCATCCGCCGAAGCGTAGGTATGCACCTGATAATGCTTGGTAAAAGTGTGCAGACTCGACCAGGTAGCCGCCTGGCACACCTGCTGAGCCGTAGCCTGGTGCCGTAATGCCCAGGACGCACCCACGGCTCTGGTAGAATGGGCCTTCAGTCCTGATGGAATCGGAAGCCTAGCAGAACGGTAGGTGTGAAGAATTGGTTCCTTGATCCAACGCGCAAGGGTGGATTTGGAAGCTTGCGACCCTTTACGCTGACCAGCGACAAGGACAAAGAGTGCATCCGAGCGACGCAGAGGCGCCGTACGGGAAATGTAGATCCTGAGTGCTCTCACCAGATCCAATAAATGCAAACCCTTTTCAAACTGGTGAACTGGATGCGGACACAAAGACGGTAAAGTGATATCTTGATTGAGATGAAAGGAAGATACCACCGTGGGAAGAAATTCTGGAATTGGACGCAGAACTACCTTGTCCTGGTGAAACACCAGGAAGGGAGATCTGCAAGATAACGCCGCCAGCTCGGACACTCTCCGAAGAGACGTGACCGCCACTAGAAAGGCCACTTTCTGTGAAAGACGAGAAAGGGAAACCTCCTTCATAGGCTCGAAAGGCGGCTTCTGGAGGGCAATTAGAACCTTGTTCAGATCCCAGGGCTCCAACGGCCGCTTGTAAGGGGGGACGATATGACAAACCCCTTGCAGGAACGTGCGTACCTGAGGAAGTCGCGCCAGGCGTTTCTGAAAAAATACAGATAGCGCGAAGACTTGACCTTTAAGGGAGCCGAGCGACAAACCTTTTTCCAACCCAGACTGCAGGAAGGAAAGAAAAATAGGCAATGCAAATGGCCAGGGAGAAACTCCCTGAGCAGAGCACCAAGATAGGAATATCTTCCACGTCCTGTGGTAAATCTTGGCGGAGGATGGTTTCCTAGCCTGTCTCATGGTGGCAACCACCTGATGAGATAAACCTGAGGCCGCTAGGATCCAGGATTCAATGGCCACACAGTCAGGTTCAGGGCCACAGAATTCAGATGGAAAAACGGCCCTTGCGACAGCAAGTCTGGACGGTCTGGTAGCGCCCACGGTTGGCCTACCGTGAGGCGCCACAGATCCGGGTACCACGACCTCCTTGGCCAGTCTGGAGCGACGAGAATGGCGCGGCGGCAGTCGGACCTGATTTTGCGGAGCACTCTGGGCAATAATGCCAGAGGTGGGAACACGTAAGGTAGCTGGAATTGCGACCAATCTTGAACTAAGGCGTCTGCCGCCAGAGCTCGGTGATCGTGAGACCGTGCCATGAAAACCGGGACCTTGTTGTTGTGCCGTGACGCCATCAGGTCGACGTCCGGCATCCCCCAGCGGCGACAGATCTCCTGAAACACTTCCGGGTGAAGGGACCATTCCCCTGCGTCCATGCCCTGGCGACTGAGAAAGTCTGCTTCCCAGTTTTCCACACCTGGTATGTGAACTGCGGATATGGTGGATGCCGTGTCTTCCACCCACGTCAGAATCCGCCTGACTTCCCGGAAGGCTTGCCGACTGCGTGTTCCCCCTTGGTGGTTGATGTATGCCACCGCTGTGGAGTTGTCCGATTGAATTCGGATCTGTTTGCCTTCCAGCCACTGTTGGAAGGCTTGTAGGGCAAGATAGACTGCTCTGATTTCCAGAACATTGATCTGAAGGGTGGACTCTTTCCGAGTCCACGTACCTTGAGCCCTGTGGTGGAGAAACACTGCTCCCCTCCCTGATAGGCTCGCATCTGTCGTAACCACTGCCCAGGATGGGGGTAGGAACGACTTTCCTTTTGACAATGAGGTGGGAAGAAGCCACCACCTGAGAGAGTCCTTGGCTGTCTGAGAAAGGGAGACATCCCTGTCGAGGGACGTCGACTTCCCGTCCCATTGGCGGAGAATGTCCCATTGTAGTGGACGCGGATGAAACTGCGCGAACGGGACTGCTTCTATTGCTGCTACCATCTTTCCTAGGAAGTGCATGAGGCGCCTCAAGGGGTGTGACTGGCCCTGAAGGAGAGATTGCACCCCTGTCTGAAGCGAGCACTGTTTGTCCAGTGGAAGTTTCACTATCGCTGAGAGAGTATGAAACTCCATGCCAAGATATGTTAGTGATTGGGTCGGGGTTAGATTTGACTTTGAAAAGTTGATAATCCACCCGAAACTCTGGAGAGTCTTCAGTGCCACGTTCAGGCTGTGTTGGCATGCCTCTTGAGAGGGTGCCTTGATAAGTAGATCGTCCAAATACGGGATCACAGAGTGACCTCGCGAGTGCAGGACTGCTACTACTGCTGCCATGACCTTGGTGAAGACCCGAGGGGCTGTCGCCAGCCCGAAAGGCAGAGCTACGAACTGCAGGTGTTCGCTTCCTATAACGAAGCGTAGAAAACGCTGATGCTCTGGCGCAATCGGCACGTGGAGATAAGCATCCTTGATGTCTATTGATGCTAGGAAATCTCCTTGAGACATTGAGGCGATAACGGAGCGGAGAGATTCCATCCGGAACCTCCTGGTTTTTACGTGTTTGTTGAGCAGTTTTAGATCCAGGACGGGACGGAACGACCCGTCCTTCTTTGGCACCACAAACAAATTGGAGTAAAAACCGTGACCTTGTTCCTGAAGAGGAACGGAAGTCACCACTCCTTCCGCCTTTAGAGCGGACACCGCTTGCAGCAGAGCATCGGCTCGGTCGGGCGGTGGAGAAGTTCTGAAGAAGCGAGTTGGAGGACGAGAGTTGAACTCTATCCTGTACCCGTGAGACAGAATGTCTCTCACCCAACGGTCTGTGACCTGTGACAGCCAAATGTCGCCAAAGCGGGAGAGCCTGCCACCGACCGAGGATGTGGAGAGAGGAGGCTGACAGTCATGAGGAAGCCGTCTTGGTAACGGTTCTTCCGGCTGTCTTTTTTGGGCGTGATTGAGTCCGCCAAGAATCTGAGCCCCTCTGATCCTTTTGAGTCCTTTTGGACGAGGAGAATTGGGACCTGCCTGAGCCTCGAAAGGAGCGAAAACCAGACTGTCCCCTCCTCTGTTGGGGCTTGTTTTGTCTGGGTTGAGGTAAGGATGAATCCTTACCCTTGGAGTGTTTAATGATTTCATCCAAACGCTCACCAAACAATCGGTCCCGAGAAAAAGGCAAACTGGTTAAGCACTTCTTGGAAGCAGAATCTGCCTTCCATTCTCTCAACCACAGGGCTCTGCGTAAAACCACGGAGTTGGCTGACGCCACCGCCGTACGGCTCGTAGAGTCTAGGACAGCATTAATCGCGTAGGACGCGAATGCAGACATTTGAGAGGTCAATGGTGCCACCTGCGGAGCAGATGTACGTGTGACCGTGTCGACCTGTGTAAGCCCAGCTGAAATAGCTTGGAGTGCCCATACGGCTGCGAATGCTGGCGCCAACGACGCTCCAATAGCTTCATAGATGGATTTCAACCAGAGCTCCATCTGTCTGTCAGTGGCATCTTTAAGTGCCGCCCCATCTTCCACTGCAACTAAAGATCTAGCTGCAAGCCTGGAGATTGGAGGGTCCACCTTGGGACACTGTGTCCAGCCCTTGACCACGTCAGGGGGAAAAGGATAGCGTGTATCTTTAAGCCGTTTAGAGAAACGCTTATCTGGATAAGCGTGGTGTTTCTGGATTGCGTCTCTAAAGTCAGAGTGGTCCAGAAAAGTGCTTAATTTACGCTTGGGATACCTGAAATGGAATTTCTCCTGCTGTGAAGCAGACTCCTCAGCAAGAGGAGCTGGTGGAGAAATATCTAACATCTTATTGATGGACGCTATAAGATCATTCACTATGGCGTCACCATCTGGTGTATCCAGATGGAGAGCGGCCCCAGGATCAGAATCCTGATCAGTTACATCCGCCTCATCACCCATAGAGTCGTCCCGCTGGGACCCTGACCAGTGTGAGGAAGTAGAGGGCCGCTCATAGCGAGCCCGCTTAGGCTGTCTGGGACTGTCGTCCGTGTCAGAGCCGTCACCCTGGGGTGCATGTGACACCCCCGGAGCTCCGAAGTGTTCCAGCTGAGGGGGACTAGGGGGCAATGATTCAACAGTGCCCATGGTCTGAGTTACTGGTCTAGACTGCAATGTTTCAAGAATTTTAGACATAGTCATAGACAATCTGTCAGCAAAAGCTGCAAACTCCGTCCCTGTCACCTGGACAGCATTCACAGGTGGTTCTCCCTGGGTCACGTCCAGCAGAGGCCCCGGCCGAGCAATTGCCACAGGGGCCGAGCACTGCACACAATGGGGGTCAGTGGAACCAGCCGGTAGAGCAGCCCCACATGCGGTACAAGCAGCATATAAAGTCTGTGCCCTGGCACCGTTGTTTTTTGCGGACGACATGCTGTTGTCTCCTTGAGTAATCTAGGAGGGTATATAGCCGAGAATCACCAGCGACCGTACAGTGCAATGTATTGCAAGCACAAAATACAAAGTACACTACGGCACAAGTGGGGGTGAGCCCTTGAGGGCTGCTTACCGCCCGCTGAAAAGCGGGTGTGAGGTCGCAGAATCCCGTGTCTGGGTCTCCCCGTCTCCCCTCTGCAGCTCAGCGTGCAGACAGGAATGGCTGTCGGCGTTCAGTGAAGAGGGGCGGACCGTGGGCGTGCCACAAACAAAAGTGCGGGAAACTGCGTCCCTCTGTGCCTAGTGTGAGGGCTGGAGTATGTAAAGCAGACTCCAGCCCTCAGCGCTGATGGTCTGTACAGCGTCCCGCCCTCCCCCTGACTGGCAGGTGTGGGGGCGGGAACGAAACGAACTAGGCCGCAAAAGCCGGGGACTGTAGTAATAAGCGCGGCCGTCATATATGCACGGCCAGCGCGGAAGTCCCCGGCGCACCACAAATCCCAGCCGCGTTGCAGTGAACGCTGACCCCAGCGGTCGGCTCGGCCGTTCGTACTAAGTCTGCTCACTCAGCGGAGCTGCAGTGAGGAATGGCACAAGCGCAGCCGCGCTGTTAACCCCGGCGCACTAACACACCCAGCAATGCTGTAGTGTGCGTGCGGTATGCACGGGGACACTGAGTACCTTGATGAAGCAGGGCCCTGTCCCTGAGGAAACTCCGCTCCAAATCCAGCAGAGGGGCTGTGAATGGAGCACGGTCTCAGTGCCTGGAGACCGGGAAAGTCCCACTTCACCCAGAGCCCTAATGGGGATGGGGAAGGAATCAGCATGTGGGCTCCAGCCGCCGTACCCGCAATGGGTACCTCAACCTTAACAAACACCGCCGACAGAAAGTGGGGTGAGAAGGGAGCATGCTGGGGGCCCTCGTATGGGCCCTCTTTTCTTCCATCCGACATAGTCAGCAGCTGCTGCTGACTAAACAGTGGAGCTATGCGTGGATGTCTGACCTCCTTCGCACAAAGCATAAAACTGAGGAACCCGTGATCCCACGGGGGGGTGTATAGCCAGAAGGGGAGGGGCCTTACACTTTTAAGTGTAATACTTTGTGTGGCCTCCGGAGGCAGTAGCTATACACCCAATTGTCTGGGTCTCCCAATTAGGAGCGACAAAGAAAAGGAAAACTTATTGGGTCCAATAACCTGCATCTTTTAAGGCCTACTACTGATCAAAAGTTGCAAAAAAAAAAAATTAAATGGGGGTTTCAGAGACCAATAGAATTAACTTTATTTGCTCCAGATATTGATCCAAATTATGTGGCAGGGGTAGACATCAATTTATGGTGCAAGTACAACCAAAAGAGATCTGCACCTCTTCATACATGTGGTGCCTTGTACTCTAGCGCATCCGATTTAACAGGTGCATAAAACTGCAATCTTAGTTCACTTTCAGGTCACACTATCTGCAGTAGGATGAAAATTAAGGATAAATAGAGAGCCATGTACTTGTGACTGGTAGGACACGCACAAGCAAACTTCTGAAATAATCGCAATAGCTGTAAAAATAGCTTTTATAAAGCGTGTGAGGTTGCTGATTAGACACAAATACCGGCTTCTAGATACGACGAGAGCTTAAAAACAGGTCTTAAATTTCTAGTCTGTTCTTGCAGTTGCAGTTTTGTTGCAGTGATACCAGAGATTTCATATAAACACTGAAGATAACTTGATATTACGAAGTGTATAACTTGCCAAATGGAATCATAACATGATGTAACTTGTCCATTTGGGATTAAGATACTTATTTCAATTCATTCTAATAAACTGGCACCTTTACATCATTAGCGATGTACGAGCACTAAGATGCTCGAGTGCTCGGTACACCAAACGAGCAGTTGGATGCTCGAGTACCCGAGTTTAATGGAAGTCAATGGGGACCCAAGTATTTTCCCATAAAATGTCCCAGAAATATTCGAATTCCCCATTGACTTCCATTATACTCTGGTACTCGAGTCGCGCCCATCCAAGCATACAACTGCTCTTAACGAGTACCGAACACCCCAGCATGGTACTGTTCACTCATCACAAAACATTATTTATCAAGATCTCGGTACTTCTAAGCATTAGAGAAGTTATGAGGTTTCTGAAAAAAAATAATATTTCATTGTTTTTATAGAATGCAACATACAATCCAAAAACAACCCTAGTTGGTGGATCACCACTGATCAAACTGTGGAATATTACAGCAAAAAAGAAGCCATAATCTACTTTTGTAATAATTGGGAATATTAAAATGAATTATTCTATAAACATGCACAAGGCCTTACTTTGAAACCCTGGGTTCCCTCTGTACGTTCTATCTCTTTTGCATAATCCTTAAGTAACGTGGTAAATTGGGCCTTGATCAGACTTGATTTTTTAAAACTTTGATATTCCGAAGGGTAATGTTTTTCCTGCAAGTAAAAGCAATGGTAAGCTGTTTACAGCACACAAAGGAAAACAACATATATACCCAACACAATATTCTAGTGAGAAGCAATTATGAGAATATTAGCATTAACCAAAGTATCCAACACATCCTAAAAATATGTTTTTAAAGGGAATCTGTGCGTTGGGAGGGCAACCACATTGTGTTCAGGTGGGATGTTGTGTTGAAACACAACATCCCTTTATCCCCCATGATAAAGGTATGGGTAACACAGGTGCAGAATACTGGTGAGACAGCCACTCCCAACCTACCATATCATGGAGGGGGGGATGCTGGTATTATACATGCACACTAATGAGGTTTTACATAGGGCACCAGTCACACAGGTATGTATAATGCACAGTGTCTGGCTCACAGCCTATTGTTGACGCCCATACTATTAGATCAGACGGGCTGCCCAGCACTATATAAGTGCATTAACACACAGGACAGATACCCCAAAGGGCCCGGCTGCATCTGCAGAAAATTGTGCAATAGAAAATGATGTAAAACGATAATAAATGTGAGGTATTGGTCCATATTTTGGTCAAATTACATAAGCTCATAACCAAAACGTCAAGGGTCCCCACGCTTACGAGTCCCTACACTGTATTCAAAAATAATCACCAAAAAGGACATAAATGCAAAAGAAAAAAAACAAAAAAACAACAACAACTCGCCACAAAAAAAAAGCGCCACTAGCCAACTCAGGTCAAAATGGCAAATGCACTCGCAGGATGCAGCCGGCCCCCATGATAAAGGTGGGGGTAACACAGGTGCAGAATACAGATGAGACAGCCACTGCATCACCCATACCTGTGTGACTGGTGCCCTACGTAAAACCTCATTAGTGTCCATGTTTAATACCAGCACCCCCCCACCCCCCTCCATGAGTTGGTAGGTTGAGCGTGGCTGTCTCGTCGGTATTCTGCACCTGTGTTACCCCCACCTTTATCATGGAGGGCCAGCTGTAGCCTGCAAGTGCATTTGCCATTTTGACCTGAGTTGGCTGGTGGCTTTTTTTTGTGGTGTTTTTTTCTTTTTTTCTTTGACTTTATGTCCTTTTCGGTGAATTATTGAGGTATGATTTCCTGCATGATAAACAATGTTAATAAACAAAAAAAAATAATAAGAGACTAAAATTTCTTCTTCACCCCCAAAATTATAGAAGATATTCCATTAAGAACATATATGTGCTACAAAAAATTTCTAATGCAAAATATGGTTTTGGTTTTTTTTGTGGTAAAGAGTGAACAAATAGCTATACCATTGGAGAGAAACAAAAGTTAGTGCACTTGGAGTATAGTTTTTTCCCTAAGAAATGGGCTATTATTGTGTAATGTTAGTTAACGAGGTTTTCCAGGCTTTAGATACAGGTGATTTATATTTAAGATACAGCGTCAATATTTCTTCTCCTTTCACATACTTCTCCAGCAGCTCAAGTATGTGTAATAACAATACAGCTCCTCTAACAGTTGAGACATACGTCTAGGGAGCAGTGTTTCTTAGCCTGCAGCCCATTTGAATAACGTGACGGGAGTCATTTTATTACATTCTTGGAGAACTCCTTTATTTGGGTTCTCCCAGCAACAGCAATGTCATACATGTAGATTTACCAGCAGTTTGGTCAGCTATGTCACTTTTCCAGAGCCTTTCATTGGAAAATACCTATTTTGCAGTTGTCAGCCATTTAAGCAATCTGTCACCAAGTTTTTGCCACCTAATCTGAAAGCAGCATAAAATAGGGACAGAGATCCTGATTCCAGCGATGTGTCACTTACTGGGCTTCTTAGTGTAGTTTGATAAAATCACTGTTTAATCAGCACTAGAGTATCATTAGATGACTACTTGGTATGTTGACAGGTAGTCCAGCATATCCATCAGCTCTGTATAACTGCTAGATCTACAGCAGAGAAAAAGGACATTTTTGTTTACTCACCGTAAAATGTCTTTCTTGGAGCCTTTCATTGGGGGACACAGACAGTGGGTTATATGTTGTCTCCAGGGGAGGCTTGACACTAGGTTTAAAAAAAGAGTTAGCTCCTCCTCCCACTGCATATAACCCCAGCTAGGTGGGAACTAGCTCAGTTTGGTGTAAAAGCAGTAGGAAAAGGACAACAAAAACCACAAGGGCGGGAGCTGTGTCCCCCAATGAAAGGCTCCAAGAAAGACATTTTACGGTGAGTACACAAAAATGTCCTTTCCTTTCTCGCCTTTTAATTGGGGGACACAGACAGTGGGACGTCCCAAAGCAGTCCCTGGGTGGGAACTGAACTATTATTAACAGTGTATAACATCAGACTAAGAGCTGACTAACAACTGCAACTGCAGTGAACACATATCAAAAACACTGTCAAGAACCGAGCAGTGGCCACTTATAAATGGGCCACTGCCACCTGAAGGACTTGTCTTCCAAGAGCAGCATCCGCGGATGCATGCGTATGCACTCTGTAGAATTTTGTGAACGTGTGCACACTGGACCAGATAGCGGCCTTGCAAAGTTGGGCCGCCGAAACCTGATGGCGGATAGCCCAGGAGGCACCCACTGCTCGTGTAGAGTGGGCCCGCACAGATTGAGGGGGAACGGCACCTTGTGCTTTGTATGCCTCACAGATGGCAGTCCTGATCCATCGAGAAATCGTGGATTTAGACACCAGGTTGCCCTTTTTGTCCTACTGGGAGGACGAAGAGGGCATCGGACTTGCGCAACGGCGCTGTTCTGGAGATGTAGATCCGCAGAGCCCTGACAAGATCGAGAGTGTGAAGGGCTTTCGCAAAAGAGTGGACCGGGACCGGGCAGAATGACGGCAACACAATGTCCTCGTTCAGGTGGGAAGAGGATACGACCTTCGGAAGGAAGGCGGGGGAAGGCCAAAGGACCACCTTATCATGATGGAATATCAGGTAAGGTGAGCGACAGGAAAGAGCTGCCAGTTCGGACACTCGCCTGATAGAGGTAATAGCGACTAAAAAGGCAACTTTCCAAGACAGTCGTTGAAGAGAGATTTCTCTCAGAGGTTCGAAAGGAGGAAGTTGAAGGACTCCCAGAACCAGATTCAGATCCCAGGGATCTAAGGGGTGGCGATAAGGAGGGACCAAATGCGCTACCCCTTGAAGAAAGGTACGGACCTGAGGGCGAGAAGCCAGCTGTTTCTGGGGGGGGAAAAAAAAAAAAAAAAAAAAAAAAAAAAAAAAAATCGACAAGGCAGAAACTTGTCCTTTAAGGGTACTGAGAGCAAGACCCGAGTCCAGACCGTCTTGCAGAAAAGCAAGAACATTAGGGATTGAAACGGTCAGGGGCGACCGATTATGACGGTCACACCAGGAAGATAGGTCTTCCAGGTCCTGTGGTAAATGCTGGCGGAGGAAGGCTTCCGAGCATTAAGCATGGTATGAACTACCCTGGAAGAAAGACCCGATTTTGCTAGAATCAGAGATTCAAGCGCCACGCCGTCAAATGCAGCTGTGCTGTATTCTGGTGGAATATTGGACCTTGCAACAGAAGGTCCGGCGGTCGGGAAGACACCAGGGAGTGTCGCTGAGAAGTTGGAGGATCTCTGGATACCAGGCTTTCCTGGGCCAGTCCGGGGCCATGAGGATCACCGGGATTCCCTCCGCTTTGATTTTCTTGATTACTCTCGGAATGAGAGGAAACGGAGGGAAGATGTAGGGCAGGCGAAACTGCGACCATGGAAAGACTAGGGCGTCGAAGCCGAGCGCTAGCGGGACTCTCGACCGAGATAAGAAAGGACGTATTTTGGCATTCATTCGAGACGCCATGAGGTCAACATCCGGGAGTCCCCAACGAAGAGTGATCTGTTGGAACACTTCGTCGTGGAGGGACCATTCCCCTGCCGCTAGACCTTGCCTGCTGAGAAAGTCTGTGGCCCATTTGTCTACCCCTGGGATATGGACAGCTGAAATAATGGGGATGTGCTTCTCTGCCCAAAGAACAATCCTGGATACTTCCCTCATCGCTGCCTTGCTGCGAGTTCCCCCCTGACGGTTGATGTAAGCCACGGCCGTGGCATTGTCTGACTGGATCCGAACAGGGAGGCCCAATAGTAAGGGTTGAAAATTCTGAAGGGCCAAAAATATGGCTCTGATCTCCAGAACATTGATGTGCAGAGAGCGCTTGGAAGGAGACCAGCGTCCCTGAACAGTGTGGTGGAGAAATACCGCCCCCCAGCCTATCAGACTGGCATCCGTCGTGACTACCTGCCAGTGGACCGGGCGGAAGGACTTCCCTTGAGATAGGGATGAGGCTTGAGTCCACCAGACGAGGGAGCTGAGCGCAGACCGAGATAAGAGGACTGACCGGTCCAGGGAAGCTGGATTCTTGTCCCAGGAGGATAGAAGATCCAGTTGTAGAGGGCGCAGATGGAATTGGGCAAAGGACACGGCTTCTATGACTGCCACCATCTTGCCTAACACTCTCATTCCATTCCGAAGGGATGTGTGACGGCGAGAGCGGAGGGATTGGGCGGCCCGGATCAGGGAAGACCTCTTGTCCTCTGGAAGAAAAACCCGGGACTGAGCCGTGTCTATCAGCATACCTAGAAAGGTGATGCGCTGATTAGGAATGAGGGATGACTTGAGGGATGAAGTTGATAAGCCACCCTAGCCTTGACAGCGTGTCTAGGCAAATTTGCACGCTTTCTGAGCAAACGTGAAGAGAGCTCCCTTTGACAAGAAGGTCGTCCAAATAGGGAACGACCAGGATGCCTCTGGGGTGTAAAATGGACATGAAGGCCGCCATGACCTTTGTGAAGACCCGAGGCGCAGTGGCCAACCCAAAGGGGAGGGCCCTGAATTGGAAATGACGGTGTCCTACGGCAAAGCGAAGGAACCGTTGATGAGAGATACATATGGGAATGTGTAAATAAGCATCTTGAACGTCTATGGAAGCTAGGAATTCTCCAGGTTCCATGGCGGCTAGTACTGCTCTCAATGATTCCATTCGGAAAGTTCGAATCCGTATGAATTTGTTCAGCCATTTGAGGTCCAAGATAGGGCGGACAGAGCCATCTTTTTTAGGAACGACAAAAAGGTTTGAATAGAAACCTTTGCCGCGCTGTTTCAGGGGCACTGGAATGATGACGTTTGATTTCTGTAAAGAGGCTATGGCCTGAAATAAGGCCTGGCTTTGCGTTTTGGACTTTGGAAGACGAGAACGCAGAAACCTGCTGGTCGGCAGGGAATGGAAATCGATCTTGTAACCTGAGGTGACGATTTCTCGAACCCAAGCATCGTGAGTGTGGTCTAGCCAGATATCCCGAAAAAACAGAAGTCGCCCTCCCACAGGAGTCGGATCTGCGGGATACCTGGCGTCATGCTGAGGGGGCCTGTACAGAGCGAGGTCCTTTGGGTTTAGGTTGCTTGGAGTGGGAACGCCAAGAAGAGCCCCTCCGGATCCTCGATCTGAGCGCTGGGACGGTCCTTGGGCCCATGGTTTTTGGGGGGCAGGCCGAAAGGACTGCCTGCGCCAAGAAGATTTTTTGAAATTTCTGGCTACAGGCCGCTTTTGTGGTAGAATGGTACTTTTACCACCCGTTGCCTCAGATATGAGTTTGTCCAGGGATTCCCCAAACAGACGAAGACCCTGGAAGGGAAGTGTGGACAGGGACTTCTTGGAGGCACTGTCCGCATTCCATATTTTTAGCCACAGAACCCTGCGGGCGAAGACCGCATTGGCTGCCGTTAGGGCTGACCAGCTAGCTGCATCTAGGGAGCCGTGAAGAAAATAATTAGAGGCGAGAGAGAACAAATCAAGAATCTCAAGAGCCTCTGGAGGAATATTGCAAAGGCGAAGCAACTTGCGCAGGTTCCTACTCCACACGCTCATAGCTCTTGCCACCCATGTCATGGCAAACAGGGGGCGCAGAGAGGAGCCCGAAGCCTGGAAAATAGATTTGACCGCAGCCTCATCTGCGCGGTCGGACAAGTCCTTGAGAGACGCGTTGTCTGAAACAGACATAACCGTGTGTTTAGCCAGTCTGGATACTGGCGGATCCACAACGGGGGGTACCGACCAGGGCTTAACCATTTCCGGAGGAAAGGGATAAGCGAATGAAGAGGAGGATTTTTTATTAAACCTAATCAGGGTGATCCCACCGTTTAGATATGATTTGATGAAAAATCGGATCCTGGGCAAAGGACTTAGGAGGCTTCTTGGCTCGCTTGATTGCCGACTGAGAAGTCGGGTCCGAGGGCTGATCAGAAATCGACAAAGAGTGATTGACAGCCGCTATTAAAGTGTCTTCCATATGCCTAGACTCAGAAGGGACATCTGAATCAGAGTCAGAGTCTCGGGAATCGTGACTACTAAAGGTCACGGAGCCTGAGTCAGACTGACCATTGTGTGAGTCAGACGAGGCGGAGCGGTCGCAATGGCGCCTTTTGGAGACAGCCTTTTTACGTACTGGGGATGATACACCAGATGAAGGCGGGCTCCTCTGAGGGATCTGAGCCGGGGGGAGGCTGCGGGAGCCTGTGGAAGGCTGGGATATCTGAGCGGCCAGGTCTTCTAACCTTTTAGACATCAGAAGAGCCCATGCAGGGATAGCCTCATCAGACGGGGGTGCTGCCTGAATGGTGGCCAGGGCCGAACCCACAGATTGCACGACCCCCTGCTCCGGCAACGCCTGTTGTGACACTGTAGTAGGGGCATCGCAGCCCCGGCAGAGTGGATAGCTTCGACCATTGGGAAACGAGCTTCCACAGGTGGTACAAGCATAGTACAGGTCCATAGAGGATGCCTGGGAAGCTTTATCACCCTTTGCGGTTTTTACGCATGTCAGCAACAAACGTACAATTAGTACTGTGAGCCTCTAGCAGTATTACACTACTGTGGGTGAGGAGCTACTAGCAGTATTAGAAAGGGACTGCTATACAGAGCTGGTATATACCAATAGTAAAGTGGCATACACTGCCAAACAGTCGGTATATACCTGCAGACACAGTCAGTATATACCGCTAAAAGCTGATCTACACCGCCAGCCAGCAGGCACACACCGCTAGAAAGACAGCGATATACCGCTGAACAGAGTGGTATATGGTGCTGCAGAGTTGCAGAGCCAAGGAGGCGATCTCACCCGTGTCTGCTCCCCACATGTAATCCAGCGTTCTCTGGCAGCATGGAGGGGAGAGACGGCCCACTAGACGGAGCGGCTTCTGGAGCAGTGGAGGGGGCATTGCTAAGAATGCAGGCCGACACCGGGAGCTAAATTTATGATGCTTCCCCGGCAACATGGCCGGCATCGGCCCACCGGCGCCTCCTCAGGCGGCAGTTGGATGCAGGGGACAGGTACACGTCATCTCCCTACCTGCTCTTGCTCCGTCTGAAGACGCGTCTGTCCTGGGATGCGGAGATCTCGGGGACGCATCTTCGGCTCAAGGCTAGCAGGTGCTCGGCTCTGCTTAGCCCACTGGAGCTACCTTTGTGAGGTGCTTCCAGGGAGCCTGGAGGGGTACGCAGACCCGACCACTTGGGCGCGAGGGAAGACTGACGGCTTTTGCACTCCAGGTTTCCTCTGCCCGTAAGCGGGGGGAACGAGGGTGAGTACACCCTGGTATTGCCCCATAGTCAAAAATAGAATAAAATCACAAAGAAAAAGAAATAAACAAAAAAACATGAGCTGGCCTGGGGCTCAGGCCAGACATGTCAGCCTCCCTGCTGACACTAACAAGAACTGAGCTAGTTCCCGCCTAGCTGGGGTTATATGCTGTGGGAGGAGGAGCTAACTCTTTTTTTAAACCTAGTGTCAAGCCTCCCCTGGAGACAACATATAACCCACTGTATGTGTCCCCCAATGAAAAGGCGAGAAAGGAACATTGATTATATCAAAATGACAACAAACAGCTCAGCAAGTGACACATCACTGGAATCAGGGTCTCTGTCTCTACATTATGCTGCTCTCTGATGGGGGAGCACTGACTCCTAAGATATATAATAAATTGGGTACAGTAGTTCAATGCAGAATGTGCTGAATTTTTTTTCAGAAGAATTTGGGAAAATTATGAAATGTCCCATCAATGTTTATTCTATTCCTGATTAAAGGATCTAGGCTTTTAGTTGAGATGAATCTGTGCTGTACTTTATGTACATGATAAGTAGTGAAGGTCCTCCTCTACAGGTAAGGTTAAAAACATATTGGAAAGGACAGAATGCCTGCACTCATCTCAGACCTGCTGGAGACTCTAGAGAGAAGTGTAAAAAGTTCTGCAAAATTATGAACTCAAAAAAGAACAGGTTCTTGCTATTGTAAATCACAATGCTTCAAACATAAGTACAATTAAACTGATGAATGAGAATAATGAAGGTGAACAGCAGCTAGAAGAAAATTTCAGATTCAGTATGTGTGAGATGGAGCCACAGTCCTGTTCCTGAGGAACAAACAGATATTACAACAGAAGAACAGCAAAATGATCTTTAGAATTAGATAATCTTGTTGAAGCTGCTTCATCTCTCTCCTATTTATCACATCCGCTGTGTTGTGCACACGCTGCAGTCAGCAATGAGATATAGTCTGCAAGAGGGACCTGCTGGAACACTGATTGGTAAAGTGAGGAAATTGGTTATTGCTGCTAGAACCCCTAAAATTGATTATATCTTGAAGAGACGTGCTAGAAAAGGGGCAATTGTCGATCAAGCCACTCAGTGGGGCAGCACTTATTTAATGATTGAGCAATTGCTTGAACTGAAACCCTTTTCCCCTTTTTTATTCTATCATAGACACAGTGGGTTAAAGTCGGTCTTGTCTCCCCTTTTGTTTAGTAGGAAACTACTCCCATTTTTAATATAATTATCTGCATCTTGTGAGGTCCCAGCTTTTTGTATATCCGGTTTAGTTTAAAATGGTGATGATAATAATAATAATAATTTTATTCATTTATATAGCGCTATTAATTCCACAGCGCTTTACATACATTGGCAACACTGTCCCCATTGGGGCTCACAATCTAGAGTCCCTATCTGTATGTCTTTGGTGTGTGGGAGGAAACCGGAGTACCCAGAGGAAATCCACGCAAACACGGGGAGAACATACAAACTCCTTGCAGATGGTGTCCTTGGTGGGATTTGAACCCAGGACCCCAGCGCTGCAAGACTGCAGTGCCAACCACTGAGCCACCGTGCCGCCCTATCTGGCTATTTAGTACGGACCATGATGAAGTTTACTTAACAAAACGAGTTGTCCCCTCCCCCCAGTTTGTCTCATATTCTTATGCTGGATTTTCTATAACTTTTTTAAGCTAATTAATAAAGATATGTTCTAATAAATTATTTTTTGGACACTTTTTTCCTCACTGTAAAACCCTCATCTCTCCTTCTTTGGATAAGATTTTACTACGGTACATGTACCACTTAAACAAGAGCCACGTATGAGGGTGTTGGAGTCAGGGAAATTGACGAGACGGAGTCAGAGGTTTGGCTTACCGACTCCGCAGCCCTGGTATTTGGTCAGTATTTGAAGCCAAATCAGGAGTGGAACAATCAGAGGAAAAGTATAGAAACATAGGCACCACTTCTACATTTATCACGCACTTCTGATTTTTGCTAGAAATACTGATGTAAGATGCTGACCAAGTAATGAATGTGTGAACATGGCCTTAGTGTACATTATAGCAATAACCAGAATTAAATAGACAATTTTTTTTCTACTCTTGTACACTAAACACTTTTTTGCAAAAAAATCACTTAATTTATGGAGTGTGTGTCTCCATTAGCACAAGCTGGGCAGTAAACTGGAATATTTCCAATCCTCCCCCCCAAAAAAAAAAAAAAAAAAAAAGCATGAAGTGGATGTTAAAGAGTGAGAACACCCGTGGAGCCAAAATAGTCAGTGTATTTGTACATGAATTTATTTAGGGATGTAATTTCCAAAATGAGGTCACCTTTGGGGTTTTTCTGCTGTTCTGGCACTTAGGGGTTCTGCAAGTGGCACTTGCAAACTATTCCATAAAAACCTCCACTTCCAAAGTCAAATTGCGCTCCTAAGCTCTGCTGGGTGGCCAAACAGTTTCCGACCACATATGGGGTATCAATGCGTTTGGGAAAAATTATGTAACAAATGGTGGGATCCCTTTTTACCTATCAACCCTTGTATAAATAAAACACTTGCAGCAAGAATAAAATTTTAGTGTTAAATATGTAATATTATTTCACCAGCCCAGTGTTATGCATTTCTGTGAAGCAACCGTGGGTTCAAAATGCTCATTGCACATCTAGATGAATTCCTTGACCAATAAAGTGTGCAACATGGGGTCACTTCACTTGTGCTTATTCTTTTTTTTTGCTGTTCTGGCACCTCATGAGCTCTTCGCTCACAATCTATTCAAAGTTTTTCTTCCAAAAGTCAAATGGTATTCTTTCCACTCTGAGCGTTGCCATGTGCTCAATCTGTAGTGTACAGCCACATGTGGGGTATTGCCACAGTCGAAAGAAATTAGAAAAATGATGCCGTCCACGTTCTACTATTACATCTTGAGAGAACGAAAAATTTGAAGCAAAAATAACTTTTTAGAGTGGCAAAAGAATCAGTTTTTTGTTTTCAAGGTCCAATCTTACAAAATTCTGCCAAGCGTCTTTAAGTTAAAAATTTCTCACATCCCTAAATGAATTCCTTGAAGGCTTTAGTTTCCAAATAGGGTCACTTGTGGGGGGAAATGTCTACTTTTTTTGACAGCTCAAGGGCTCTGAAATTGTGATCCACAATCTATTCGGCCAAATTTCCTCTCTGAAAATCAAATAGCGCTCTTTCCTTTTCGATCCCCATTGTATGCCTAGACATACAGCGAAGGAAATAATTATTTGATCCCTTGCTGATTTTGTAACTTTGCCAACTGACAAAGACATGAACAGTCTATAATTTTAAGGTTAAAATTAACCTAACAGTGAGAGATAGAATATCCAAAATAAAATCCAGAAAATAACAAGGTTGGAGTCTGACTGACTGAATCTGTGGACTCAATTTTATACAGGTTACAATTTAAGATAGCTGTCTTTAATGTAGGTAAAGAGTTGATTAGGAGCGTCTAAGTGGTTTTTAGGAGCCAGAACTCTTAATGGTTGGTAGGGGATCTAATACTTATTTCTCTCTGCAAAATGAAAATAAATTTACATAATTTAAACAATGTTATTTTTTGGATCTTATTTTAGATATTCTCACTGTTAAAATTAACCTACCCTTAACCCCTTTAGCCCCCGGGCACTTTCCGTTTTTGCGTTTTTGTTTTTTGCTCCCCTTCTTCCGAGAGGCGAAACTTTTTTATTTTTCCATCAACCTTGCCATATGAGGGCTTGTTTTTTGCGGGACGAGTTGTACTTTTAAATGAAACCATAAGTTTTACCATATAGTGTACTAGAAAACGGCAAAAAAATTCCAAGTGCGGAAAAATTGCAAAAAAAGTGTGATCGTACAATAGTTTTTGGGATATTTTATTCACTGTGTTCACTATATGGTAAAACTGAGGTATCTATGTGATGCCTCAGGTCGGTGCGAGTTTGTAGACACCAAACATGTATAGGTTTACTTGTATCCAAGGGGTTAAAAAAAATTCACAAGCTTGTCCAAAAAACGTGGCGCATGTTTTGCGCCATTTTCCAAAACCCGTAGCGTTCTTATTTTCAGGATCTGAGGCTCAGTGATGGCTTATTTTTTGCGTCTCGACCTGACGTTTTTAACGGTACCATTTTTGCGCAGATGCTACGTTTTGATCGCCTGTTATTGCATTTTGCGCAAAATTTGCGGCGACCAAAAAAACATAATTTTGGCGTTTGGAATTTTTTTTCCGCTACGCCGTTTACTGATCAGATTCATTGATTTTATATTTTGATAGATCGGGCATTTCTGAACGTGGCGATACCAAATGTGTGTATTTTTTATTTTTTTAACCCTTTAATTTTCAATGGGGTGAAAGGGGGGTGATTTGAACTTTTAGGTTTTTTTATTTTTTTTTAAATTTTTTTAAAACTTTTTTTTTTTACTTTTTTTTTTATTTTACTAGTCCCCCTAGCGGGCTATAGCGATCAGCAATCAGATCGCTCTGCACTATCTGCAGATCTCAGCTACAGAGCTGAGAACTGCAGATTTGCTGCTTCACTTTCAATGCCGGCTGTATTCCGGCATTGAGAGGAAGTGAGTCATGTTAGCTGCAGGCGTCATCACATGACCCTGTGCTACCATGGCAACCGCCGAAAGTCACGTGATCATGTCACGTGACTTCCGGTGGGGGCGGGGTAAGTGACTGTCATGGCGGCGCCCATATACATATCGCTGCCAAGATTTTGGCAGCGAAATGTAAGGGGTTAATGGCCGCGGGTGGAAGCGATTCCGGCCGCGGCTAGCAGGCACACGTCAGCTGTTGAGAACAGCTGATATGTGCGCGGATCGCCGCCGCCTGCCGGCGGCAGGGGGTGTGGCTTACCGGCACACGATCCATGACGTACCCAGTACGTCATGGGTCGTTAAGGGTTTAAAATTATAGTCTATGTCTTTGTGAGTGTGCAAACTTACAAAATCAGCAAAGGATGAAATAATTATTTCCTTCACTAAGTTTACAACCATGTTTGGGTCATATCATCAGAACAATATGCTCAACAAGCTGTTGGGTCCACTTTCCCCTAAACCTCTTGTAAAACTGAAATATTTTTGTCTAAGGCTATGTGCGCACTTTGCGTTTCCACCTGCTTTTCAGGTCTGTTTTGAACTGCGTTTTCATGCCAAAATGCATGCGTTTTGATTTTACAGCAAAGTCTACGGAAAATGTGGATTTCTTGTCCACACTTTGCATTTCCAAACGCAGCGTTTAATTTCCATATTTTGTGGCAAAAACCATGCGTTCAAAGAAGCAGGAGGTGCCATTTTGGCTGCGTTCTACACCCATTGAAATCAATGAGTTGTAGAAAATCGCTGCCAAAATGTGAAGCAGTGTGCTTGCATTTCATTATTATTGCGATCCACATGTTTTTTTTTTAACATAAAGGCAGTTCTTTCGTCTTTCTCTGTCGGTCGGCCTGTCTTTCTCTCTCTGTCCATGTCTGTCTCTCCCTCCCCCCCCTCATACTCACCGATCCACGATCACCAGGGCGTTCATACTGTGGCGGCTTCTCTTTTGAAAAAGCCGGCCGCTCATCAATCCATCACGTATTCCCTGCTTTCCCTGCCCACCAGCGCCTATCATTGGTTGCAGTCAGACACGCCCCCACACTGAGTGACAGCTGTCTCACTGCAACCAATAACATCCGCTGGTGGGTGTGTCTATATCGAGCAGTTAAAAAAAAAATAAATGGGAAAAAAAAACAAACCGACGTGCGGTCCCCACCCCCCCATTTGGATACCAGCCAGGGTAAAGCCATACGGCTGGAGGCTAGTATTTCCAGAATGGGGAGCTCCACGTTATGGGGAACTCCCCAGCCTAACAATATCAGCCAGCATCCGCCCGGAATTCCCGCATCCATTAGATGCGAAAGTCCCGGGACTTTACCGGCTCATCCCGAATTGCCCTGGTGCGGTGGCAAACGGGGTAATAAGGAGTAAATGGCAGCAGCCCATAGCTGCCACTAAGACCTAGGTTAATCATGGCAGGCGTCTCCCCGAGATACCTTCCATGATGAACCTGTAAGTTAAAGTAAATAAACACACACAACAAAAAAATCATGTATTTGTAATGAAAGACAAAAAAACCACCCTCTTTCACCACTTTATTAACCCCTCAAAAACACCTTCAGGTCCGACGTAATCCAGGCAAGGTCCCCCGACGCTTCCAGCTCTGCTACATCGGAAGCTGACAGGAACGGCAGTAAAACACCGCCGCTCCTGTGAGCTCCATGCAGCCACTGAAGTGAGTCGCGCGATCAGCTGTGCTGTCACTGAGGTTACTCGCGGCCACCGCTCTCCGGTGAAGGACTGCAGCTGTGGCCGCAAGTAACCTGAGTGAAAGCACAGCTGATCACGCGGTTCACTGCAGTCACTCAGGGGACTTGCGATCACAGGTGAGTCCTTCACGTGTGACCGCAAATCAAGTCGCGGCACACGCACCGAGCCGCGCGATCACAATGAAGTCGGGTGAAGTTCATCCAAGTTCATTCTGATCGCGCAACACTGTCCACAGCCAGCCATGACAGTGACAGTGCGGTCCCACCCGGCTCTGCTGCAAGTCTATTGGGATGCTGCAGAGCCGAATGGGTGCGTTCTGGATGCTTTTCCGACTCTGTCTATGACAGAGAAAGCATCCAGAACGCATGAATTGTCCAAGAATGTCTGCATTTTGCGTTGTGCAGAATGCGTCTCAGAACGCAGCTTTTTCAGCTGCGTTCTGAGACGCACACGCAGTGATTTTTTCGCTGCAGAATTGAACTGCAAAGTGCGCACATAGCCTTAGGCAACATTTTAGTGGAAAAATTGAATTTTTTAATTTCATAGCTGGAAATGCAGTTTTTAAATTGTTATTACTTGGGGGAGGGGATAGATTCCAGTTTGTAGGTTCCACAGAGTTGCTTCAAAACTGAATAAATATGTAAATTTCATTGAGAAAAGTTAAAACTGCAGCTAGATTTTTACCCTTCTAACACCTTAACTAACGTTTGAAAAAGGATAGTAACATAAAGTAGACACATTTATTAACCTATAATTATTTTTGTGGAACGACTACCTCACTTAATGGTATCAGCATTCAAACTTTGATTTGAACAATGCTAACATTGTGTCAAATTTCAGATAGTCATAAAAAAAACCCCATATCAACCTAAATTTACCACTAATTTATAGTACTATGAGTTACAAAAAAAAAAAAAAGTTTCAATATGGCTGAATTGTTACTACATTATGCAACATGTCAGATTTTAAATACAGGACTAAGGCTGTGTGCACATGCCGCGTTTTTTCCTGCGTTTTGGCTGCGTTTAACCCTAGAACGCGCATCCATAGAAATCAACCATAGAAAACAAGTAACCTAGCAGGCCTGCGAGGCCCCAGGTATGCGTTCTAGGGTTAAAACTGCAGCGTGTCATTATCAAAATGCATGCGTTGTGCTTCTCCAGCAAAGTCTATGAGCAGTCAGCAAATTCCATGCGCACGTTGCTTTTTTAAACGCAGTGTTTTGGATGCCAAATATTTGACAAAATCAATGCGTTTAAAAAAGCAGCATGTCACTTCTTTAGTGCATTTTGGTTGCATTTTCCACCCATTGAAATCAGTGAGGTGTGTCAAAACGTTCTGCATGCTTTTTGGACAAACAAAAACGCAGGTCTTTCGGTCTCTCTCTCTTTGTCTGTCGGTCGGACTCTCTCTCTATCTGTCTCTCTCTCACTCTGTCAGTTGGTTGGTAGTTCTGTCACTGTCGGTGGGTCTCTCCCTTTCTCTTTCATACTCACCGATCACCAGCGCAGCGACGCACAGCTGTCAAAAAGCTCCGGCAGCTTCTCCAGCTTTTGAAAATGCCTGCCGCTCATTATTTCATCTCGTATTCACTGCTTCCCCCGCCCACCGGCGCCTATGATTGGTTGCATTCAGACGAGCACCCATGCTGAATGACAGCTGTCTCACTGCAGCAAATCACAGCCGCCGGTGGGCAGGTCTATATCGTGCAGTAAAGAAGGGAATTTTGTTTACTTACCGTAAATTCCTTTTCTTCTAGCTCCTATTGGGAGACCCAGACAATTGGGTGTATAGCTTCTGCCTCCGGAGGCCACACAAAGTATTACACTTAAAAGTGTAAACCCCTCCCCTCTGCCTATACACCCCCCCGTGCATCACGGGCTCCTCAGTTTTGGTGCAAAAGCAGGAAGGAGGAAACTTAAATTGGTCTAAGGTAAATTCAATCTGAAGGATGTTCGGAGAACTGAAACCATGAACCAAGAACAATTCAACATGAACAACATGTGTACACAAAAGAACAACAGCCCGAAGGGAACAGGGGCGGGTGCTGGGTCTCCCAATAGGAGCTAGAAGAAAAGGAATTTACGGTAAGTAAACAAAATTCCCTTCTTCTTTGTCGCTCCATTGGGAGACCCAGACAATTGGGACGTCCAAAAGCAGTCCCTGGGTGGGTAAAAGAATACCCCGGTAAAAGAGCCGTAAAACGGCCCCTTCCTACAGGTGGGCAACCGCCGCCTGAAGGACTCGCCTACCTAGGCTGGCATCTGCCGAAGCGTAGGTATGCACCTGATAGTGTTTCGGGAAAGTGTGCAGACTCGACCAGGTAGCCGCCTGACACACCTGCTGAGCCGTAGCCTGGTGCCGCAATGCCCAGGACGCACCCACGGCTCTGGTAGAATGGGCTTTCAGCCCTGAAGGAACCGGAAGCCCAGAAGAACGGTAGGCTTCAAGAATCGGTTCCTTGATCCACCGAGCCAAGGTTGACTTGGAAGCCTGCGACCCTTTACGCTGGCCAGCGACAAGGACAAAGAGCGCATCCGAGCGGCGCAGGGGCGCCGTACGAGAAATGTAGATTCTGAGTGCTCTCACAAGATCTAACAGGTGCAAATCCTTTTCACATTGGTGAACTGGATTAGGACAAAAAGAAGGTAAGGCGATATCCTGATTGAGATGAAACGGGGATACCGCCTTAGGGAGAAATTCCGGAACCGGACGCAGAACTACCTTATCCTGGTGAAACACAAGGAAGGGGGCTTTGCATGACAGTGCAGCTAGCTCAGACACTCTCCGAAGTGATGTGACTGCCACTAGGAAGACCACCTTCTGCGAAAGGCGTGAAAGAGAAACATCCCTCATTGGCTCGAAAGGTGGTTTCTGAAGAGCCGTTAGCACCCTGTTCAGATCCCAGGGTTCTAGCGGACGCTTGTAAGGAGGGACTATGTGGCAAACCCCCTGCAGGAACGTACGTACCTGCGGAAGCCTGGCTAGACGCTTTTGAAAAAACACGGAGAGCGCCGAGACTTGTCCCTTAAGAGAGCCGAGAGACAAACCCTTTTCCATTCCGGATTGAAGGAAGGACAGAAAAGTGGGCAAGGCAAATGGCCAGGGAGTAAAACCCTGATCAGAGCACCAGGATAAGAAGATCCTCCACGTCCTGTGGTAGATCTTGGCGGACGTTGGTTTCCTGGCCTGTCTCATAGTGGCAATGACCTCTTGAGATAACCCTGAAGACGCTAGGATCCAGGACTCAATGGCCACACAGTCAGTTTGAGGGCCACAGAATTCAGATGGAAAAATGGCCCTTGAGACAGCAAGTCTGGTCGGTCTGGTAGTGCCCACGGTTGACCCACCGTGAGATGCCACAGATCCGGGTACCACGACCTCCTCGGCCAGTCTGGGGCGATGAGGATGGCGCGGCGGCAGTCGGACCTGATCTTGCGTAACACTCTGGGCAGCAGTGCCAGAGGGGGAAATACATAGGGCAGTCGAAACTGCGACCAATCCTGAACTAACGCGTCTGCCGCCAGAGCTCTGTGATCTTGAGACCGTGCCATGAATGCCGGGACCTTGTTGTTGTGCCGGGACGCCATTAGGTCGACGTCCGGCGTTCCCCAGCGGCAACAGATCTCTTGAAACACGTCCGGGTGAAGAGACCATTCCCCTGCGTCCATGCCCTGGCGACTGAGAAAGTCTGCTTCCCAGTTTTCTACGCCCGGGATGTGAACTGCGGAGATGGTGGAGGCTGTGGCTTCCACCCACAGCAGAATCCGCCGAACTTCTTGGAAGGCTTGACGACTGCGTGTGCCGCCTTGGTGGTTGATGTATGCCACCGCCGTGGCGTTGTCTGACTGAATTCGGATCTGCCTGCCTTCCAGCCACGGCTGGAACGCCTTTAGGGCTAGATACACTGCCCTTATCTCCAGAACATTGATCTGAAGGGAGGACTCTGGCTGAGTCCAGGTACCCTGAGCCCTGTGGTGGAGGAAGACCGCTCCCCACCCTGACAGACTCGCGTCCGTCGTGACCACAGCCCAGGATGGGGGCAGGAAGGATTTCCCCTTCGACAAAGAGGTGGGAAGAAGCCACCACTGAAGGGAGGCCTTGGCTGCCCGGGAAAGGGAGACGTTCCTGTCGAGGGACGTCGACCTCCTGTCCCATTTGCGGAGAATGTCCCATTGAAGTGGACGCAGATGAAACTGCGCAAATGGAACTGCCTCCATTGCTGCCACCATCTTCCCTAGGAAGTGCATGAGGCGCCTCAAGGGGTGCGACTGGGCTCGAAGGAGAGATTGCACCCCTGTCTGTAGTGAACGCTGTTTGTCCAGCGGAAGTTTCACTATTGCTGAGAGAGTATGAAACTCCATCCCGAGATATGTCAGCGATTGGGTAGGTGTCAATTTTGACTTTGGGAAATTGATGATCCACCTGAATCTCTGGAGAGTCTCCAGAGCAATGTTCAGGCTGTGTTGGCATGCCACCCGAGAGGGGGCCTTGACTAGAAGATCGTCTAAGTAAGGGATCACCGAGTGTCCCTGAGAGTGTAGGACTGCTACCACTGTTGCCATGACCTTGGTGAAGACCCGTGGGGCTGTCGCCAGGCCGAAAGGCAGTGCCACGAACTGAAGGTGTTCGTCCCCGATGGCGAAACGCAGGAAGCGCTGGTGCTCTGGTGCAATCGGCACGTGGAGATAAGCATCCCTGATGTCGATTGATGCTAGGAAGTCTCCTTGGGACATCGAGGCGATGACGGAGCGGAGAGATTCCATCCGGAACCGCCTGGTTTTCACGTGTCTGTTGAGCAGTTTGAGGTCCAGAACGGGACGGAAAGATCCGTCCTTTTTTGGCACCACAAACAAGTTGGAGTAAAAACCGTGACCCCATTCCTGAAGGGGAACAGGGATCACCACTCCTTCTGCCTTCAGAGTGCTCACCGCCTGAAGAAGAGCATCGGCTCGCTCGGGGGGCGGAGAAGTTCTGAAGAAACGAGTCGGAGGACGAGAGCTGAGCTCTATCCTGTAACCGTGAGACAGAATGTCTCTCACCCATCGGTCTTGGACATGTGGCAACCAGGCGTCGCAAAAGCGGGAAAGCCTGCCACCGACCGAGGATGCGGTTTGGGGAGGCCGAAAGTCATGAGGAGGCCGCTTTGGGAGCGGTTCCTCCGGCGGACTTTTTAGGACGTGACTTAGACCGCCATGAATCAGAGTTCCTCTGGCCCTTCTGTGGCCTGTTGGACGAGGAGAATTGAGACCTGGCTGAGGGCCGAAAGGACCGAAACCTCGATTGTATCTTCCGTTGTTGAGGTCTGTTTGGTTTGGACTGGGGTAAGGACGAGTCCTTTCCCTTGGATTGTTTAATGATTTCATCCAATTGCTCGCCAAACAGGCGGTCGCCAGAAAATGGCAAACCGGTTAAGAACTTCTTGGAAGCAGAGTCTGCCTTCCATTCACGTAGCCACATGGCCCTGCGGACTGCCACTGAATTGGCGGAAGCTACCGCCGTACGGCTCGCAGAGTCCAGGACAGCATTCATGGCGTAGGATGCAAAAGCCGACGCCTGAGAGGTTAAAGACACAACCTGCGGAGTAGAGGCACGTGTGACTGCATTAATCTCAGCCTGACAAGCTGATATAGCTTGTAGTGCCCATACGGCTGCGAATGCCGGAGCAAAAGACGCGCCTATAGCTTCATAGATGGATTTCATCAGGAGCTCTATCTGCCTGTCAGTGGCATCCTTGAGCGATGAAGCATCTGCCACTGCAACTATGGATCTAGCCGCCAGTCTAGAGACTGGAGGATCCACCTTGGGACACTGAGCCCAACCCTTAACTACGTCAGGGGGGAAGGGGTAACGTGTGTCATTAAGGCGCTTAGTAAAGCGCTTATCCGGAAAAGCTCGGTGTTTCTGGACTGTATCTCTGAAGTTGGAGTGATCAAGAAACGCACTCCGTGTACGTTTGGGAAACCTGAATTGGAATTTCTCCTGCTGAGAAGCTGACTCCTCAATCGGAGGAGTTGGAGGAGAAAGTTCTAACACCTGATTGATGGACGCTATGAGGTCGTTTACTATGGCGTCCCCTTCAGGTGTATCAAGGTTGAGAGCGGCGTCATGATCAGACCCCTGATCTGCCACCTCCTCTTCATCCTCCAGAGAGTCCTCATGCTGAGACCCTGAGCAGTGTGATGAAGTCGAGGGAATCTCCCAGCGAGCCCGCTTAGCCGGTCTGGGACTGCGGTTCGTGTCGGAGTCCTCACCGTGGGACCTATGAGTCGCCCCAGGAGCATTTTGCTGCGCCGACCGAGGGGGGTCTGAGGGCAATGATTCAACAGTGCCTGGGGCCTGTGTTACCGGTCTGGACTGCAAAGCTTCTAGTATCTTAGCAGACAATCTATCCATAGACTGGGCCATGGATTGAGAAATTGACTCAGAAAGTTTATCAGCCATCACTGCAAACTCTGTCCCTGTCACCTGGACAGTGGCAGCAGGAGGTTCCCCCTGGGCCGAGGGTCCCACCAGTGGCTGAGGCTCCGGCTGAGTGAGTGTCACAGGGGCCGAGCATTGCACACAATGAGGGTAGGTGGAACCTGCAGGTAGCATAGCCGCACATGAGGTACAGGTTGCAAAATAAGCCTGTGCCTTGGCACCCTTGCTTTTTGCGGACGACATGCTGTTGTCTCCTCTTAGAGCAATCAGTGAGGGTATATAGCCAAAAGCAAATAGTGCGGCCGTACAGAGTAAATGTATACAATATAAGCATATAAATATACACTTCGGCACCCAGGGGGGCCAGCACCTAGTAACAGGTGCGGCTTACCGACCGCCCTCAGCGGTTGTGTGACCACCAGATTCCCTGCCTGGGCCTCCCAGAGCTGTGGAGCTCGGTGTTGTCTCCCCTCTGAAGTTCTCCAGCGTCAGAAGTGCTCATAGGAATGGCTGCCAGCGTTCTGAGAGGAGGAGGGAGCCGTGGGCGTGCCTCAGAAAGTGCGGGAATCTGGTGCCCTGCAGTGCTCAGTGAGGGGGGAGGAGGATACCTCTGTATGCTCCAGCCCTCACCGCTGACATGTAGTCTAGCGTCCCGCCCTCACCCCTGACTGGCAGGCCCGGGGGCGGGAGTTTGCGGTACTAGGCCGCAAAAGCCGGGGACTAAATTTATTAGCGCGGCCGGCAAACAAGCGCGGTCGGCGCGGTAGTCCCGGCGACGCAAAACACCCGGCAGGTGCTGCAGCGTCCGTTACACAGGCGCCCTATGCGCCGTCCCCAAGGGGACACAGAGTACCTCAGAGGAGCAGGGCCTGTCCCTGACGATACCCGGTCTCCTGTCCGTCAGATTCCCTCAGGGGCTGCGGAGGGAGCACGGTCCCAGTGCATGGTGACCGGTTAGGATCCCACTTCACCCAGAGCCCCTAAGGGATGGGGAAGGAAAACAGCATGTGGCTCCAGCCTTTGTACCCGCAATGGGTACCTCAACCTTAACAGCACCGCCGACCAGAGTGGGGTGAGAAGGGAGCATGCCGGGGGCCCTGTTATGGGCCCTCTTTTCTTCCATCCGAGAAAGTCAGCAGCTGCTGCTGACTAAAATGTGGAGCTTGCGTGCATGTGTGCCTCCTTCAACACAAAGCATAAAAAAACTGAGGAGCCCGTGATGCACGGGGGGGTGTATAGGCAGAGGGGAGGGGTTTACACTTTTAAGTGTAATACTTTGTGTGGCCTCCGGAGGCAGAAGCTATACACCCAATTGTCTGGGTCTCCCAATGGAGCGACAAAGAAATAAATAAATAATAATAAAAAAAAACCCTGATGTGCGGTTCCACCCAATTTTGATACTAGCCAAGATAAAGCCACACGGCGGAAGGCTGGTATTCTCAGGATAGAGAGCCCCACGTTATCGGGAGTCCCCCAGCCTAAAAATATGAGCCAGCAGCCACCCGGAATTGCTGATTCCATTAGATGCGACAGTCCCGGGGACTCTACACGGCTCATCCTGAATTGCCCTGGTGCGGTGGCAATTGGGGTAATAAGGAGTTAATGGCAGCCCATAGCTGCCACTAAGTCCTAGGGGGTCTATGAGACACCCCCAATGATTAACCTGTAAGTTAAAGAAAATAAAACACATACACCCAAAAAGTAGATTTTGGGTACTCACCATAAAATCACTTTCTTGGAGCCTTCATTGGGGGACACAGAGACCATGGGTTGTATGCTGCTACCACTAGGAGGCGACACTAAGCAAAAAAAGGTAAACTCCTCCTATGCAGTATACACCCACCAACTGGCAATCATTCCTCAGTTAGTGAGAAAGCAATAGGAGACAACAAAGAACGAACAATCTTACAGAAGTGAACATTAGAATCAACATTGAACAGTAACATGTATCCAACACAAGGGCGGGTGCTGTGTACCCCAATGAAGGCTCCAAGAAAGATATTACGGTGAGTACCCAAAATCTACTTTTCTTTATCGCTTCATTGGGGGACACAGAGACCATGGGACGTCCTAAAGCAGTCCCACGGGTGGGTCTATCGTTACTCTCAGGGCTGACCTCGGTCCACTGCAGCCTGCAGAACGCGTCTACCGAGGCTCGCATCAGAGGATGCGAAAGTGTGAACCCTGTAGAACTTCGTGAAAGTGTGGAGCGAGGACCAGGTTGCAGCCTTGCAAAGCTGCAACGCTGGAGCATGGTGACGGACCGCCCAAGAGGCTCCCACCGCCCTGGTGGAATGGGCCGTAATCCTGAGTGGGCGCGCTCTGCCCCTTACCCGGTAGGCTTCTGGTACGGCAGAACGGATCCATCGCGCAATGGAGGACTTTGAAGCGGGGAGGCCTCTGCATGGACCGGATGGAAGCACGAATAGAGAATCTGACCTTCTGAAATGAGACGTCCTGGAAATGTACAGGCGGAGGGCTCTGACCAAGTCCAGCTTGTGGAGAAGAATCTCACGAAGGTGAGACGGGTTCGGGCAAAAGGAGGGAAGAACAATGTCTTCGTTAAGGTGGAAAGAGGAGACCACCTTCGGAAGAAAAGGACGGTACCGGCTGAAGAACTACCTTATCCTGGTGGAAGACGAGATAGCGGCGCTTTCTTGCCGCTCGCCCTAATTCAGATACACGCCTGATTGACGTGATGGCAACTAAGAAGGCGACTTCCAAGAAAGGAACATTAGAGACACCTCCTGAATAGGTTCAAAGGGGGAATGCTGAAGAACGGACAGGACTAAGTTGAGGTCCCAAGGCTCCACTGGAGGCTGGACGGGGGGGGGGGAACAGAATGAGCGGCCCCTTGAATGAATGTGCGAACCTGTGAGCGAGAGGCAATCCTCTTCTGGAAGAGAATGGAAAGAGCAGACACCTGACCCTTAAGAGAGCTGAGTGCCAACCCCGAACCAGACCAGACTGCTGGAAAGACAGCAGAACTGGTAAGGAGAAGGTCATGGCTGCGACCTGGTTAGCTTCACACCAGCGGAAGTAGGCCTTCCACGTACGGTGGTAGATGCGGGAGGAGGAGAGTTTCCGTGCTCTAATCATTGTTTGGACGACCCTTTCTGAGAATTCCAAGGAAGTTAGTACTGCGGCTTCAACAGCCATGCCGTTAAATTGAGCAGCTGTGAATTCTGGTGGAGGAATGCTCCCTGAGTGAGAAGGTTCGGGATCTCTGGTAGTCTCCACAGGACGTCGGCGAGAAGGTGCATGAGTTCTGCATACCATGGACGACGGGGCCACGAGAATAACCGGGACTCCTTCTGATTTGATCTTCTTGATTAATCTGGGGATGAACGGAAGCGGGGGGGGAAGAGGTACGGAAGAGAGAACTGCGACCAGGGGATCACTAGGGCGTCCGTTGCGACCGCCAGCGGATCTCTTGCTCTGGACACGAACTGGGGCACCTTGTGGTTCCACCTGGAGGCCAAGAGGTCCACGTCGGGGGTCCCCCACCTGAAGCAGATCTGCTGGAAGATGCTGGGATTGAGGGACCACTCTCCCGCGTCGAAGCCTTCTCGGCTGAGGAAGTCGGCGGCCCAATTGTCCACTCCCGGAATGTGGACGGCTGAGATCGCTGGGATGTTCTGTTCGGCCCAGTAGAGGATCTGAGACACCTCCATTGCTGCTCGGCTGCGTGTTCCGCCTTGGTGGTTTATGTAGGCCACAGTTGTCGCATTGTCGGACTGTACCCTAATTGGGTGTCCGAGGAGCAGGGTCTCCCAGTGTAGGAGAGCCAATCGGACCGACCTGAGCTCCAGAATGTTTATGGGAAGGGTCGTTTCCGGCTCGGTCCAGCGACCTTGAACCGTAAGGTCTTGGAATGTGGCTCCCCAGCCTAGTAGACTGGCGTCTGTCGTAATGACCTTCCATCGAAGAGGAAGAAATGATCTCCCTTGGAGGATGAGGGGGGAGCGTTTCCACCATTCCAGTGACTCTCTGACTCGTGGAGGGAGCGCGACTGGGCGATCCAGGGAGTGAAGGGCCTTGTCCCATCTTGATAGAAGGAGACCCTGAAGAGGACGTGTATGGAATTGACTGTAGGGCACTGCTTCTATTGCCGCCACCATTTTCCCGAGAATGCTCATGCAATACCGGAGAGAGCAATGGGGAGGGCGTTGGAGGTTCCAAATTCCCCTGAGAATAGCCGAGTGCTTGTCCTTGGGCAGGAGAACCTTCGCCAGTGCAGTGTCGAAGACCATGCCAAGGAATGAGATGCGTTGTGCCGGGATCAGAGATGACTTTGGTCTGTTGATCAACCAGCCGAGGCGGGTTAGAGTATCCAGGGTGATGCTGAGACTTTCGCGACACTCCGATGCCGAGGGAGCTTTGATTAAAATGTCGTCCAGGTACGGGATGGCTAGGATTCCCCGAGTCCGAAGAATAGCCATGACGGTTGCCATTATCTTGGTGAAGACTCTGGGAGCCGTTGAGAGCCCGAATGGGAGAGCGGTGCATTGAAAGTGTTGATCTTGAACAGCGAAGCGTAAGAATCTCTGATGAGCTGGGAAGATCGGAATGTGAAGATAGGCATCCTGAATATCCACCGAAGAAAATAACTCCCCGGGGTTCCATGGATGCAATCACTGAGCGTAAAGACTATGTGGAAATGACAAAGACGGACACGCTTGTTGAACCGCTTCAGGTCCAGAATGGGGCGGACGGTACCATTCTTCTTTGGAACAACAAAAAGGCTTGAATAAAAACCCCGAAACCGTTCTTGAGAGGGGATGGGGGTGATGACCCCAGAATCTCGCATGGACTGGATGGCCGCGAAGAAACCCCTGGTGAGGGAGGGATCCTTGGAGGGTCGAGACTTGACGAAGCGTGGATGTGGGAGTGAAGAAAACTATCTTGTAGCCGTGACAGACGACGTCTCAGACCCAGGCATCGCCTATCACGGAAAGCCACACGCTTCTGAACAGTCGGAGGCGACCGCCGACCCTGCATGAGAATCCGGGAATGGGAGCCCAGTCATGCGGAGGAGAATCTGTTGGATCTGGAGCTGGATGTCATGGACTGCTGTCCACGGGAACGCCAGGAGGGGGTTGCTTTAAGGGAGGGCTTCCGTCTGTTGACGTGCTGGCGAAAGCTCTCGACGGGTGCTGCTGTTGGCAGCAAATTGGCGAAAGGGACGAAAGGGAAAAGCCCGTCGTTTGGGAGGGGCTCGAGGGACCTTTCGCTGAGGAAGGAAGGTACTCTTACCCCCCGTTGCCTCAGAAATGATCTTGTCCAGTTTTTCACCGAAGAGTCTGGCCCCGAAAAAGGGGAGACTGGTGAGGGACTTTTTGGATGCTGAGTCCGCGTTCCACGCCTTAAGCCACAAGGCTCTGCGGATTGCGTCAATGTTACCGGCTGCCAGAGCTGCTGACGCAGCGGAGTCGAGGGACGCAGTAACTAGATACTTTCCGGCATGGGCGATCTGATCTGCCAGCTCAGGGCCGGGAGCCTCAGCCGGGATACCGCGTCGGAGTAGCTTTGCCCAGGCGGAGATAGCCTTGGAGACCCAGGTGGATGCAAAGGCTGGACAGATGGCAGAACCGGAGGCTTCAAAGGCCGACTTGGCTAGGGATTCTATGGTCCTGTCAGAGGGGTCTTTAAGGGAGGCAGCATCAGAGAGTGGTAAGGTGGTACTAGATGAAAGTCGGGAGATTGGAGGATCCACTGAAGGAGACGCTGACCACTTCTGAAGAAGTTCCGGTGCAAATGGCTAAAGGATCTGTGCCCGCTTGCGCTTCTGGAAACGCTTGTCGGAATGTTCCCACTGTCTAGAAAAAATGTCCTCAAATTCCCTATGGTTGCCAAAGACCCTTGGCGGTTTCTTGGCCCTTTTGAAAGGAACCGACTGACTGGCAGGGGTCGGATCTACATCCTTTACCTCTAGGGTCTGGTTGACGGCAATAACCAGACTGTCCATCATGCTGCTCAGCTTGGAGATATGTTCAGAGTCCAGATCGGAGTCCGAATCAGGGTCCTGGTCCGAATCCGGTGCTGCCGCAGATGAGGTAGGAGAGGGAGAGTGTACCGCTCTGGAGGCCGTGGAGGGGTTAGGAGAGCTGGAAGACGATCCCGAGAAGGACCGCTTCCTAGACCTCTTGTGCGTCCTGCCCTGCCGGGCAAGTAGCGCTGCGGGCTCAGACTCGCTCTGGGCCACCGGGGGGGCTCCAGAGGTGGAGGCGGGCAGACACTCTAGGGCTGAAACCAAGGTTTGAGATACCTTAGTTAGGTTGTCCACAGACTGCGAGAGAACTGCAGCCCACTCAGGTGTGGGGGGCTCCGTAGTAGTCATGCTGGGGGTGCTGCAGACTTGGGAGAAGGGAGAGGACTGCCCTGAGGGAAACTTCTTAAAACAAGAAGTGCAGGTGAAGTGTAGGACTATGGCCTGGGGCTGAGAGCGGGAGGCTCTTGTGCTGGACATGGGACAGAAAGGAAGAGCGAGAGACCGAGAAGAGAGAGAGCGAGAGACCGAGAAGAGAGAGAGCGAGAGACCGAGAAGAGAGAGAGCGAGAGACCGAGAAGAGAGAGAGCGAGAGACCGAGAAGAGAGAGAGCGAGAGACCGAGAAGAGAGAGAGCGAGAGACCGAGAAGAGAGAGAGCGAGAGACCGAGAAGAGAGAGAGCGAGAGACCGAGAAGAGACCGAGCGAGAGACCGAGAAGAGACCGAGCGAGAGACCGAGAAGAGACCGAGCGAGAGACCGAGAAGAGACCGAGCGAGAGAGCGAGAAGAGAGAGAGCGAGAGAGCGAGAAGAGAGAGAGCGAGAGAGCGAGAAGAGACCGAGCGAGAGAGCGAGAAGAGACCGAGCGAGAGAGCGAGAAGAGACCGAGCGAGAGAGCGAGAAGAGACCGAGCGAGAGAGCGAGAAGAGACCGAGCGAGAGAGCGAGAAGAGACCGAGCGAGAGAGCGAGAAGAGACCGAGCGAGAGAGCGAGAAGAGAGCGAGCGAGCGAGCGAGAAGAGAGCGAGCGAGCGAGCGAGAAGAGAGCGAGCGAGCGAGCGAGAAGAGAGCGAGCGAGCGAGCGAGAAGAGAGCGAGCGAGAACAGAGAGCGCGCGAGAGAGAGAGAGCGCGCGAGAGAGAGAGAGAGAGCGCGAGAGAGAGAGAGCGCGCGAGAGAGAGAGAGAGCGCGAGAGAGAGAGAGCGCGCGAGAGAGAGAGAGCGCGCGAGAGAGAGAGAGCGCGCGAGAGAGAGAGCGCGAGAGAGAGAGCGCGAGAGAGAGAGCGCGAGAGAGAGAGAGCGCGAGAGAGAGAGAGCGCGAGAGAGAGAGAGCGCGAGAGAGAGAGAGCGCGAGAGAGAGAGAGCGCGAGAGAGAGAGAGCGCGAGAGAGAGAGAGCGCGAGAGAGAGAGAGCGCGAGAGAGAGAGAGCGCGAGAGAGAGAGAGCGCGAGAGAGAGAGAGCGCGAGAGAGAGAGAGCGCGAGAGAGAGAGCGCGAGAGAGAGAGCGCGAGAGACCGAGAGAGAGCGAGAGACCGAGAGAGAGCGAGAGAAAGCGAGAGAACAGACCGGAGGATGCCAGGTGGATGGGGTACTGGGGAAGGAGCTGCCTCCCAGTGGCAGGGCTTACCCAGGTTCTGGTGTCCTGTGTTCTGCTGGCGCTGTGTCCCGCTGGTGTGTCAGACTGCAGGCAGAGGGAGCAGAGGTGGGGGCTCCGGGGAACTGCAGTGGTATGAGGCCGGTGGCTGTACGTGGGACGCTGCCGCTGCACAGAGTAGCAGCAGGTAGCTGCGATGGCGCTGGAGAGGCTGAGAGCACCCGGACAGGGGGAGGGGCCGGAAAAGAGCGCGCAAAACTGGCGCGCTGCAGAGATATGCCTGCAGGGATTGGCTCAGGGACGGCCGAGAGGGAGAGCGCCCGTGATTGGCTGGAAAGGGCGCGCAGAGAGGCCTGCTGTAACTGGCTGCTGGAGCGGGCGGGCCTGCTGGGGAGCGAGGACTTGCGCGATAGGCTGGCCGGGAGGGGGCGTGACCCGGATGGGAGCTAGGCCAGGGAGAAGACGGGGACTAAATTAGAAGTGAGGCCGCAGGAGGAATCGGTGGGCAGCGCCGAGGATGGGGCCGGGACTGTGGAAGAAGGGCGTGCGCACAGCCTGCATGGAGGGGAGCTGACCCAGGGTAAGGAGATATTAATTTCATGGATATATCTTTTTTTTTTTTTTTTTAAACGGAGCCCCCCATGGCCCGGGGAACGGAAGGGTACCTGTCCCGACGGCTGATAGTCCCTCCTTGATCCTGGAATGGATATAGGGAGAAGGGCATCGGTCATCCTGATCCTCAAACGGGTGACCGTAGGAAACCTGTATGATTTTCGTCTCCCCTCCCTGATCAGGCCGGCTGTAGAAGGCGAGCGTGCAGGGGGAGGGGGGCAAGGACCATCTGCCTGTCCCTCTGTGCGGATGCCCCCCAAACCGTCTTGAAAGTGTTAGGGGGGGGTAGGGTCCTGCCAGACAGACACGGAAGACAACGGAAGTGGCGGACGGACCCCACTTCCGTGCGACCGGTCTCTAGGGGGGAGAGCAGGGTGAGCGATTACACCCTGTCGCCCGACGAGCTGTGTCTGTAAGAGAAAAAGAGAAATATTAAAAATACAAACCTGGGGGGCTGAGAGCAGCCCCAAGTGTGTCCACCTCCTATGGACACCAAGCTTAAACTGAGGAATGATTGCCAGTTGGTGGGTGTATACTGCATAGGAGGAGTTTACCTTTTTTTGCTTAGTGTCGCCTCCTAGTGGCAGCAGCATACAACCCATGGTCTCTGTGTCACCCAATGAAGCGATAAAGAAAAATCCTTTATTTGGAATATAAGACAAAAAGAAAAAAAAAGAAACACACCCTTTTTCACCACTTTATCCCCAAACACCCCTTCAAGTCCAATGTAATCCACATGAGGTCCCATAACGTTTTCAGCTCTGCTAAATCGGAAGCTGACAGCGAGTGGCCACAAACCACGACCGCTCTCTATCAGCTCCACGGAGCAACTGAAGTGAGTCGCGCTATTAGCAGTGACGTCACTCAGGTTACCCGCGGCCACCGCTGGATCCTCCAACTGTGACAGCAAGTCGCCCGAGTGACTGAAGTGAGCTGCGCGGTCAGCGGTGCCCTCACTCAAGTGATTTGTGGTCTCGGGTGGAGGACTCCAGCTGGCCGTGGGTAACCAACACAGCTGATTGCGCGGCTCACTTAAGTCACTCAGGGGATTTGCGGTCACCAGTGAGTCCTTCATCGGTGACCGCAAATCAGGTAGCGGCACACAGACAGAGCCGGGGTATGACAATGAAATCGGGTCAAGTTCATCCAAGTTAATTCTGATCACGCGGCTCTGTCTCGCAGCCAGCCATGCTCTAAGGGGATGTAGCAGAGCTAAGTGGGACCGCACTGTCAAAAATGCATCCAAAACGCATCCCAAATGCATGCTTTTTGGATGCATTTTTTTGTCAAACGCAGTGTTTACAGTTGTCAAAACGCTGCAGTTTTTGTCAAGCTAGAACACCGCGTGTGCACATAGCCTTACGCACAAAATACCAACCTGTCAAGGGAAGGTGCTCAATTAATGATCAATGCAGAAATCTATGCAAGTACAGAAGAACTTTTCTTGCAACTTTAAATTTGAGCAAAGTAATGAACTTACAAATATATAAAATACTTACGATATAGAGTTTAATGTGATTTATTCCAACAAGGTGTGACTTCATACTAGACATGTTCCCCTTTACATTGCACAAGTTACACTTTACAATGTTCGTATCAGAGTCCAACATTTTAATATCCTCAACATACTGAAGGCCTAAAAAAATATAAAATGACAAAAGTGTGTAGTCGCATAAATATAGACCCTAATTATGAAATTATTACACACAATCTAAGGACATTATGGTTTTTCTTTTATTTTTGTTGCAATGCTCCAGTTTACAACATCAATAAAGTTCAATAGTGGTCTCATGCACAATATCATGATATAACACCTACCCAAAGACTAGGTGCTGGCAGTAATGAAAAACAAATCACAGCCCAATGGAGACAGATAAAGGATATCCAGTATGAGCAAGTGTTATAGGCTGCAGCGGAATGTAAAGATGTCCACAATGTACAACTCACGTTTCACACAGCATGCTTCATCAGGGGCTCCCTTTTTTTTTAGTTACTCATACACTGTTTATTATTTAGGCCAGGTTTGATCATTAGCAACACTGACAGTAGAGGGTTTAGTGGACTGACTGTGATATTTGCTGTTACATCTATACATGTGTGGTTTCTGTATGGTGTGATTGATACCATATGTAATTCATTTTCATATGTGCAGGGTTCAGTGTTTTCCACAAGTTTTCTGAGAAATCAGTACTGAATACTTTCTATATTTGTCTTTTATTATGTATCCATTTGAATTCACATTTATTGTTTAATAAAGATAATATACTTTATTTTCTGATAGGGTTAATGCTCTTTGGATAGGTGTTATATAATGTTCTACTTTATAAAATACAAAAATGAAGAAAAATAAAAGTGTATGATACCAATGAACTTGTATAAAACAAAACTTAAACGTAAATAAAATGGTTGGTCACAACTCTTGAACCGGCAACATAGGTCTTAACTAGACCATGCTAGTCTTTTTTTAATATATTTGCAGTTTTGTCACATGAGCCTCTGTTATTTTCTTTCTCCTTCCTCTTTTGTTTCATCTAATCCGCTCTACTTCAGGGCTCCAGTTTTGGACAGAACGTGACAGATAACTCCCTTGTCTTAAGAGGAGGTTGGACAATATCTATCTGTACCAGTGTCCTACCCAGAAGTAAGAGAATTTCATCCAAATCCAGAACCCAGACGAGGGGCAGAGTTGACAGAAGAGGAAGAAGGAAGAGATTGCATAAGAAGGTCACAGAGACCAAATGGAGATGCACACAAAGTAGCAACACAGGTAATTAAAGGGAACCTGTCAGGTGTAATATGCACTGAGAACCACGAGCAGTTCTGGTCCCTGTATACACTAGCATAGATAGATCTTTAGAAAAAGTATGTCTAATGATCTTTTACCGTATGCTAATGAGCAGAGAGATTAGTCCCCTGGGTGTTAGTTCCCCTGGCTAGTTGTCTCCATTAGCATGTTAGCACGGCCACAGGGGCGTACTAACATGTTAATGAATGTGCAGCGTCAGAGGATGATCTCACTCACCTCTTCGCCGCCATTATGTCCAACACTGGATTTCGACTCAGTGTGCATGACCCCGGACTTCCGGTCATGCATAGTACTTCAGTTTGAAGGCAGAACGTGTACACCCGCCTTTTTAGTGCGCATGACTAAAACTCCAGGGTCACGTGTACTGTGCTGAAATCCAGCGTAGGGCAGCAATGGCGGCGGAGAGGTGAGTGAGTTCATCCTGTGACGCTGCACATTCATTAGTATGTTAGCACGCCCACAGGGGCGTACTAACATGTTATTGGGGCCGACTAGCCGGGGAACTAATGCCCTCGCTCACTAGCATATGATAAAAAATCTTTAGACATACTTTTTCTAAAGATCCCTTTATCTATGCTAGTGTATACAGGGAGGGTTAGGCAGGGATTAGATATATGCACCAAGAACTGCTCGTGGTTCATATTGCACCTGACAGGTTCCCTTTAAAGTATATTAGAAAAAGTTTTATTATGGAGAAATGAAGAATAGAGCTGAGCGGACTCGCAAAAAAACGGGACCGGCTCATTTTCTTAAAAAAAAACGGATCCGATCCAGAATCTGGTACCCATGTAAGTCTATGGGGACCAGAATCCGGGGATTAAAAATGTTGGTGGAAGGGATAGGAGCGCGCACGGTGTACTCACGCATGCTCCGTGTCATGGCGGCAATCTGCTTCCGGGTCGCGCATTCACTTCCGGAACTGCGTGGGTCTAAAGTAAAGGTAGATGCTAGAATGTATGGGATCCTTCCAGGTATGAAGTAATTTGTCATATGATGGGGGGCGAGTTCAAACTGCAGCCCGTGATGTGTCCTGCTCTATTCTACCTGAGCGGCCTGCTTCATGAAGCAGGCCGCTCAGGATGAGCCGCGCAGGCGATATTTCCCCTCTGCTCAGCCTGATCCTCCCGGTGCATGAATCGTGCACTGGGAGGTCCAGGATGAGCCGCGCCGGCAGTGTTTCCCTCTGCTTAGTCTGCTCCTCGCGGTGCATGAATCATGCACCGGGAGGTCCAGGATGGGCCGCGCTGGCGATGTTTCCTCCTCTGCTCAGCCTGCTCCCCCCGGTGCATGAATTGTGCACAGGGAGGCCCAGGATGAGGATGAGCCGCGCCGGTGATGACCCGCAGGCAGTGTCTGTAAGCGGAAGCAGTCAGACGCTGTTACAAAGGCTGGGTGCGCGTCTGACTGTACCAATCACAGATGCCAGGCCGGCCGGTGGGCGGGGAAAGCCGTGCATAGGAAATGAACGGCATAGGAAGGCAGCACAAGCTGCGTACAGCTGGCCGGAGCCTGAATAAGTATGAAGCTCTTGCTTCATTCTTATTTTCTTTATTTCGCCTTTATTTTTTTTAATTTTCTTGAGTGCCGGATCCGGATCAATCACCCGGAATTCCGGGCCCGGGTCCGGCACTCGGGCAATGTTGAAATCGCGCGGATCCGGACTTTTACAGTTCTAGTCAAGACACATAGTTGCTGGTCCAAAAGATGTTGACAATTTAAATATATAGTTATACAGTTTATACCAATAAGAGAATCCTCCCGCTTGGGATCTTCAACGAAGTCATGCAATGAGATAGACTCTAAAAAACAATAAGATTGGTAACAGTACAGGGTTGAAACATTTTAACGTTTTGACCACAATGACACCTGCATAACATTTTTATGTCAATATAAGGCTGCTTTCACACATCCGGCTTGAGCTCTGCGGCTCAATCCGGCTGTGCAAGCTATGCAACGGATGCGGTGAACACACCGCATCCTTTGCATAAGTTTTTCCTTTGCGGCCCGTCCGGTTTTTGCCGCTTGCGGCATGCTACGGAGCATGCGCAGTGGCAAAAACCGCATTCGGCGGCCGGATGCGGTTATTGCCGCATCACGCCGCATCCGGCCGCCATAGGCATGCATTGAAAAATGCGCCGCATCGGCCGAATGCGGCGCGATGCGGTTTTTTTTTGCCGCACGAAAAAACGTGCCAGGCAACGTTCCATCCGGCCGCCGCATCGGCTAAATCTGCCGCATGCGCCAAATACCGGACGGAACGCAAGGCCATGCGGCACAATGCGGCACTAATTAAAGTCTATGCAGGAAAATCGCAACCGGCAGCAAAAAAAACGGTTGCGATTTTCCTGCAAAGTGCCGGATTGTACCGCATTGCAGAAACCGGAGGTGTGAAAGCAGCCTAAGTGAGGTCTTGTTGCTTGATGAGTGGAGTCTTTACAGGCTTTAGGCACTCTGGTTTTTCAGGCATTTGGCTGGTAGTATTACTAATTTATACAGCTGACTAAAGCCTCTGATACAAGCACTGCATGCTATTTAGCAACCAATGTTGGCAGAAGAGGAGTGCTTCGCTTGAATAGTTTCCCCTCTACAAAAAGGCCTCCTAACAAGTAAACAGCAGCAACTAGTGGCTGCAGAAGCAAAGATGAGCAGCTAACTGGGTGCATTTGTCACCATGCTGTTACCGCTGTCAGTTTAAAGGGGTAAAAAATTCTCCTAGTGTCCATGCCTTCATAAACTATGAAGATAAGATGCACAGTACTGTTCTATTATCCTTACAATACCTGTAATTCAGTGTGACACAGGAGCTGCTTTTGCTGTACCCCCCTCCCCTGTGGGACCTTACATGACACATCAGGGGGTCTGCTCCCTGCTGTTCAGAACAGCCAGCACCCTAAAGGTTGGCTTTGAATATGCTATCATCTGTGTGAGCTATTGTTTACTTTAATGGTTTATAACCCTATGATTAACATTACAGGATTAGAAAAGCATATGCAGAGAAGTCCAACACACTCCTCTGCTGTGATTGACACCTCACCGACAATGTACAATCTCTATAGTGTGCCTGGTGTGGGTGAGACAGCTCTTTCAGCTCAGCTACTCAATCAATTCTTTGATTATGTGAGAGCAGCTGCAGCCAGTAATCTATGTGATACACCGCTGGATTCAGAATTTCCTTGCCTATATCATGCTGCTATCAGATGGCGTAGAAAAAGCCTGTTGACAGATGCCCTTTAAATTAATTTGGTTTCAGCAGTCACATGCCTGTCTGGGCTATACCGGTAAGTACAGAGGCTGTCAGGAGACTCAGCCATGACTAGAAGAGGAGTGGCTGGGATCGTGAAGGCAAGTATTTTTTTCTCCAACTTTTACACCAAGCTAGACAGCTTCAGTAAGTGATTTTTGGGGGCTTGACAATACTATTTACCAAGTATCCTAAAGCTATCCAGTCAATGTGACTCTTACAATATATACAAGTCATAGTGTCTAGACTCCCCACATCTGCTCTGAAAAACTGAAGTTACAGATGTGTTCACTGACAGATAGTGATCTGCTGTAACAACAGTTATCCAGCTCTATACAGTGGAACCTCACTTAACGAGTAACCCACTTAACGAGAATTTCGTTTAACAAGCAAAGCTTTCTGTAAATTTGTAATCCGGTTTACGAGAAAGCTTTGCTGTATGAGCAAAATCCTCACCGCACACACTTCTGGTTCCGTCCATACACCGCACTCTGACCCACACTTACAGTCCACACAAACACACACATGTACGCACAAACACACACATACAGTATTATGCTCACCTTACCTTCCGTTCCATCGCCGGTCTCATGGCTCTTGTAGTTCCCAGGTACATCGCGACATGCTCGCGGCGAACTACAAGTACCATGAGGCCGGCGGTGGAACGGAAGGTAAGGTGAGCATATAATAGGTGTACCTTCCGTTTCATCGCCGGCCTCCTGGGTCCTGTAGTTCGTCGCTCCGCTCCACTCCAGGCTGTGCATCGGCATCAATAGCGACGAAGCAGGAACTTCCTGGTTCCTGTCACCGCTACTCAAAGGCAGCTCGCTGGCCAATCAGAGGCAAGCGGCTCTGCCTTTGACGTCAGAGCTCTGGCCGGGAAGTTCCTGCCTTGTCGTTATGGTAACCCGATACACGGCCCGCACCGGAGAACAGCAAGTCCCAGGAGACCGGCGATGGAACGGAAGGTAAGGTGAGCATATAATATGTGGGTTTGCGTGTGTGTTTGTGCATGTGTGGAATGACAGAATAGGGGACCAGGATGGGACATTTAACTAGTTGTGGAACGAATTGTCTGCATTGCAATGATTTCCTATGGGAAATCTTGCTCTGCTGAACGAGTAACTTGGTTAACAAGGACAGTCCCAGAACGGATTGTTCTCGTTAAGCAAGGTTCTACTGTAATACTGTATATTACTAATACAAATTCCAGGCAACAAAAGCCACTACAGTACAGTGGATGGATAGAAAATGGATAGAAGATCTGGAATATGTTCCACATTAAAAAAAACTTGATACTACCAAACTAGTGTACAAATGAGGCATCCCCAAAATCAGAAATTGCTTTATGCATTTTAGAAGCTACTGGCGTCAATTACCTTGCTGGAATTTATGCTATAGTGGGCAGTAATGTTCTTTACTAGCCAATAAAACCAGTACATAAATAAATATGAAGAATATATAAACTTTATACACTTACTTTGCTTTTTTTTCTGTACAATAGAAAAATTGAAAAAAACATTAGTTAAAACATCAATTAAATACATTTACAGACTATCTACTAGGTAAGGGTCCCAACCCATAAAGACAATGGCAAGTCCTCCCTTCTGTCTTTCAGGCTAAGTCAGCTTTTAGTGAACAAAAAACTCCCAATCTTCAGATAATATAGGCAGACAGAAGAGGGACTCTTAAAAGGAGTCCTCTGAGAAAAGTAATAAAAATAAATAAAATAAAGTACATTTAAAAATTTTACTAAATACACCTTTATTACGCAAAAAGTAGCAAAAAGGTCATCTTTAATTAGTATACTATAAGGATATGAAATATTTCACACCTAGAATTTTGTATTATGAATAGAGAAATTTTATGTAATTGAAATAAAAGATTTTTTTTAGAATTATTTTTCTCATTATTTGTATTGTAAAATCGGAAACGGAATAATGACTTGAAGGAAACCTGTCACGTCCCAAAATGCTATTAACCTATAGAAACAGGGTTAATGGTAACCAGCTTCTGCACTGAAAGCCTGGCTACAAGGAGGAAATTAACTTTATTCCTCCTGGCAGTCTCCGACTTTCAGTCATGGAGGTAAGGCTTCAGTCTCTGCTCAGTGCACAGTGACCAATGGCTGTAGCCACGCCCAGACACTGACTGACAGCCGGCTCATCAGAGCATCAGTACAGAACCGGCCATCAGTCAGTGTCGGGGCGTGGTAACAGCAGCTTCTCGCTATGTATGCTTTAAAGACAGAGACTAACAGGAGGAATAAAGTTTATTTCCTTCCAGCAGCCCCCATTTTTTCGGTGCAGCGTCTAGGTAGCTTTGGAACGCTATAGGCCTGCAGGTTAATAGCATTTTGAGATGTGGTAGCTTCCCTTTAAGCACCACTTTCAAAATAAGTCCCAGGGTAATAACGTCTCCAAGAAAACTTGCAAGCAAGTATCAGCAAGAACGATGAAGACTAGGACCACCAACTCACTGAATTTAAAAAGACCAAGATACTAAAGGTAACAGACGTAATAACTGCAATGAATCTTTGAATACCTGCGATATCTTTCTGATTTGTAGATCACATTGCTTCTCTTGTAAGTGACTCATTTTTATAGAGCAGGCCTATAAAAAATATAAAAAAAACTCTAAAAGGTAACGAACATGCTAATGACACCATCTAGACAATTCCTAAATTTGGAGTGAGAAATAATGACCACATGAGAGTCATAAATATCATTTGGTATCTCCAAAGGCTTGGGTCAGGCACCACACAGTCAGTGAGTTATTGTCTGGACACATTCACAGAACAATGTTTCTCGCCTGTGTGTGGTCTGTTTTCCAGGGGGTTGGGACATAAGCCCTAATGGGGCCACGGAACATGGGAAAGGACGAGGTGGGAAAGCACCCTTATTTATATCTTCTGAAGGTTCATGCACAGCGGGAACCCCCACACGGCCTCCTATACACAGCGGGAACCCCCACACGGCCTCCTATACACAGCGGGAACCCCCACACGGCCTCCTATACACAGCGGGAACCCCCACACGGCCTCCTATACACAGCGGGAACCCCCACACGGCCTCCTATACACAGCGGGAACCCCCACACGGCCTCCTATACACAGCGGGAACCCCCACACGGCCTCCTATACACAGCGGGAACCCCCACACGGCCTCCTATACACAGCGGGAACCCCCACACGGCCTCCTATACACAGCGGGAACCCCCACACGGCCTCCTATACACAGCGGGAACCCCCACACGGCCTCCTATACACAGCGGGAACACCCACACGGCCTCCTATACACAGCGGGAACCCCCACACGGCCTCCTATACACAGCGGGAACCCCCACACGGCCTCCTATACACAGCGGGAACCCCCACACGGCCTCCTATACACAGCGGGAACCCCCACACGGCCTCCTATACACAGCGGGAACCCCCACACGGCCTCCTATACACAGCGGGAACCCCCACACGGCCTCCTATACACAGTGGGAACCTCCACACGGCCTCCTATACACAGCGGGAACCCCCACATAGCCTCCTATACACAGCGGGAACCCCCACATAGCCTCCTATACAGTCATATGAAAAAGTTTGGGCACCCCTATTAATGTTAACCTTTTTTCTTTATAACAATTTGGGATTTTGCAACAGCTATTTCAGTTTCATATATCTAATAACTGATGGACTCAGTAATATTTCTGGATTGAAATGAGGTTTATTGTACTAACAGAAAATGTGCATTCCGCATTTAAACAAAATTTGACCGGTGCACCCCTTATCAATTTCTTGATTTGAACACTCCTAAATACTTTTTACTGACTTACTAAAGCACTAAATTGGTTTTGTAACCTCATTGAGCTTTGAACTTCATAGGCAGGTGTATCCAATCATGAGAAAAGGTATTTAAGGTGGCCACTTGCAAGTTGTTCTATTTGAATTTCCTATGAAGAGTGGCATCATGGGCTCCTCAAAACAACTCTCAAATGATCAGAAAACAAAGATTATTCAACATAGTTGTTCAGGGGAAGGATACAAAAAATCTCAGAGATTTAAACTGTCAGTTTCCACTGTGCGGAACATAGTAAGGAAATGGAAGAACACAGCTACAGTTCTTGTTAAGCCCAGAAGTGGCAGGCCAAGAAAAATATCAGAAAGGCAGAGAAGAAGAATGGTGAGAACAGTCAAGGACAATCCACAGACCACCTCCAAAGACCTGCAGCATCATCTTGCTGCAGATGGTGTCAATGTGCATCGGTCAACAATACAGCGCACATTGCACAAGAAGAAGCTGTATGGGAGAGTGATGCTAAAGAAGCCGTTCCTGCAAGCACGCCACAAACAGTCGCCTGAGGTATGCAAAAGCACATTTGGACAAGCCAGTTACATTTTGGAAGAAGGTCCTGTGGACTGATGAAACAAAGACTGAGTTGTTTGGTCATACAAAAAGGCGTTATGCATGGAGGCAAAAAAACACGGCATTCCAAGAAAAGCACTTGCTACCCACAGTAAAATTTGGTGGAGGTTCCATCATGCTTTGGGGCTGTGTGGCCAATGCTGGCACCGCGAATCTTGTTAAAGTTGAGGGTCGCATGGATTCAACTCAGTATCAGCAGATTCTTGACAATAATGTGCAAGAATCAGTGACGAAGTTGAAGTTACGCAGGGGATGGATATTTCAGCAAGACAATGATCCAAAACAACGCTCCAAATCTACTCAGGCATTCATGCAGAGGAACAATTACAATGTTCTGGAATGGCCATCCCAGTCCCCAGACCTGAATATCATTGAAAATCTGTGGGATGATTTGAAGTGTGCTTTCCATGCTCGGTGACCATCAAGCTTAACTGAACTGGAATTGTTTTGTAAACAGGAATGGTCAAATATACCTTCATCCAGGATCCAGGAACTCATTAAAAGCTACAGGAAGCGACTAGAGGCTGTTATTTTTGCAAAAGGAGGATCTACAAAATATTAATGTCACTTTTATGTTGAGGTGCCCATACTTTTGCACCGGTCAAATTTTGTTTAAATGCGGATTGCACATTTTCTGTTAGTACAATAAACCTCATTTCAATCCAGAAATATTACTCAGTCCATCAGTTATTAGATATATGAAACTGAAATAGCTGTTGCAAAAACCCAAATTGTTATAAATAAAAAAGGTTAACATTAATAGGGGTGCCCAAATTTTTTCATGTGACTGTACACAGCCTCCTATACACAGCGGGAACCCCCACACAGCCTCCTATACACAGCGGGAACCCCCACACAGCCTCCTATACACAGCAGGAACCCCCACACAGCCTTCTATACACAGCGGGAACCCCCACACAGCCTCCTATACACAGCGGGAACCCCCACATAGCCTCCTATATACAGCGGGAGTCTCCATATACAGTATGAGTCCGATACACATATATCAAAATAAAAAAAAATAAAACAGTAACCCCCCCCACTTCTGTTTCCCAGGGCTGAACGTCTTCTCGATGCCAGCTCATACACACTGGAGCCAGCGTAAGACATTATCGCGCTGGGAGCTCTCCTGTAGCTGCGCTGCCGTTCTGTAATGACGACAGTGTAGTTCCAGGAAAGCTCCCTGCCCGGAGATGTCCGCTGGCGGATCAGGAGGGAGGTGTCTATACAAAACATTATAGTGAGGGCAACCTGGCCCTGGCGACAGCCCAGATTGCCCTCCTTATAACCCGCCTATGGCGCAATCCCGCATACACATCAGGCTATTGGCTGTCAATATCGGCATGTTTTGCCAACGGTAGTGTAATGTGTACGGGGGCGTACATGATAGGACAGCAATATCTTGTGATCAGGGAGCCCCTTTATTATGCTGATATAATTGCTTGTATATACACCACTGTATGGAGACAGTCTGTAATATCAGGAGTGGACATATCATTGGTGCAGCCACACAGGGGCCCAAGAGGTGAGGCTGCTTTCACACATCAGTTTTTTGCAATCAGGCACAATCCGGTTTGTGCCTGATGCAACGGATCCGTCTCAGAGTGTGTAAAAACTGATGCGACGGATCCTGAAAAAAACTGATCCGTTTTTTTTTTTTAAAGCTGAGAGAGAGAAAGAAAGACCCCGTCATCACTGCACACCCCGGCACTGCCGCACGCATCATCACCTCACACACCCCAGCACTGCCGCACGCATCATCACCGCACACACCCCAGCACTCCCGCACGCATCATCATCACCGCACACACCCCAGCACTCCCGCACGCATCATCATCACCGCACACAACCCAGCACTCCCGCACGCATCATCATCACCGCACACAACCCAGCACTCCCGCACGCATCATCACCGCACACAACCCAGCACTCCCGCACGCATCATCATCACCGCACACACCACTGCACTCCCGCACGCATCATCATCACCGCACACACCACTGCACTCCCGCACGCATCATCATCACCGCACACACCCCAGCACTCCCGCACGCATCATCATCACCGCACACACCACTGCACTCCCGCACGCATCATCATCACCGCACACACCACTGCACTCCCGCACTCATCATCATCACCGCACACACCACTGCACTCCCGCACTCATCATCATCCCCGCACACACCACTGCACTTCCGCACTCATCATCATCCCCGCACACATCATCATCATCCCCTCAGTGACGACACTGCTGACAGTGTGACTGCCTTCAGTTGCTGCGTGCTCACAGGGGCGGCGGTGTTTTACTGCCGCTCCTGTCAGCTTCATGTAGCAGAGCTGAAAGCGTGGCAGGACCTCTGTGGATTACGTCGGACCTGGAGGGGTATTTGGGGATTTTAATAAAATGGTGAAAGAGGGTGTTTTCTTGTCTTTTATTCCAAATAAAGTATTTTTTCGGGTGTATGTGTTTATTTACTTTCACTTACAGGTTAATCATTGGGGGTGTCTCATAGACGCCTGCCATGATTAACCCCTTATTACCCCGATTGCCACCGCACCAGGGCAATTCATTGGGGGGGGACCGCACGCCGGTGCAACCAATCATAGGCGCTGGTGGGCGGGGAAAGCAGTGAATACGAGATTGAATAATGGGCGTCCGGCATTTTCAAATCAGGAGAATGCCGCCAGAGGAGTGTGAGAGCCGTGCCGGTGATGGGAGAGTGGGGGAGAGAGAGTGGGGGAGAGAGAGTGGGGGAGAGAGAGTGGGGGGAGAGAGAGTGGGGGAGAGAGAGTGGGGGAGAGAGTGGGGGAGAGAGAGTGGGGGAGAGAGAGTGGGGGAGAGAGAGTGGGGGAGAGAGAGTGGGGGAGAGAGTGGGAGGCTGGGGCACTAGTGCGATGCTCGCATGACACTCGGCTCGCACTGGCAGCACAGCAGGAGCCAAGTGTCATGCTAGTATCCCTGCGTCTGCAGTCCGACCATGCGAGCAGACCACAGCTGCGGGGGGCGGGCAGGCTCTCAGGAGGGGCGGGCCGTCACAGAGGAGGGGAAGGTGGGATTTATCTCCCTCTCTCCTCCGTAGCCGGCTATTGCGACTTTCGCTCTGCACACGCGGTACACCAGTGTACCGCGAGTGCAGTGTGATTTTTTTTCTCGCCCCATTCACTTGAATGGGTGCGAGAGACAAGAGTCTCGCATTGCAGTCGCAGTATGCTGCGATTGTTATTTCGGTCTGATTAGGGCTGAGAAAATAATCGCTCATGTGCGCTGACACACAGGATAGAATTGGTCCGAGTGGAATGCGATGTTTTATCACACTCCACTCGCACCGATTTTCTTAGGCCAGAGAATCACATCTGGGCATGCTCAGAAGTAAAAACTGAATCCGGTACATGCTTCCAGCGTTTGATGCATGCCACCGGATTCGGCGTGCATAGACATTCATTATGCACCATGCCACACGGCACCACACCCGGCGCTATGCGGTTTCTTGGCAAAAAACGTTCCTCTCTGCGTCCTGTGCGGCCGCCGGAGTGACGATTTTTGCCGCAACCGGCAAAGACCGGATCAAACGGAAGTACATGCGGCACAATCCGGCGCTAATAAGTCTATGATGAAAAAACGCACCCGGCGGATGCATTTTTTCTGCAAAGCGCCGAATTGTGCCGCACAGCAAAAACCTGATGTGTGAAAGCAGCCTAAGGGGGTCACATCTACCTCCAAACCAGGTGGGGTTGGGCATTATGATGCGTTATTGGATTGCACAGTCCCATATATTGCTCTTGCACAGGGCTCTGCTCTGTTCACCAGTGAGGAATATAATTACATGCAAATACACGAAAAGAAAACGTCAGCCTTCAGTTACTGCGGTCTATGCCCGTATATCACCCACACCAGACCTGCTCCGGTCCCTCTGTATCACGGCAGCACCGCCAGCTACTCCTGTCCGGCTGTTGCACTAGCCCAGGCTTCTGCGGCAGCTACAGATACATCCCTGACTGTAGTGCCATAAAGTGCGCGGCTCGAGAACAGGCGCATGCGCGCGTTTGCAGCACTGGTGGTGTCGCTGTACGGCTGAGTTTCTGCGGGGCAGAGCGGATCTCCTGTCCATGGTTTCTCAGCTCAGCGACGGAGTATTGGACTCGGGTGGAAGCTCGTATCTATGTCCCTGGACATGACAGGCAGCACAGTGATCGTTCAGCCTGTGTTCTGCACCCCATTACTAAGCATGGAGAAAGGATACAGTCGGGCAATGGCCCAGACCTTCCTTCACATGGACCCAGGGCGATAAGAAGACATACATAATGGAGGAAGAAAAGTCAGATTGGCCAGTGTGTCTTATATAAATAAAGGCATTCTTCAGAACGTGAAACACGACATGAGGCACATGTATTACAACTGACAGCCTTAAAGGGGTCCTCTACTGCTAGGGCGACCCCTCAGTCGTTTGGTTCCATTAAAATGAAAAAAGCCTATCCTTCCCTCCGATGGTCCCGGGGTCCAGCCATCATCGCCTTCACTCTCCTCCACCCTCAGACATAAGTGATGGCTGCCACTCACCTCCTATTAATAACTTAGGCCTCTTTCATACATCAGTTTTTTTCCATAAGGCACAATCCAGCAAATAGCGGAAACGGATCCAGAGTATGATGCTGCTGGATCCGTTTTTTTCCTCATAGACTTGTATTAGCGCCGGATTGTGCCGCATGCCCTCACGTTTCATCCGGCGTGCGCCAAATCCGATTAAATTTGTCCAGCTATCAGAAACAACACAATGGAATGTTTTTTGGCAACGGCAAAAAAACGCACGGCGACGTACGGTGTGTTGTATAATGAAAGCCTATGGGCGCCGGATCCTTCATAATGCGGCAAAAAAACACATCACAGTGGCGGATCTGGATTTTTAAACTGAGCATGCTCAGATGTGTAAATTCCTTTCTGGTTAGAAAATATCTCTGTTGGTCTCTCTGTCGGTCGGTCTCTCTCTGTCGGTCTCTCTGTCTGTTGGTCTCTCTCTGCCGATCGGTCTCTTTCTCTATCAGTCGGTCGGTCTCTCCCTCTCTCATACTCACTGATCACCGACGCGGCGATGCACAGCTGTCACACTCCTCCCGCGGCTTCTCCTGCTTTGAAAATGCCGACCGCTCATTATTCCATCTTATTCCCTGCCTTCCCTGCCCACCAGCGCCTATGACTAGTTGCAGTCAGACATGCCCCCACACTGAGTGACAGCTGTCTCACTGCAACTAATCACAGCCGCCAATGGGCGGGTCTATGCTGTGCAGTAAAATAAATAAATCATTTAAAAAAAACGGCGTACGATCCCCCAAATTTTGACACCAGCCAAGGTAAAGCCACACGGCTGACTGAGGGCTGGTATTCTCAGGATGGGGAGCCTCACATTATGGGGAACCCCCCAGCCTAAATATATCAGCGAGCAGCCGCCTTGAAATGCCGCATTCATTAGATGTGACAGTCCCGGGACTCTACCCGGCTCATCCTGATTGCCCTGGTGCGGTGGCAATTTGGGTAATAAAGAGTTAATGGCAACCCATAGTTGCCACTAAGTCCTAGCTTAGTGATGGCAGGTGTCTATGAGACCCCCTCATCACTAAACTGTAGTGAAAGTTGTGACGACCTGGACTCTGTCAATGCTTAGCAAGGGTTAAATTTCTTAAAATTCAGCCAGACATGAAGATAGTTTGTTTATAGATGGGGGATAAGCCCTCATTGTTTCTACACGACTCTTGTTGACTTATGTAATTGTTTTGGCCACTGAAGGCCAGACACCCAGATAACTCAATTATGCAAACTTCCCATTGTATTACTAAGGGCTGGTTCACACTAAGGGTACCTTCACACTTAGCGATGCAGCAGCGATCCGACCAGCGATCTGACCTGGTCAGGATCGCTGCTGCATCGCTACATGGTCGCTGGTGAGCTGTGAAACAGGCAGATCTCACCAGCGACCAGCGAACAGCCCCCAGCCAGCAGCGACCTGCAAGCGACGCTGCGCTTGCACGGAGCCGCCGTCTGGAAGCTGCGGAGACTGGTAACTAAGGTAAACATCGGGTATGGTTACCCGATGTTTACACTAGTTACCAGCGCACACCGCTTAGCTGTGTGTGCAGGGAGCAGGGAGCCGCGCACACTGAGCGCTGGCTCCTTGCTCTCCTAGCTACAGTACACATCGGGTTAATTAACCCGATGTGTAATGCAGCTACATGTGCAGAGAGCAGGGAGCCGCGCACACTGCTTAGCGCTGGCTCCTTGCTCTCCTAGCTGCTGTACACATCGGGTTAATTAACCCGATGTGTACAGCAGCTACATGTGCAGAGAGCCGGAGCCGGCAGCACAGGCAGCGTGAGAGCTGCAGAGGCTGGTAACTAAGGTAAATATCGCGTAACCACCTTGGTTACCCGATGTTTATCTTGGTTACAGCTTACCTCAGCTGTCAGATGCCGGCTCCTGCTCCCTGCTCGCTTCATTTGTCGCTCTCTCGCTGTCACACACAGCGATCTGTGTGTCACAGCGGGAGAGCGCCTTTGAAGAAAACGAACCAGGGCTGTGTGTAACGAGCAGCGATCTCGCAGCAGGGGCCAGATCGCTGCTCATTGTCACACACAGCGAGATCGCTAATGAGGTCACTGCTGCGTCACAAAAAGCGTGACTCAGCAGCGATCTCGGCAGTGAGCTCGCTGTGTGTGAAGCACCCCTAAGCGACAGCGACAACGAGGTCGCTGTTACCTCACCATTTTCTGTGACGTAACAGCGACCTTGTAAGTCGCTGTTATGATCGCTGCTTAGCTGTCAAACACAGCAGCCGAAGCAGCGATCATAACCGCGAGAGCAGGGAGCCGCGCACACTGCTTAGCGCTGGCTCCTTGCTCTCCTAGCTACAGTACACATCGGGTTAATTAACCCGATGTGTACTGCAGCTACATGTGCAGAGAGCAGGGAGCCGCGCACACTGCTTAGCGCTGGCTCCTTGCTCTCCTAGCTACAGTACACATCGGGTTAATTAACCCGATGTGTACTGCAGCTACATGTGCCGAGAGCCGGAGCCGGCAGCACAGGCAGCGTGAGAGCTGCGGAGGCTGGTAACTAAGGTAAATATCGGGTAACCACCTTGGTTACCCGATGTTTACCCTGGTTACAGCTTACCGCAGCTGCTAGATGCCGGCTCCTGCTCCCTGCTCGCTTCATTTCGTCGCTCTCTCGCTGTCACACAGCGATCTGTGTGTCACAGCGGGAGAGCGCCTTTGAAGAAGACGAACCAGGGCTGTGTGTAACGAGCAGTGATCTCGCTGCAGGGGCCAGATCGCTGCTCAGTGTCACACACAGCGAGATCGCTAATGAGGTCACTGTTGCGTCACCAAAACCGTGCCGTAGCAGTGATTTCGGTAGCGATCTCGCTATGTGTGAAGCACCCCTAAGTGAATTGCTAGATGTGATGTAAGGTACCTGTCTCACCCTTGTCTCTGGATATTTGAATATAGCTTGAAATCTAGCCAATAAGAGCCCAGTCTTTTCCACCAATCGTGAAGAGCCCAATGGTCTGAATGGAGAGCTCAGGGGTATAAGAAGGAGGACTGTCCATTGCTCAGAGAGACTCTTGCTACATGGTACCAATCTAGGACCTGCGGATCCGATTGGCAAGCCGTAACCAAACCTAGATTTTATTACTATATGGACTTCAGCATCGAATGCAAGGATTCGGCTTTGATATCAAGGACTACATAAGGAAGGAATCCAGCTTGGGACAATCCAGTCGTTATGGGGAGATAAGGTATGCACACCAGTGACTATGTAAGGGGAATACATGGAATAGCAGAAACTGCTGTGTGAATACTGACTTGAAAAATCCAATAGCTATATGTAAAGTGAAAATGTGAAAAATGGAATCTGCATTACTGCCATGAACATATGAATCAAGAGAAATTTAGCTACTGAATTGATCAATGCAATAGAGCCCCAACACTACGCCAAAGTATTTCTCTACGTTGGGGTCCCTAGCTTGTGTGTGTCCTCTCATGCAGTTAAAAAACTTACCGTGTATGGGAAGCTGAGACCCAGGCTATATATGCGTATGATATGGATTGGCAATAGGTGTGGTTGGGGAGGGTTCCCAAACGAAAAAATACTAACAATAAGGATAACGTTTGGAACACCATTCTAAGTCTGAACTGGGTGCAAAAACCTAAAAAAACATCACTATGGGGAGATAAGGTATGCACACCAGTGACTATGTAAGGGGAATACATGGAATAGCAGAAACTGCTGTGTGAATACTGACTTGAAAAATCCAATAGCTATATGTAAAGTGAAAATGTGAAAAATGGAATCTGCATTACTGCCATGAACATATGAATCAAGAGAAATTTAGCTACTGAATTGATCAATGCAATAGAGCCCCAACACTACGCCAAAGTATTTCTCTACGTTGGGGTCCCTAGCTTGTGTGTGTCCTCTCATGCAGTTAAAAAACTTACCGTGTATGGGAAGCTGAGACCCAGGCTATATATGCGTATGATATGGATTGGCAATAGGTGTGGTTGGGGAGGGTTCCCAAACGAAAAAATACTAACAATAAGGATAACGTTTGGAACACCATTCTAAGTCTGAACTGGGTGCAAAAACCTAAAAAAACATCACTATGGGGAGATAAGGTATGCACACCAGTGACTATGTAAGGGGAATACATGGAATAGCAGAAACTGCTGTGTGAATACTGACTTGAAAAATCCAATAGCTATATGTAAAGTGAAAATGTGAAAAATGGAATCTGCATTACTGCCATGAACATATGAATCAAGAGAAATTTAGCTACTGAATTGATCAATGCAATAGAGCCCCAACACTACGCCAAAGTATTTCTCTACGTTGGGGTCCCTAGCTTGTGTGTGTCCTCTCATGCAGTTAAAAAACTTACCGTGTATGGGAAGCTGAGACCCAGGCTATATATGCGTATGATATGGATTGGCAATAGGTGTGGTTGGGGAGGGTTCCCAAACGAAAAAATACTAACAATAAGGATAACGTTTGGAACACCATTCTAAGTCTGAACTGGGTGCAAAAACCTAAAAAAACATCACTATGGGGAGATAAGGTATGCACACCAGTGACTATGTAAGGGGAATACATGGAATAGCAGAAACTGCTGTGTGAATACTGACTTGAAAAATCCAATAGCTATATGTAAAGTGAAAATGTGAAAAATGGAATCTGCATTACTGCCATGAACATATGAATCAAGAGAAATTTAGCTACTGAATTGATCAATGCAATAGAGCCCCAACACTACGCCAAAGTATTTCTCTACGTTGGGGTCCCTAGCTTGTGTGTGTCCTCTCATGCAGTTAAAAAACTTACCGTGTATGGGAAGCTGAGACCCAGGCTATATATGCGTATGATATGGATTGGCAATAGGTGTGGTTGGGGAGGGTTCCCAAACGAAAAAATACTAACAATAAGGATAACGTTTGGAACACCATTCTAAGTCTGAACTGGGTGCAAAAACCTAAAAAAACATCACTATGGGGAGATAAGGTATGCACACCAGTGACTATGTAAGGGGAATACATGGAATAGCAGAAACTGCTGTGTGAATACTGACTTGAAAAATCCAATAGCTATATGTAAAGTGAAAATGTGAAAAATGGAATCTGCATTACTGCCATGAACATATGAATCAAGAGAAATTTAGCTACTGAATTGATCAATGCAATAGAGCCCCAACACTACGCCAAAGTATTTCTCTACGTTGGGGTCCCTAGCTTGTGTGTGTCCTCTCATGCAGTTAAAAAACTTACCGTGTATGGGAAGCTGAGACCCAGGCTATATATGCGTATGATATGGATTGGCAATAGGTGTGGTTGGGGAGGGTTCCCAAACGAAAAAATACTAACAATAAGGATAACGTTTGGAACACCATTCTAAGTCTGAACTGGGTGCAAAAACCTAAAAAAACATCACTATGGGGAGATAAGGTATGCACACCAGTGACTATGTAAGGGGAATACATGGAATAGCAGAAACTGCTGTGTGAATACTGACTTGAAAAATCCAATAGCTATATGTAAAGTGAAAATGTGAAAAATGGAATCTGCATTACTGCCATGAACATATGAATCAAGAGAAATTTAGCTACTGAATTGATCAATGCAATAGAGCCCCAACACTACGCCAAAGTATTTCTCTACGTTGGGGTCCCTAGCTTGTGTGTGTCCTCTCATGCAGTTAAAAAACTTACCGTGTATGGGAAGCTGAGACCCAGGCTATATATGCGTATGATATGGATTGGCAATAGGTGTGGTTGGGGAGGGTTCCCAAACGAAAAAATACTAACAATAAGGATAACGTTTGGAACACCATTCTAAGTCTGAACTGGGTGCAAAAACCTAAAAAAACATCACTATGGGGAGATAAGGTATGCACACCAGTGACTATGTAAGGGGAATACATGGAATAGCAGAAACTGCTGTGTGAATACTGACTTGAAAAATCCAATAGCTATATGTAAAGTGAAAATGTGAAAAATGGAATCTGCATTACTGCCATGAACATATGAATCAAGAGAAATTTAGCTACTGAATTGATCAATGCAATAGAGCCCCAACACTACGCCAAAGTATTTCTCTACGTTGGGGTCCCTAGCTTGTGTGTGTCCTCTCATGCAGTTAAAAAACTTACCGTGTATGGGAAGCTGAGACCCAGGCTATATATGCGTATGATATGGATTGGCAATAGGTGTGGTTGGGGAGGGTTCCCAAACGAAAAAATACTAACAATAAGGATAACGTTTGGAACACCATTCTAAGTCTGAACTGGGTGCAAAAACCTAAAAAAACATCACTATGGGGAGATAAGGTATGCACACCAGTGACTATGTAAGGGGAATACATGGAATAGCAGAAACTGCTGTGTGAATACTGACTTGAAAAATCCAATAGCTATATGTAAAGTGAAAATGTGAAAAATGGAATCTGCATTACTGCCATGAACATATGAATCAAGAGAAATTTAGCTACTGAATTGATCAATGCAATAGAGCCCCAACACTACGCCAAAGTATTTCTCTACGTTGGGGTCCCTAGCTTGTGTGTGTCCTCTCATGCAGTTAAAAAACTTACCGTGTATGGGAAGCTGAGACCCAGGCTATATATGCGTATGATATGGATTGGCAATAGGTGTGGTTGGGGAGGGTTCCCAAACGAAAAAATACTAACAATAAGGATAACGTTTGGAACACCATTCTAAGTCTGAACTGGGTGCAAAAACCTAAAAAAACATCACTATGGGGAGATAAGGTATGCACACCAGTGACTATGTAAGGGGAATACATGGAATAGCAGAAACTGCTGTGTGAATACTGACTTGAAAAATCCAATAGCTATATGTAAAGTGAAAATGTGAAAAATGGAATCTGCATTACTGCCATGAACATATGAATCAAGAGAAATTTAGCTACTGAATTGATCAATGCAATAGAGCCCCAACACTACGCCAAAGTATTTCTCTACGTTGGGGTCCCTAGCTTGTGTGTGTCCTCTCATGCAGTTAAAAAACTTACCGTGTATGGGAAGCTGAGACCCAGGCTATATATGCGTATGATATGGATTGGCAATAGGTGTGGTTGGGGAGGGTTCCCAAACGAAAAAATACTAACAATAAGGATAACGTTTGGAACACCATTCAAAAGCTGGTGTCACACATAACGACGACGACAACGACGTCGCTGCTACGTCACCATTTTCTGTGACGTTGCAGCGACGTCCCGTCGCTGTCGCTGTGTGTGACATCCAGCAACGACCTGGCCCCTGCTGTGAGGTCGCCGGTCATTGCTGAATGTCCAGCTTCATTTTTTGGTCGTCACTCTCCCGCTGTGACACACACATCGCTGTGTGTGACAGCGAGAGAGCGACGAAATGAAGCGATCAGGAGCCGGCACTGGCAGCTGCGGTAAGCTGTAACCAGCGTAAACATCGGGTAACCAAGGGAAGACCTTTCCCTGGTTACCCGATGTTTACGCTGGTTACCAGCCTCCGCTCTTGCTGCCAGTGCCGGCTCCTGCACTGTGACATGTGGCTGCAGTATGCATCGGGTAATTAACCCGATGTATACTGTAGCAAGGAGAGCAAGGAGCCAGCGCTAAGCAGTGCGCGCGGCTCCCTGCTCTCTGCACTGTGACATGTAGCTGCAGCACACATCGGGTTAATTAACCCGATGTGTGCTGCAGGAGAGCAAGGAGCCAGCGCTAAGCGCGGCTCCCTGCTCTCTGAACTGTGACATGTAGCTGCAGCACACATCGGGTTAATTAACCCGATGTGTGCTGCAGGAGAGCAAGGAGCCAGCGTTAAGCGCGGCTCCCTGCTCTCTGAACATGTAGCACAGCGACCTTATGATCGCTGCTTCTGCTGTGTTTGACAGCTAAGCAGCGATCATAACAGCGACTTACAAGGTCGCTGTTACGTCACCGAAAATGGTGACGTAACAGCGACGTCGTTGTCGCTGTCGTTTAGTGTGACACCAGCTTAAGTCTGAACTGGGTGCAAAAACCTAAAAAAACATCACTATGGGGAGATAAGGTATGCACACCAGTGACTATGTAAGGGGAATACATGGAATAGCAGAAACTGCTGTGTGAATACTGACTTGAAAAATCCAATAGCTATATGTAAAGTGAAAATGTGAAAAATGGAATCTGCATTACTGCCATGAACATATGAATCAAGAGAAATTTAGCTACTGAATTGATCAATGCAATAGAGCCCCAACACTACGCCAAAGTATTTCTCTACGTTGGGGTCCCTAGCTTGTGTGTGTCCTCTCATGCAGTTAAAAAACTTACCGTGTATGGGAAGCTGAGACCCAGGCTATATATGCGTATGATATGGATTGGCAATAGGTGTGGTTGGGGAGGGTTCCCAAACGAAAAAATACTAACAATACGGATAACGTTATTAATACTTTGGCGTAGTGTTGGGGCTCTATTGCATTGATCAATTCAGTAGCTAAATTTCTCTTGATTCATATGTTCATGGCAGTAATGCAGATTCCATTTTTCACATTTTCACTTTACATATAGCTATTGGATTTTTCAAGTCAGTATTCACACAGCAGTTTCTGCTATTCCATGTATTCCCCTTACATAGTCACTGGTGTGCATACCTTATCTCCCCATAGTGATGTTTTTTTAGGTTTTTGCACCCAGTTCAGACTTAGAATGGTGTTCCAAACGTTATCCTTATTGTTAGTATTTTTTCGTTTGGGAACCCTCCCCAACCACACCTATTGCCAATCCATATCATACGCATATATAGCCTGGGTCTCAGCTTCCCATACACGGTAAGTTTTTTAACTGCATGAGAGGACACACACAAGCTAGGGACCCCAACGTAGAGAAATACTTTGGCGTAGTGTTGGGGCTCTATTGCATTGATCAATTCAGTAGCTAAATTTCTCTTGATTCATATGTTCATGGCAGTAATGCAGATTCCATTTTTCACATTTTCACTTTACATATAGCTATTGGATTTTTCAAGTCAGTATTCACACAGCAGTTTCTGCTATTCCATGTATTCCCCTTACATAGTCACTGGTGTGCATACCTTATCTCCCCATAGTGATGTTTTTTTAGGTTTTTGCACCCAGTTCAGACTTAGAATGGTGTTCCAAACGTTATCCTTATTGTTAGTATTTTTTCGTTTGGGAACCCTCCCCAACCACACCTATTGCCAATCCATATCATACGCATATATAGCCTGGGTCTCAGCTTCCCATACACGGTAAGTTTTTTAACTGCATGAGAGGACACACACAAGCTAGGGACCCCAACGTAGAGAAATACTTTGGCGTAGTGTTGGGGCTCTATTGCATTGATCAATTCAGTAGCTAAATTTCTCTTGATTCATATGTTCATGGCAGTAATGCAGATTCCATTTTTCACATTTTCACTTTACATATAGCTATTGGATTTTTCAAGTCAGTATTCACACAGCAGTTTCTGCTATTCCATGTATTCCCCTTACATAGTCACTGGTGTGCATACCTTATCTCCCCATAGTGATGTTTTTTTAGGTTTTTGCACCCAGTTCAGACTTAGAATGGTGTTCCAAACGTTATCCTTATTGTTAGTATTTTTTCGTTTGGGAACCCTCCCCAACCACACCTATTGCCAATCCATATCATACGCATATATAGCCTGGGTCTCAGCTTCCCATACACGGTAAGTTTTTTAACTGCATGAGAGGACACACACAAGCTAGGGACCCCAACGTAGAGAAATACTTTGGCGTAGTGTTGGGGCTCTATTGCATTGATCAATTCAGTAGCTAAATTTCTCTTGATTCATATGTTCATGGCAGTAATGCAGATTCCATTTTTCACATTTTCACTTTACATATAGCTATTGGATTTTTCAAGTCAGTATTCACACAGCAGTTTCTGCTATTCCATGTATTCCCCTTACATAGTCACTGGTGTGCATACCTTATCTCCCCATAGTGATTTTTTTTAGGTTTTTGCACCCAGTTCAGACTTAGAATGGTGTTCCAAACGTTATCCTTATTGTTGGGACAATCCAGTCATCTGACTACAGACTTTGCGGACCTCAGCCAGCTTCCTAAATCTGTCGTTATTCCATACTCGGTGGGTGCCCGCCAAAAGCTGGGTGTTGCTGGATTGGAGTAAGTAGGCCTGGAAGCTCTGAGGCATGGACATTCTAATCCCTGGTGAGCCAGCGGAAGGGTGAGACTCTGTTGCCTGTTACATTTATGTGTTTTGCTGGTTATGTCTTATGTGCCGTTAATTGTTTGGGGATCCAATAAAGTCTTAATATTGTGATTCCCTCACCCTGTGTTGTCTGAGTAGTGTTCCGCCCACGGTTAAGGAGGTCGGCGTTCAGTTGGGATGAGCCCTGGGCCACGCTGTCTTTCTAAAGGCGGCCGGGCCAGCGGACGAGAGCACCCACTGACCCCGTGTCTCCACAAAGTAAATAAACACAAACACCGAAAAATCCTTTATTTGAAATAAAAGACAAAAGACCCTCTTTCACCACTTTATTAATCCACACAAGATCCCACGACGCTTTCAGCTCTGCTACATCGGAAGCTGAGAGGAGCGGCCGTAGAACACCGCCGCTCGCTGTGAACTCCATGGAGCAACTGAAGTGAGTCGCGCTGTCAGCGGTGACGTCACTCAGGTTACCCGCGGCCACCGCTGGATTCTCGGTGCAAACTGATACAACGGATCCATATTTTTAACGGATCCGTCCCATCAGTTGTACCACAATCTGCGACGGATCCATTGCATAAGTCACAAACCGATTGTGCCTGATGGCAAAAACTGATGTGTGAAAGTAGCCTTATACGTCCGAAGGCGGAAAGAGAAACCGCTGGTGGCTGGATGTGTGGCTTGAGTGACGCTGCAACGTCCTGTGAGCCCCGGGACCATCGGAGGGGAGTATAGGCTTTTTTACTTTAATATGGAGAATGAAAATAGGATGTCCAGGTTTGGATGAAAGTGTTATCAGGTATAGTCCCGCTTACCTTAGTTGAAGCATTCACTAATTCTCAGCATGGAAATACAGTGGGTATGGAAAGTATTCAGACCCCTTTAAATTTTTCACACTTTGTTTCGTTGCAGACATTTGGTAAATTCAAAAAAGTTCATTTTTTTTCTCTCACTAATGTACACTCTGCACCCCATCTTGACAGAAAAAAAACCCAGAAATGGAGAAATTTTTGCAAATTTATTAAACATGAAAAACTGAAATATCACATGGTCATAAGTATTCAGACCCTTTGCTCAGACACTCATATTTATGTCACATGCTGTTCATTTCCTTGTGATCCTCCTTGAGATGGTTCTACTCCTTCATTGGAGTCCAGCTATGTTTAATTAAACTGATAGGTGTGTGCCTTTCCAAATCAAGTCCTATCTAAGACCTCACAGGTCACAGTGCATGTCAGACCAAATGAGAATCATGAGGTCAAAGGAACTGCCCAAGGAGCTCAGAGACAGAATTGTGGCAAGGCACAGATCTGGCCTTAGTGAGAGGAGTAAAGAAGAACCCCAAGATCACTGTTGCTGAGCTCAAGAGATGCAGTAGGGAGATGGGAGAAAGTTCCACAAAGTCAACTATCACTGCAGCCTTCCACCAGTCAGGCCTTTATGGCAGAGTGGCCCGACAGAAGCCTCTCCTCAGTGCAAGACATATGAAAGCCTGCATGGAATTTGCAAAAAAAAACCACATGAAGGATTCCCAGACTATGAAAAATAAAGCCTGCTTTACATGCTGCAATTTCTCGTGTGATCGCATGTGCGATCGCACCCGCTCCCATCGTTTGTGCGGCACGGGCAATTTCTTGCCCATGTCGCCCAAAATCGTAACCCCACGTCACACGTACTTTCCTCCCGAATGACATCGCTGTGGGCGGCGAACATCCTCTTCCTGAAGGGGGAGGGACATTCGGCGTCACAGCAACGTCACTAAGCGGCCGCCCAATAGAAGCGGAGGGGCGGAGATGAGCGGGACATAAACATCCCGCCCACCTCCTTCCTTCCGCATTGACGGCGGGACGCAGGTAAGTTGTGTTCATCATTCCTGGGGTGTCACACGGAGCGACGTGTGCTGCCTCGGGAACAATGAACAACCGGATGTTCGATTTTTAGAAAATGAGCGACGTGTCAACGAGCAACGATAAGGTGAGTATTTTTGCTCGTTCACACTCGCTCGTAGCTGTCACACGCTACAATATGTCAAATGATGCCAGATGTGCGTCACTTATGACGTGACCCCCGACGACATATCGTTTGATATATCGTAGCGTGTAAAGCCCGCTTTAGATTCCCGGTCTGATGAGAGGAAGATGGAACTTTTTTGTGATAATTCTAAGCAGTATGTGTGGAGAAAACCAAGTACTGCTAATCACCTGCCCAATACAATCCAAACAGTGAAACATGGTGGTGGCAGCATCATGCTATGGAGGTGTATTTCAGCGGCAGGGACAGGATGACTGGTTGCAATTGAACGAAAGATGAATGCGGCCAAGTACAAAGCTATCCTGGAAGTAAACCTCTTTCAGAGTGCTCTGGAGCTCAGACTTGGCCGAAAGTTCACCTTCCTGTAGAATGGCAAGGGGAGACAGTTTTAGTCGTGTGTGCAGGGGTCACCAGGCAGCAGCACAGCCGTTTGGTAACCCCTTGCCTCCCGGTCGCTGCTCCACTGAAAGGATAATTTCGCCACAGTCCATTCGTTCTCTGAGTCAATAAAGCAGACACTTGTGTAGTTCCTTTAAGCAGCCGATCTTTACTGAACTTTAAAACGGGGACATTTTCCATTCGCATCACACGGGCACCACTTCTGGTCCCGATGGGGTTTCCTCCAGACTCCACTTCCACATATAATTTAACGGCCGACCGGTTTCCTGGCACCTGTGCTCCATTGAACACCACTAGGCCCCTCATTCTCCCATCTAACGTCACGCTGCACGAACCGATTCAAATAGTCCTTAAGCCTATTTGTCCCACCCACAGTGATTAGCTTGCACTTTGGAAGGGCTACGTGCGACAGCACTCCTCTGTTCGTGCTTTTGGCCAGGACCTACCCTTCTTTTCTCGAGGCCCACTGGCCTTCGGTCTTGCAGGGGATTTCTTTGGGTTTTCTTATCCAGGAAAGGACAGATGCCACCCCAACCGACCGGACTAAACCCCACTTCTGAGAACGTAGTTAAACAGTCCTCTAAAGAGCTGGACCCTGCGTGTGGGATCGAAGGGCTGTCACTTAGGATCGTTAGTGCAATAGAATGGCCTCTTCTATCTCTCCTACTGGGGACTCTCCTACCCTCCTTCTATAGCCTGTCCTATATATATCTTCTGTCATCCTCCTTTCTCTTAACCCTTTATTTGCCTAACCCGGTGCCAGGACAGCCATCACAGACCCACATTGCCACCTGGTAGCCATTAGCCAGACACACAATACATTAAACTACATTAAACAACACCTTATGTGTGCCGGCTACTTCTGAAGGGGGGTGGCATAGCCGTAACCCCCCCTACATTCCAACAAGACAATGACTCTAAATACACAGCTAAAATAACAAAGGAGTGGTTTCAGAACAACTGACTGGCCCAGCCAGAGTCCCAAGCTAAACCCAATTGAGCATCACTGGAAAGACCTGAAAATGGCTGTTCACCAACGTTCACCATCCAACCTAACGGAACTGGAGAGGATATGCAAGGAAGAATGGCAGAGGATCCCCAAATCTAGGTGTGAAAAACTTGTTGCATCATTTCCAAGAAGACTCATGGCTGTACTAGCTCAAAAGGGTGCTTCTACTTTATACTGAGCAAACGGACTGAATACTTATGACCATGCAATATTTCAGTTTTTCTTAAATGTGCAAAAACTTCTACATCTCTGTTTTTTTTCTGTCAAGATGGGGTGCAGAGTGTACACTACTGAATTTACCAAATGGCAGCAATGAAACAAAGAGTGAAAAATGTAAAGGGGTCTGAATACTTTCCGTACCCACTGTACCAATCCTGCCCCTTATGGCCACACAATGTATAACAAATGTAAGTTTTTTTTGTTGGACGTAAGTCTGCAGTCACTCTGTGGCAGTAGACTTGTGAATCCTTGTGGTGGACTCTGTCATGATCTTCTGGGAGCGGGCAGTCAGGTGATCATAAGTATGTGATATTCATACCCCGAGCTACATTACGACTAGATGTGTGTGACATCTATCAATCCAAGTGAATTGAGCAAGGTCGCGCACTTAGTTGGAATCTGGCTGGAGTATGCATATTACAGTTTTACAGTCACATGACCGACCCAGCTCCAGAGAATCCTGACTGTGCACACTGAGCGTGTACAAGTCTGCAGTCACTTACTTGTTTGAGACCAGGGGTGTAACTAACGCGGTCGCAGGGGTCGCCATTGCGACCGTACCAATCAGGTTAGGGGCCCGCGGCCGCCCGGCAGATCAGCAGCCAGCTCCTTTCTGTGAGAGGAGCTGCACTGTTCTGTCGCAGACCCCACAGCTGCTATATGACCCGGTGACGCCGCTGACACAAGGCCCCCCTGGCCGGTGTCACCGGCGGCGGCACCAGCCCCCCTCCCCCATCATTGCACACAGCAATGATAATGCATCGAGCTACCGGCCCTGCTCCATGCATTATCATTTTCTCCCTGTGCCTGTGCGGTGACGTCACTCCTGTGCGACTGGTGTGCTGAAAGCACAGAACGCAGTACGGGAGGACGCTGACAAGAGCAGCGGGGGGAACGGAGGAGAGAGGTGAGGACAGCAGCGGTGGAACGAGGAGAGGGGAGGACAGATCAGCGGTGGAAGGAGGAGAGAGGCGAGTACTTTTTTTTGTTTTTTTTATATAAATTTAGTGAGTACACGGTGGCCACAGGCCTGGGGGGCTGCATTATACATGGAGCATACAGCTGCACACTAAAATGCCAACAATGTATAAGGGAACTCTGGTACTGCATTACTGCTATATGAAAAAATTAGATTTTTAGTTTATGAATTGGCCAATGCATGTAAGCCCGAAAACCAACGGCAAGGTAAATCTCAATTATTCGGGTACCTAACTAAAATGCCACTATCTAGGTTAAAAACATCCGTGTCTGGGCATCTAGACTAAAAAAATCTAACTTGAAATGCCACTATTTGGACTAACCTCCATGTTTGGGCAGCTAGGACTCCTGGTGTAAGGATCATGAACATAGCCTGGTTTATAGGGAGGAGTGCTCAGTCAGAAAGAGACTCACTACAAATATTTAAAAAAAACTGACCCGCACATCCTACAAGTGTGAATAGGTGCCAGCTGAAAAAACATAGCAAATACAAGATGCATACAGCTGCACATTAAATGCCAACAATGTATAAGGGAACTCTGCATATAAGCCCGGAAATCAACGACAAGGTAAATCTCAATTATCCTTATCTCTTTCTGACTATTTGGAGAGGGGTCTCCTCTTTAAGGCTATTGGCTTGTGGGGTGCCGGTAGTTGCCATGGTAACCTAAGATCAAGTAATGACTTTGAGATCAGCTAGCTACAGTGGCCTATAAGGCAAACTGTCAGTGTAAAGGCTCATTCTGAATTTATTTTTTTGCATACGAGTTCTACCCGTGTTTTTTACAGATATAACTTTTACCTATTTTAGTCTAAGGTGCTGAGCTGTTCCCATGCGCAATTTTTATTTTACATTTTCTTTGAAGACTTGAGTGCTCTGTGCAAAATTGCGCCATGTCAGATCCAAATCGGTAATGCAAATCTATAGGTCCATAAAATAAAATTGAACAGCAATTGGATGCCATCTGAGTGCTGTCACTTTTTTTCAGGGTATTAGATAGGAAACTGCTATCCTCAACTGTAATTGGGCTGAGGAAACAACCGAACGGACGGCACACGGTCCATCTGTACGCTGTCTGATTTTTACATGCACATCTCAAAGGAAAAAAACAAACTAATATTAAGATATAGATAGCTGAAAGCTTTTAGATGGAATAGATTAGCTATCCTGGCATCCCCACTATGGGTAGACTTAATCACTGCTTGTCCAATTTATTGTACTTTTTTCTAATCTGATGGAATATATCTGCTAATATTGTATGTGGAGCATATGAGAAATTGTACATATGTCATGCCTGTAATAGATCTTAAGCTAAATAGGAGAGCCATTAGTGGACAGTCCACCTATTAAGATTTCTCATTTAGACTTGGATGCTTTCATATTGTTAGGGTGAACTCTTAATCAGAGATCACTAGTTGCCTACTGCCTGGTCTAATTGGTGTGGATCGAGTGCATGCTTGAAAAATGAGATCAGACACAGTCAGATATTCATCTTTCCTCGACAGAAGTCAGCCCATGCTCTCCTTTATTACAACTGAGCTTGCTCTGATATAACCTTGCAAAGGGGCATGGTCAGCCCCACAGTGAGCATACTTGGATGTGTCCATTGGTCAGTGGGTTGAACAATGTGTTAGTCCATGAGCTGATTGGTGGGTGTCATTGTAGGCGGGTCTATGATGTCATCGGATGGATCCATGGTGATGGTAGGGTCTGTGATGTCATCGGGGGCCATCTTGGCTTCCTCTTAAGAGTGACTGGCTTATGTATAGAGAATTCATTTCATTGAACACACTTCCCACAGTGCTCTATGTTCAGAGGTTAATTAAGTATTTCATCTTATGGCTCGCTTCAACAATATGAGGGCTTGATATGTTTTCACAGTAATATAGATGCGTATTAAGTGCACCAATCACCAGGATTTTCCTATATAACCTAAAAACAGAGCTGATACCAGGAAGCAACATTTTTCTGTTGGCTGAGGCCCCACCCCTTCTGGTCACATGGGTATGACATCAGCACAGGTCCTGCTAGTCAAAAACTAAATCAATTTTATAATAGAATTAGCATAAATAACAGGGGGAGGGGATAACTATGAATACCCCCCAGCTAATATCTGATCCTCAGCTGCTGTCACTCAACAAGCTTCTAATTTTAAAACGTTTACGTGCTTGGATTTTAAAACCTATACATCCGAGGTAACCACTAAAGGTATGTACAGTATACAATCAGCCTGATAGTTTGAATATAGCATTGGCTTTAGTTTATATAGGAAAATCCTGGTGATTGGTGTGCTTTAAGGAGTATGCGTGATACAACCACCAGATGGCAGCATCTTCTTATATACTCATGGAAACCTTGCTGATCACATACAGTAGATTCCCAAGATAATATTGATTATATGATTTCCAGGTGATTGCACCCCTTAGGGTACCTTCACACTTAGCGATGCAGCAGCGATCCGACCAGCGATCTGACCTGGTCAGGATCGCTGCTGCATCGCTACATGGTCGCTGGTGAGCTGTCAAACAGGCAGATCTCACCAGCGACCAGTGAACAGCCCCCAGCCAGCAGCAACGTGCAAGCGACGCTGCGCTTGCACGGAGCCGCCGTCTGGAAGCTGCGGAGACTGGTAACTAAGGTAAACATCGGGTATGGTTACCCGATGTTTACATTAGTTACCAGCGCACACCGCTTAGCTGTGTGTGCAGGGAGCAGGAGCCGCGCACACTGAGCGCTGGCTCCTTGCTTTCCTAGCTAGAGTACACATCGGGTTAATTAACCCGATGTGTAATGCAGCTACATGTGCAGAGAGCAGGGAGCCGCGCACACTGCTTAGCGCTGGCTCCTTGCTCTCCTAGCTGCTGTACATATCGGGTTAATTAACCCGATGTGTACAGCAGCTACATGTGCAGAGAGCCGGAGCCGGCAGCACAGGCAGCGTGAGAGCTGCAGAGGCTGGTAACTAAGGTAAATATCGCGTAACCACCTTGGTTACCCGATGTTTATCTTGGATACAGCTTACCTCAGCTGTCAGACGCCGGCTCCTGCTCCCTGCTCGCTTCATTTGTCGCTCTCTCACTGTCACACACACAGTGATCTGTGTGTCACAGCGGGAGAGCGCCTTTGAAGAAAACGAACCAGGGCTGTGTGTAACGAGCAGCGATCTCGCAGCAGGGGCCAGATCGCTGCTCATTGTCACACACAGCGAGATCGCTAATGAGGTCACTGCTGCGTCACAAAAAGCGTGACTCAGCAGAGATCTCGGCAGCGATCTCGCTGTGTGTGAAGCACCCCTTACTCTATGTGTATACTGTTCATTACATGGCATGTGACTATTTAATATTTGATGTAAGCCTGGTTACTATTCATTATATGGACATTGCATTTTTGGTCAAAGGTCTGTATAGCTTTTTCACTGTGGTTATCTACTGAACATAATGACTTTTGTGTTAATGTTGTTTCAATAAAATGTTGTTTATTTTACTCTTTGTGCAAAAAAAAGTCTCTGGTTTATGGTATTTAATTCTAGTGCAAGTTGAGTTGGCACCCACATAGGATGCAAATCTGGAATGCTTTTCATATTAAAGCTGTTTAGGCTTGTTTAAGTTAAGAAATTTGAAAAAACGACTTTGGGTCTCCCCTATTTTATGAAATCAGTAAAGGTAAAGCTGAGAGCTGATGTCCCGGCTCCTCCCCTCAGTGGAGTGAATAAATTAAATTCTCATCTGTTCTGGTTTACTGGGACGGCCAGGACTCACACTCGTGAACTCATTGTCCATAGGCAGCAGCTCTACCATTGAGCCACTTCCTCTAATGAAAGACATAGGAAGATTTGGTTATCTTGACCTCTGTATTGCAGTAGAGAAATCAGAAGCAGATTAGGGTACTTTCACACTACGTTTTTTTAACATGCTTTTGATGGACGTCAAAAAAACACAAACCGCATATGACTGGATCCTGTTGAACGCATGCAAACACAAGTGTTATTTGACAGGATCCTTTTACATTGCAGTTTATGGGCGGGCATTGGAGTCATGTGATCGGTAGTCAGTGGAACTCCTCTACCTGACGAGAGAGAGAGAGAGAGAGAGAGAAAGTTAAAACACTGCAGGTAACTGGATTCTGACTGTACCACGCGCAACCACATGTGAACGCATTTGACGCGAGTCCATTGCAAGTGCATTGAAATGAAAACGCATTTGTACTGATTCCGTTATTGCGTTAAAAAACATTCAGGACGCATGTTAAAAAAACGTAGTGTGAAAGTACACTTATTCAGCTACAAAGATGGATGGATGATAGATAGAGGGATAGATACATGATAAATAGATACATGATAAATAGATACATGATAGATAGATAATAGATATATAGATACATGATAGATATAGATAATAGATAGATATATAGATACATGATAGATAGATATATAATAGACAGAGGGATAGACATATAATAGATACATTATACATACATCGATGGATAGATAGTGGGATAGATAGATACATGATAAGAGGGATAAATAGATACATGATAAATAGAGGGATAGATAGACACATGATAAAGGGATAAATAGATAAATAAATACATGACAGATAATAGGTAGATACAAGATAGATACTTGACAGAGGGATAGATACATAGATAGATACATATATACATACATGATAGATACATGATATATAGATGAGAGATTTATATATAATAGATAGAGGGATAGATATATAATAGATACATGATAGATAATAGGTAATAGACAGAGGGATGGATGGATAGATAGATAGATAAGAGATAGGTAATAGACAGAGGGCTAGATATACAATCCTATTTATTGCTTCCTTTTTATAGATGTGTCATGTTTTGGCTTTTTAATGATAATATTATTATTATTATTAGACTGGACAATTGTGATAATTAATTTGTAGTATCTTGAACCACACATTTTGTGTGGAGCTGTTGGGATATTGTTTTTATTAATTCTTTTACCTGTTATTTATTTCCTTTTTAGTGTTACTTTCCTACCCTTGCACTTTTCTTCTTGCACCATTAAATGGATTGGAATATCTTGGGACATAATATCTACTGAGGACTCCCCTCTTTTCTTTGAACCATTGGTGATATCGTGGCTCCTGCCTATAAAGACTGTTGACATCTTCACTTGAATACTGATCTCACATGCTTTTGTATTCTGCGTTTTATCTATTTAGCTATTTTGCAAGTATTGTCTATTGTCTCGTGTTGTCTCATATCTACCTTATGACTACGGTTCATTTACTTCTGTGCCTGAGTTGTGCGCGTGCCCGTCCCCTGCCCCCCGTGCGTCGCCGCGGCATCTTCCGTGTGTCTGTGCATGCGCGGATGCCTTGACAATAAGTCTCGTTCTCCACCATGCGCTGACACATTGACTGCCGCGGTGGCGTCATCGGGGTCGGCTGGCGCGCTCACGCATGCGCCGTTATACCCGGGCACTGCAATAACATTCCGCCTTAGCCTATTGGCGGACGGATTTAAAAGGTGCACGGCGGAAGTGTGCACTACTTCTCACCTTCCCCTTTGATGAAGCGGCTGGCTTCACGGCCATAGGCAGCGAAACGTATGTCAGAGAATCTTCCACTACTCCACACAACAGTAATGTTTTGCTAACCTGTTCGATACATATGCATTTCAGCTTCTGGGTCATGTATTCCTTTTGTGCCATTCTTTACAAAGGATCTTCCTTTGGGAGATCCCCCCTATTGCAAATCCTCCTTCTGTGAATCCACATTGCTGAATTCCTGGATCAGTTTTTTATATACAGTACAGACCAAAGGTTTGGACACACCTTCTCATTCAAAGAGTTTTCTTTATTTTCATGACTCAAAAAATTGTAGATTCACATTGAAGGCATCAAAACTATAAATTAAAACATGTGGAATGAAATACTTAAAAAAGTGTGAAACAACCGAAAATATGTCTTATATTCTAGGTTCTTCAAAGTAGCCACCTTTTGCTTTGATTACTGCTTTGCACACTCTTGGCATTCTCTTGATGAGCTTCAAGAGGTAGTCACCGGAAATGGTCTTCCAACAGTTTTGAAGGACTTACCAAAGATGCTTAGCACTTGTTGGCCCTTTTGCCTTCACTCTGCGGTCCAGCTCACCCCAAACCATCTCGATTGGGTTCAGGTCTGGTGACTGTGGAGACCAGGTCATCTGGCGTAGCACCCCATCACTCTCCTTCTTAGTCAAATAGCCCTTACACAGCCTGGAGGTGTGTTTGGGGTCATTGTCCTGTTGAAAAATAAATGATGGTCCAACTAAACGCAAACTGGATGGAATAGCATGCCGCTGCAAGATGCTGTGGTAGGCATGCTGGTTCTGTATACCTTCAATTTTGAATAAATCCCCAACAGTGTCCCCAGCAAAGGACCATCACACCTCCTCCACCATGCTTCATAGTGGGAACCAGGCATGTAGAGTCCATCCGTTCACCTTTCCTGCGTCGTACAAAGACATGGTGGTTGGATCCAAAGATCTCAAATTTTGACTCATCAGACCAAAGCACAGATTTCCACTGGTCTAATGTCCATTCCTTGTGTTCTTTAGCCCAAACAAGTCTCTTCTGCTTGTTTCCTGTCCTTAGCAGTGGTTTCCTAGCAGCTATTTTACCATGAAGGCCTGCTGCACAAAGTCTCCTCTTAATAGTTGTTCTAGAGATGAGGTGTGTCCAAACTTTTGGTCTGTACTGTATACACCACTGGCATTTGGAGTTTCCTAGCCATTAATGGTTTTGATAGTGAACTGATCTACTTTCCATTCTAATTCTGTGTAATAGTATCCCTTACCCATATAATTGTAAATGGTTGGACTATCTTTACGGTATAATATACACACTTTTCCTTACCATTATTTTCAGTCATGTGAATTAGGAAACAATTTGCATAGGGCTATATTTATGCACATGGTCACTTTATTACTTCTGTAGCCGGTTTGCACTGTAATTGCAACTGTCCAGTTGTTTGATCCCCTTGTTCTCTTTTGTACATCCCTTGTATTACATTTCCAAAAGGGTCATTCCATGTCAAGTGATCCAAATATGAATATTTTTTTTTTACCCGACGTCTTTAGATTTTTTTTTATGAAGTACTTTAGTTAATTACAAATTAAAAGTTTTGAATTTTTTTTTCTTCATCAGTTAATTTTTTGCAGACTTTTAAAGCTTTAAAAAAGTGCAAATTTTGGCCTGATAAGGCTTTACATTTTTTATCATATCTCGGGCTAGACGTAAGATAAAGAGGTGGGAGAGGCATAATTTTTCTCAGAACGGTACCGGCTTGCATTTGATATGTCACAAGGCTATGTTTCTTTATATTTTGTTTTGGAGAAATTAAATTAAAACTTTTGATGTGCAATTGTGAAAAAAACATATGTTTTGAAATTGTGAAAAATTGCATGTGTGTTGTGTTCTTGGTTATATTTGTGTAGGGATTCAACTTGGGAGCAACTTGGGATCCAACTCTTCGGTAGTGTAGTCAGTATCATGAACTGTTCCCTTCTGCTATGGGTGGATTTAAATTTAGCTTTAAGCTGCAGAATGATCTCTGAATCAGTGTCATTTTTTTTCCTTCACCTTCTACTGTGTCACCTGACAGATTAAGGATCTTTTTTAGAACTTTTTTCTAATTTTTGTTGGCAATATCCTGGATAATGGATTTTTTATTTTTTGCAATGGGCGATTCTTCGATATTAGAAAGTGATTTATTCAAATACTCTACTGTTAAATCAGGATTTATAAAATCCTGTGTTGGAAGTAACAGGTACTTCGAAATTTTCTGCCTGCAAAGTATTTTTCTCTTTTGCAAGTTGCTTTCTGTAACTGTCACAAATTTTCATGCCTGCATTGATTGATGGATTTCTATGAAACATCCAATCTTGTACACACCTAAGATTTTTTTTCTTGTTGAGTGTCCAGTTTTTTTCAAAAGGATTACAACAGCATATATTATAAAATGCTGATCCTTGAGAAGTAGCAGCCATTGCTGTGTGAGAAAAATACAGATAATATTAAGTAAGGAAGATGGGTAATAAAAATAAAGATTTACAGTACACTTGAGATATAACTGTGTCACTATAAAGTATTAGGGCTAGCGCACACAGCTTTTTCTGTCTGCAGATAAACGCTGCAGTTTTGGCAGCATTTTTCTACCCAATTTTCACAATATCTGCATTAGTTTGTTTAAATGCTAGTGAAAACAATGGCAGTTTTTGTTTCATAAAAATAGTGATAGATCAGTTTATTGCAGCATTTAACAGTTGTGCAAGCAGTGATTTACTCACTCTGAATGTTTCAAAAAACACTGCATATGTTTAACTCCATTGAAATGAATGGGGGTTGTTTTTCTGAACCATGATCATTCAGAATAGTGCTGTGTGTATTAGCCCTTAATAAGCATTAAACTAATATAAATTTACTCAAACTTTAAACACAACAATAGTTGCACACAACTCCCTTGATGCCTGTATAGAGAACGGTTTGTTCAAAAGTGACCATGTCCAGGCATGGCGTCCACATGAAAGCTCTGAAGCTCTCTCTTGCTTCCATATTTTTAAATATGATCCCATTGCGATCCCAACTTGAATTTTGGTACAGATGTGGCCAGGAACATAGCAGGCACATGTGCATTTTTTGAAATTTTTAAACTGTTTTGGATTTTTTTTTAATTTTGCATTTGCACGGGTAAAATATTAACAAAGATACTCTTGTAATATATCTTGTGAAAGCCTGTACAGTTCTGAGTAGAATGGTTATTTTGTTTCTCTATCTTTTTTTCTAGGCTGAGTTATGAGGAGAAATGTAAAGGCAGGCAACACCGAAATTTACACTTTTTCCGAACTTTGAAAATCATTAAAAATAAATAAATAAATATCTAGAATTTTTTTTTCTTCACATTTTGCATTCACTGGCACACTATTACCAAATAGCAAAATCTCAAAAGAGTTAAAACTATAGAGGTAAAAATCATTGGTTCACTTGAGATGGAATGACCGAAAAGTACTTTATGCACTGTGCACTTTGACTATAAATAAAAATAATTTATTCAGCATTTTTTGCTCATTGTTCTCCTTTTGCTTATGATCGTTACCATGAGCTGCTGCTGACCAGGTGGTCTTCAATTTGTGTTATCCTTATGGAAATCATGTTATTCACACCTGAAATACTGCAGCCCCTGTGCATAAGAGATATAGTCAGCATCTGACCCCATCTCCTGCAGTGTGGCTGCTCCCTGCTGTGACCTGGACACGCCCCCTGGGCTGTCCAGATCATAGCTCTGGGTGGAGACCGCCATGCTGTGGGCGTCACTTTCCCTTTGTCACTGCTCTGTGCTCCGCGCGTGTCAAGCAGTAGAGTAGCTGCCGGAGTAGTGGCAGTGGCCATGATCTGCACCCTGGTATTGTATTATAGATGTTAGGCTATGATCACTGCTCCCCGCCACCGGTACTCACCCCACCTCCACTCACAGCACCTCATCCTGTGAGCCTGGTATCTCGGCAGCTGCACCTGTCACCGCTCTGAGTACAGTGACAGGAGGATCTGCCGGAGTAGCTGCCGGGAGTTGAGCTCCAGGAATGGGGTGAGTACATACAGTGGGGCGGTGATTGCAGCCGACATTAGCTGCAATCACGAGCAGGTCCTCCTGTCACTGTACTCAGAGTGGTGACAGGAAGAGCTGCTGAGATACCAGGCTCACAGGAAGAGGTGCTATGAGTAGAGGTGGGGCGAGTACCAGAGACAGGGAGCGGTAATCACAGTCTAACATCTATAGTTCAATCCCAAGCTGCAGATCACAGCCGCTACCGCTGTGTTCAAAGCAAAGCAATCACACGCTGCTGGGCTTTGAACACACTGACAGATCTCTGCTATATCACTGTACACTGATATAGCAAAGCTGTATACCGTATGCAGCACTATGGGTTACAGTATTGTGGAGTATTGTATATTATGGGGCACAGTATTGTGGAGCACTGTATATTATGGGGAAGAGTATTGTGGAGCATGGTATGTTATGGGGCACAGGATTGTGGAGCACAGTATATTAATTGGAACAGTATTGTGGAGCATGGCCTATTATGGGGCACTGTGCCAGCTGTTCTTGGTGATACCTAAGAGATAAGAAATACTTTGCAGTCCCCAACAAAATGGCTCCGCACTGTGATCCTCAATTTCATCCTCCATTATCCTTTTGGAAACACCCAGAAAGGAGTGATATCACACACGTGAGAGCAGATTCTGTCCCCTTTTACTGCAGTTGTAATCTAGGCTAGTTCTACACTTAGTTTTCAGCAGCTGCTCCCTTAGTGTTTAAATGTGGACATCAAACTTTAAATTATTTTTTCACATTTTGATCCATTAAAAACAAATTATAATATTTAAACAAGAGATTAAAACATTAATATTTGTTTCAGTTAAAAAATTACTGATGGCACATTGCCTTTAAACTGTATGACTTGAGTAAAAAAAAATTAGATATCCTTCAACAAGCTTCTCAAAATCGTTGGTAGAAATTTGGACCCATTCTTCCTGACAGAATTGGTGTAACTGAGCCATGTTCGTAGGTCGCCTTGCTTGCACTTGTCTTTCCAGTTTTGCCTATAAATTTTCAATAGGATTAAGATCAAGGCTTTATGATGGCCACTCCAAAACATTGACTTTGTTATCCTTAAGCTACTTCGTAATCAGTTTGCCAGTATACTTCGGGTCATTGTCCATCTGGAAGACCCATTTCTGCCCAAACTTTAAGTTCCTGGGTAATGTCTTCAGATGTTTCAGTATTGCCACACAATCTTCTTTCCACATGTTGCCATCTATTTTGTTAAGTGCACCAGTCCCTCCTGCAACAAAACAACCCTACAACATGATGCTGCCACCCACATTTTTCAGTTAGGATAGTGTCATTACATTTCAAAGCTTCTCCCTTTTTCCTCCAAACGTAACGATGCACATTATAGCCAAGCAGTTCAATTTTAGTTTTGTCAGACCATAGCACGTCTCCAGAAAATAAAGATTGTTCCTCTGTGCATTTGCAAACATTAATCTGGCTTTTTTTGTGTTTCTTTTGGAGTAATGACGTCTAAAGATACCGTCACACTAAGCAATTTACCAGCGATCCCAACAACGATAGGGATCGCTGGTAAGTTGCTAGGAGGTTGCTGGTGAGCTGTCACACTGCGACGCTCCAGCGATCCCACCAGCAACCTGACCTGGCAGGGATCGCTGGAGTGTGGCTACACAAGTTGCTGGTGAGCTCACCAGCAACCAGTGACCAGCCCCCAGCGCCGCGTGGAAGATGCTGCGCTTGGTAAATATCGGGTAACCAACCCGATATTTACCTTGGTTACCACTGCACGGAGCTACACGTGCAGAGAGCAGGGAGCAGCGCACACTGAGCGCTGGCTCCTTGCTCTCCTAGCTACAGCACACATCGGGTTAATTACCCGATGTATGCTGCAGCTAAATGTGCACAGAGCAGGGAGCAGCGCACACTGAGCGCTGGCTCCCTGCTCTCCTACTTACAGCACACATGGGGTTAATTACCTGATGTGTGCTGCAGCTACATGTGCACAGAGCAGGGAGCAGCGCACAATGCTTAGCACTGGCTCCCTGCTCTCCTACTTACAGCACACATCAGGTTAATTAACCCGATGTGTCCTGCAGCTAGCTACATGTGCACAGAGCAGGAGCCGGCAGCACAGTCAGTGAGAGCGGGGGAGGCTGGTATCAAAGGTAAATATCGGGTAACCAAGGACAGGGCTTCTTGGTTACCCGATGTTTACATTGGTTACCAGCCTCCGCAGAAGCCGGCTCCTGCTGCCTGCACATTTAGTTGTTGCTGTCTCGCTGTCACACACAGCGATCTGTGCTTCACAGCAGGACAGCAACAACTAAAAAATGGCCCAGGACATTCAGCAACAACCAACGACCTCACAGCAGGGGCCAGGTTGTTACTGGATGTCACACACAGCAACATCGCTAGCAACGTCACAAAAGTTGTTCGTTAGCAGCGATGTTGCTAGCGATGTTGCTTAGTGTGACGGGGCCTTTAGTGGCAGATTGGTCTTTCAGCCCATGTTGATACAGCACTCATTTAACTGTGGATAATGACACAATCTTACCAGCTTCCACCAATATCTTCACAAGGTCTTTTGCTTTTGTTCTTGGGTTGATATACACGTCTGACCAAAGCATGTTCATCTCTGTTACACAGAACCCATCTCCTTCCTGAGCGATATGATGGCTAGACATTGTCATCTTATTTGTAGTTGCATAATTGTTTGTACAGATGAACAAGGCACCTTCAGGTATCTGGAAATTGCACCCGAGGATGAACCAGACTTGTGCAAGTCCACAATTCTCTTCCTGAGATCTTGGCTGATTTCTTTTGACTTTCCCATGATGCTACACAAAGACATGTGCTTCAGGTGTGCATTAAAAAACATCTAACAGCTGTGTCTTTAACTCAGAGGTTGCCAATAAACCTATGAAAAGCTTCCAAAGACATGACATCATATGGGCTCTCCAATTTTGTTTAAAGGCATAGTACTCAGTGTATGTAAGCTTGACGTTGCAGAAAGTAATAAAATGGTCTTAAAAACAAACATTCTCTCTCATTCTAGCATTTGGCAAATATAAATTATTGGTAATCCTAATTGATGTAAATGGGAAAGGATTATTCTGATTTCATGTCAGATAGTGAGACCCCCCCCATCCCCCAAAATATGCATGTGTGTCTTTTTAAATAGTGTATGTAAAACTTCTGGTTTCAACTGTATGTGTCTGCGGTGTTAATCCAATTATATCAGGCAAACCCCAAAGAATATAAAGGCCCCGTCACACTAAGCAACATCGCTAGCAACATCGCTGGTAACGAACAACTTTTGTGAAGTTGCTAGCGATGTTGCTGTGTGTGACATCCAGCAACAACCTGGCCCCTGCTGTGAGGTCGTTGGTTGTTGCTGAATGACCTGGGCCATTTTTTAGTTGTTGCTGTCCTGCTGTGAAGCACAGATCGCTGTGTGTGACAGCGAGACAGCAACAACTGAATGTGCAGGCAGCAGGAGCCGGCTTCTGCAGAGGCTGGTAACCAATGTAAACATCGGGTAACCAAGAAGCCCTGTCCTTGGTTACCCGATATTTACCTTTAATACCAGCCTCCCCCGCTCTCACTGCCTGTGCTGCCGGCTCCTGCTCTGTGCACATGTAGCTAGCTGCAGCACACATCGGGTTAATTAACCTGATGTGTGCTGTAAGTAGGAGAGCAGGGAGCCAGCGCTAAGCATTGTGCGCTGCTCCCTGCTCTGTGCACATTTAGCTGCAGCATACATCGGGTAATTAACCCGATGTGTGCTGTATCTAGGAGAGCAGGGAGCCAGCGCTAAGCATTGTACGCTGCTCCCTGCTCTGTGCACATGTAGCTGCAGCACACATCGGGTAATTAACCCGATGTGTGCTGTACTAGGAGAGCAGGGAGCCAGCGCTCAGTGTGCGCTGCTCCCTGCTCTCTGCACGTGTAGCTCCGTGCAGTGGTAACCAAGGTAAATATCGGGTTGGTTACCGATATTTACCTTAGTTACCAAGCGCAGCATCTTCCACGCGGTGCTGGGGGCTGGTCACTGGTTGCTGGTGAGCTCACCAGCAACTCGTGTAGCCACGCTCCAGCGATCCCTGCCAGGTCAGGTTGCTGGTGGGATCGCTGGAGCGTCGCAGTGTGACAGCTCACCAGCAACCTCCTAGCAACTTACCAGCGATCCCTATCGTTGTTGGGATCGCTGGTAAGTTGCTTAGTGTGACGGTACCTTAAGAGCTGAGCAGTTGAAGATCCAGGTGTCCGACCTTCTGCTATGCACGTCGCAGAGAACCCCTGTAAGAATTAAAATTAGCTTGCAATTGAATATTTAGTTCAACTTGTCGTTACCAGGGATTTATCTCTGTGGGCATATCCTACCCATATAGAGATACAGCAGAGTTATGCAAAATTACAAATATTTTCAGATCTCATGGCAGTCAGTGAAGGGAAAGCGCTGACAGCACTGTCAAAGGAGTTCTAGAAATGTTTGCAATACATAACTCCGCTATATTTCTACATGGGTGGGGAACTTCTTGCCTACGGGGTGTAACCTCTTTTGCTCCAGCTCTCGGATAGGTTCCCGATGGGCCGCTGTCCATTTATTTCATCCTTAGAATGCATGACAGCATCAGGACATTCTTTATGAGCGGAGGTAGCGTGTTCTGATCCCATTCCTTGTTATGTATTGACCAGTCACTGTTGCTTGTGTGATGCATATACACCAGCCTTGGTGTCTCCAGTGTAAAATGTACATGAAAGTCGCAGAGTATCAGATGTGAAGTATATACAGCAGTGTCCGTGTATCCCATGTTATGTATGGTGCAGACCTCTTATTGCTCAAGTTCTATAAACGGTAAGTGAGCATTGTGAGACATGCATTGAAATATGGATATTCAGAACACACTGCTTAGCCCACACCTGTAAAAGCAGTTGCGAGTAGCAACATTTCTAATACCACCTAACATACTATTCACCAAAGAGAAGGAGTTGGCCATATTAGAGGTCAGTTATTTAAATGCTTGACCAAATATAACAGGCTCATTTTTAAGTTGATAATTTTGGATGGCCTGCGAATGATGGAGTAAATATCAAAATGGCCCTTTGACAGAAAAAAAAAAAGTTATACACCACTGTTCTACACAGTAATTGCAGAGATCAGTGAGGAAAGGCAAGTCATGTTATTTTCTCCCCTTCTTATGATTGGTCAACTTCATGCAGGGGAAGAAGTACATGCCGCCAGAGACAACATTTTGGTAACAGTACTATAACTAATGTTGAGGATAAAAATAAAGTAACCCAAAAAAACGGATTTTTGTGTACTCACCGTAAAATCGTTTTCTCTTAGCCATCATTGGGGGACAGAGGACCATGGGTGTTATGCTGCCTATCCATAGGAGGACACTAAGTAGATGCAAAAGCATAGCTCCTCCTCTGCAGTATACACCCCCTGGCCGGGCCAGGCAGTCTCAGTTTTAGTACACAAGCAGTAGGAGAAAAAAAAAAAAACAGTAAAAACCTACCTCAACAGAGAAACATGAGAAAAAAAAAAAAAGTGTTATAACCAAATAAGGTACTGAGAGAACCAAGGCCCAACAAGGCAAAAGGGTGGGTGCTGTGTCCCCCAATGATGGCTAAGAGAAAACGATTTTACGGTGAGTACACAAAAATCCGTTTTTCTCTGACGCCTCATTGGGGGACACAGGACCATCCTAAAGCAGCCCATGGGTGGGAAACATAAAAGAAGACAACACAACCCAAGGACTAGGAACCAGTCCCAGACAGCCTGGAGCGCCTACTGAGAGAGGTGCTCTACTGCCGTTTGCAGAATTTTCCTACCCAGATTTGCCTCAGCTGAAACCTGGGTATGGACTCTGTAATGCTTTGAAAACGTATGTAGGCTAGACCAGGTCGCAGCCTTACACACCTGTTCCACTGAAGCCTGATGCCGAATGGCCCACGAAGCGACAACTGCTCACGCGGAATGAGCCCGCAGCCCACTAGGAATGGGCTTGAGTTGCAAGCGGTAGACTTCCTGGATCGCAGAGCGAATCCAGCGAGCCAGCATCGCCTTTGAAGCTGCCTGTCCCTTCTTAGGCCCCTCAGGAATGACGAACAAAGTCAGTTTTCCTAAAGGGGGCTGTCTTGGATATGTAATATCTGAGAGCTCTGACGAGGTCTAACGAATGCAGAGACCTTTCCACCCTATGAACTGGGTGTGGACAAAAAGGAAGGCAGAACAATGTCCTCGTTCAAATGAAACGGGGTAAGAACCTTTGGAAGGAAATCCGGAAGGGGGCGCAGAACCACCTTGTCCTGGTGAAAGATCAGAAAAGGCTCACGGCAAGAGAGTGCTGCTAGCTCCGAAACCAGTCTGATGGACATAATTGCCACCAAGAATGTTACCTTCCAGGACAGAAGAGCAAGGGAGGATTCCTTGAGGGGTTCAAAGGGAGACCTCTGGAGACCGTCCAGAACGAGGTTGAGGTCCCATGGTTCCAGCAGCCGTTTGTACGGGGGAACTAGATGGGAAACGCCCTGGAGGAAGGTCTTGACTAGCGGTTTTTGAGCCAGGTGGCATTGGTAGAAGATTGAGAGCGCTAAGACCTGCCCTTTAAGGGAACTGAGAGCCAACCCCGCTTGCAAGCCAGACTGTAGAAAGTCGAGAATTCTGGGGATGGCCAGAGGCATAGGCTGGACGTTAGTTTCCCTGCACCATGAAAGGAAGATTTTTCCACGTACGGTGGTAAATGCGGGATGAAGCAGGCTTTCGGGCGCTGATCATGGTGGCAATAACCGCAGGGGAGATTCCCGCTCTTGTCAATACCCAGGTCTCAATGGCCACGCCGTCAGCTTCAAGGCTTTGGAGTTCTGATGGGAAATGGGCCCTTGGGTCCACAAGTCTGGGATGTCTGGAAGGCGCCACGGTGCGTCTGTGAGCATTTGTACTAATTCGGCGTACCAGGTGCACCTGGGCCAGTCCGGTGCTATCAGTATCACCGGGACTCCCTCTGCCTTGATATTCCTGATTACCCGCGGCAGCAGGGGTAGAGGTGGAAATATGTAAGGCAGGCGGAAGTGGTGCCAGGAGCAGACTAGAGCATCCGCGCCGATGGACTGCGGGTCGTGTGACCTGGCTATGAACGCGGGTACCTTTGCATTCAACCTTGAGGCCATTAGGTCCTTGTCTGGTGTGCCCCAGCGAGTGCAGATGTGTAGAAACACATCTGGGTGGAGAGACCATTCTCCGGCAGCCAGGCCTTGGCGACTCAAAGTCTGCTGCCCAGTTCTCTACCCCCGGTATGTGTACCGCTGAGATCACTGATCCCGTCGATTCGACCCAGCTGAGGATCTTGTGGGCCTTGAGATAAGCCGCTTTGCTGCGGGTGCCCCCCTGCCGATTGATACAGGCTACAGCTGTCGCATTGTCCGATTGGACTCGAATCTGACGACCCGCTAGCAGAGGGCAGAACGCTCTGAGCGCGAGGAAGATCGCGCGGAGTTCCAGGATGTTGATGGGTAGGAAAGACTCCTGGGGCGTCCAACGTCCTTGAGCAGTGTGGTGCCGGTACACTGCTCCCCAGCCTAGGAGGCTGGCGTCCGTGGTCAGGACCAGCCAGTTCACTGGGAGAAAAGATCTCCCCTTCGATAGGGATGAGGACCGAAGTCACCAGCGGAGTGCGTACCTGACTGAAGTCGTCAGGTGAAGATGTCTGTCCAGGGAGAAGGGGCTCTTGTCCCAGGCCGCTAGAAAGGCTAGCTGCAGTGGGCGGAGGTGCAGTTGAGCAAAGGGTACTGCTTCCATAGCCGCCACCATCCTGCCGAGCACTTTCATGCTGAATCGAATGGAGCAAGACGGAGGACGTAGAAGGCAGCGTACCGCTCGTTGAAGAGCGAACGCCTTGTCCTGAGGGAGAAGAATCAAGCCCCAACAGGTGTCCACGGACATGCCCAGGAAAGTGATGGATCGTGATGGGATTCAGATTTACTAGCCACCCTAAGCGGGATAGGGTGTTTACAGTGATCTGTACGCTGATTGAGCAGTCACGGAAGGAGGGGGCCTTGAGGTCGTCCAAGTAAGGGAGAACGACAACTCCCCTGGCGTGAAGGACGCTCATGGCGGCCGCCATGACTTTGGTGAAGACCCTTGGTGCGGTGGCAAGGCCGAAGGGTAGAGCTACGAATTGAAAGTAGGAGTCCTGAATTGCGAAGCGGAGGAACTTTTGGTGATCTAGGAATTCCCCTTCGACCATGGATGCAATAATGGACCTTAGGGACTGCATTCTGAATCTCCGTACGTGCACGTTTGTTTAGTGTTTGAGATCCAGGATGGGTCGAACTGACCCATCCTTTTTTAGGGGACCACAAAGAGGTTGGAATAAAACCCCCCAAACTTCTCGTCGTCTGGGACAGGTATTATCACTCCTGCTGTTTGGAACGAGTGGATTGCTGAGAAAAAAGCTTTGCGTCGTTTGAGTCTTTGGGGGGTTTGAGAGAAAGAAACGACTCGGGGGGGGGGGGGGGGGGGGGTCGCGTCCGAAATTCCATGTAGTAACTGGAAGACACAAGGTCTCGCACCCATTTGTCGTCTGAGGCGGCAGCCCAGATGTATTGAAAGAGCCGCAGACGACCTCCTACAATGAGTGTGTCTTCCGGGGTGCCGAAGGAGTCATGAGGGGGGAAAACGTCGTGGCCGAGTCTCTCTAGTCCTGGACTGTTTCGGTCTATGCTGCCATGACGAAGTGGGTTTCGGGGAGAGCTGAGGTCGGTCGGTCCCTGCGTAGTCCGCGGCTCGTGGCGGGGACAGCACGGGATGTCGACCAACAAAATGAGTTCCGAAGGGAGCGGAACGAGGACTGTGGACGTCTGGTGAAGGACGTCCTGGACTTCAGCTGGGGGAGGGAGGTACTCTTTCCTCCCGTGGCGTCAGAAATGAGCTTGTCCAGACGTTCGCCAAACAATCGGTCTGGAAAAAAAGAGAAGGCCTGTGAGAGACTTCTTGGAGGCAGAATCCGCTCGCCATTGTCGGGAGCCAGAGAGCTCTACGGATGGATATGGTATTTGAGGTGGCAAACGCTGCGCAGGTAGCAGCGTCCATGGAGGCCTGGATGAGGTACTCCGCCGCAGCGGCAATTTGAGCTGTTACCTCTGAAGGTATGAGTGAACTGGGATTCCTCAAGCAAAGTGTTAAGGGAGTCTGCCCAGACCAAGATCGCCTTTGCGACCCACACAGAAACAAAGGAGGGCGAGAGGGAGGAACCCGCAGCCTCAAAAGCAGAGCGGGCGAGGTGCTCCACCTGTCTGTTGGGTCCTTGACGGAGGAACCATCGGGTAAAGACAGGAGCGTTTTTGTGGTAAGGCGGGACACCGGGGGGTCGACTGAGGTCGGATCGGCCCAGCCCTTAGGGGCAGGTGAGGCAAAAGGGTACCGGGACTCCATGAGTTTTCGGTTACCGAAGCGCCTGTCCGGCTTCTCCCTTTGCTTTGTGAGGATATCCTGAAACTCTGGGTGATCAGCGAAAACCTTTAGGGGTTTCCTTGCCCTCTTAAAGGAGACCGCATGGTCAGTGGTAGTGGATGGGGGATCCTCCACATGCAGAGTTTGGTTGATTGCTGCTATAAGGGAGTCTATTGCAGTTTGATCATCTGGGGGTGATGAAACCAAGGAATCCTCCTGGTACAGGCAGCATTCTCCCTCCTCCAGCTCATCAGAAGCCGTGGAGCGTGTGGGAGAGCCTGCCCTGTGTGCTCCCGAGGGAGAGCCCGCTGGAGACACCCGGCCGTGTGCGCTTTTCCTGATCCCTGCAACCAGTGAAGCATATGCCCGGATTACCTCAGAAGGATCCTCCATGGGGGTATCCTCAGGCTGCGTTCCGTCCAGGGACCCAGAAGGGTGTGGAGGACGACATTGCATAGCCAGAACCAGGTTCTGTGACAGTTTTTCCATGGATTGGGACAGAAACTGTGCCCATTCCGGTGGGCTGGCGGCCCTAGGCTCTGGGCTGCCGGTTGCAGCGGTGGTGGCAGGGGGGTCTTTGGATGCTATAGGGGCACAGCACTCACAGAGAGAAGAGGTGTGTTTACGTGGTAGCTCAGCGTGGCAGGCAGTGCAGGCTGAATAATAGACTATGTGGGCCTTAGTACTCTTAGTGCCCTTAGAATTCTGCATGTTCCTAATAGGAGTATGCCAGAAGGGGGAGCAATTAAATGTTGAATGTTTCACTTCATTTCCATGTCATCATCCTTGGCCTGCTGTGCAGGGGCCATGCTAATATGCTAATCAATCTTCTGTGTAGCTCTGCCTTTGAGCATATGTGCTGCCAAAGCTAGCACTGCTCAGCAGAGCTACAATTGAAGCAAGCACCTCACCAGAATCAGCCGATGACCCTGTCCTCAGGAGGGATTAAGCTCTATAAAGAGCTTTGCACGCTTTCCTGGGGGGGCGGGGCTTATCGCGGCTGCGGGGGGCGGTGCTTAGCTCTAAAAGAGCGGGAAGATGAGTCATTGTGCCCCCCCCTGCTGTGGGTAGTAAAAAACGGCGGGAAGGGAGCTTCTGAGTTTTCCTCCCTCTCCCTACAGTCAGCACACAGCTGGTCACCGGTGGTTATCAGCCGACTTTTCTGCTAGAGCAAATAAACAGAGAAAATAAGAACAGCGTGAGTCCCTGAGCCCTGGGCCCTCCCCACTGCCACCGGGAAATTATCTGCAAGACTTTCTGCAAACCGCAGAACTTCCCCCTCCTCCAGCCAGCAAGCTACAGAAAGTTAACACTGTGTGTGCAGGATCCTTGCTCCTTGCACATAATAAATACTGTAAATATCCTGGGAGCCTTCCCTGCAGCGTCTTTTCTCCCTTTGTCTGGGAAACCAGTCAGGGGGGATCTCACCTTAAAACACTGCTTTCCAGGCAGTGAAAATAGCAGTCAGCTTGCTGTGTCGGTGTCATATTCAACTCAGAGCCTGCAGAGAGGGGCTGAGGAAGTGGGCTATAGGGGCACAGGCCTCTACCCTGGGCTTTGGAAAATCGGTGTGTGGAACCAGTCGTCCAGCCCAGGATCCAGCGTCGCAGGAGGGGGTACGTGGAGGCGACACTCCACGTTCCCGCCCGTTGATGGTAGTGGGAGATTGGTCCCAAAGAAAACCGTCGCCCTCAAAAAATAACAAACCTTGAAAGGAAGTGCCTCCTACAGACACTAAGCTAAAACTGAGAGATGTATACTGCAGAGGAGGAGCTATGCTTTTGCATCTACTTAGTGTCCTCCTATGGATAGGCAGCATAACACCCATGGTCCAGTGTCCCCCAATGAGGAGTCAGAGAAATACTTAATTCAGCCATTTCATAGACTCAGGTATGTAGTTTAGTTGATGTAACCTAACACATAGTTATAAATGCTTTTGTTTCTTACTAACACATACATATACTGTATATTCAGTGATTTTCCTTAATACAAAATGCCAGTACGTGTAACTTAAAGATGGCTCCTACATCCTGGACAACGCCCAAGAAGTTGAGGAACAGAGAAATTCCCAAAGTTTGAAACAACCAATCCAGTAGACATTGCAAATTCCTATACGTCCTGAGTCCAGCCTGCGATATTTGATTGGACTATATTTTGTCTACACCCTTTACTTCTCTAGAACTATAAAGTTTCTGAACAATAAACTGAGACAGAATCACTGGCTTTGGTCATGAGAGAAGACATAACTGACTCGTAGTCCGTTATTTAATTCTCTAAGTGCACACATGACATTATAATCTGAACATGGCAGTCAGACCATAAGAGACCCATTGTAGTCTCACCTCAACACAAGCTAATATCTCCAAAAAGGAGAGGACAAATTAAGAAACTAAAAACTGTTTCACTCAGCTCTGCAGCCACTCTTCCATGATGTCGACAGTTTAACATGCTCAAACTGGTGAAAAGTCCTATTTAAGGACAGTGCATCAAGACAAAAGAAAATCTCAGAATTGTTCTTCACAGGCTTTAAAGCTCTTAAACAATGCTCCACCTCAAATCAATTAAGATTTTTTTTTTGTGTGAAGAGTGTGAATGTAAAAGTGAAGACTTTTCTTATTCCTTTAAGCGCTTACAATTTCTAGAAGCTAAGCAAATGCCAACAAGACAAAGTAGAAAATCCATTGTGTAGAGACTGTTAAAGAAGTGTTTATTGGAAATGCAAGCAGATTTTCTCATTGTTATGTTCCATGCTTCTTAAATATTAAGAATCTAAAAAACAAACAAATGTTTCCCTCCACTTCAGCTTTTATTTTAATGATGTATATCAAATTCAAATAAAGAAAAAAAAAAAAACGGGAATATACACCATCTACGTCATAAAGTTGAAAGGCAAAGCAAAAGAACCATAACAAAATACCTTACATAAAACAAGAATCACAGTAGGAGGTTACAACAAAACACACATTATTGACTGTACATATTTTTTTGTGCACAGCAAAAACATACTGTGTTATCATCTACTTCCAAATACTACATATGCCTAGCCTGCCAACAGGACTATTCATTAAAGTAAAACTGCAGGAAAATGTGAGCCATTTTAAACAGTTTAAATATTTTTTACGTAAAACTATGCAAAAATTAATTTGCTTAAGAAATAAAACTCCTCGCTTTGTGGACAGACAGCAGTCAGGACTGTTCATGAAGATAATGTACATCAGCTTATCGTCCAGTGGTTGTCCATGGCAATTCGTAATAGCTGTGAAAAAATAAAAAAAATGATCAGCATTTAGCCAAACCTTCATTCATTAGCATAAATTGTGATAGCCAAATTTTAAATACAACAAACACAGCAACAGAAATAATTAATTGCAAAGAATTCTCCACTTGCAAATCCATGCGGATAACAGTAAAGTGGATGAGATTGTTCCAATTCTCCGCTGCATGCGGCAGAGAGAAATCAGCATAGGAAACGGACTTGCAGTGCACATTTTAAAGAGTAATCGTGATCACTTTTTTTCCCCCTAAAACAAGGGTAGAAGTAAAGAGCAGAAACTGTTCAGTCACAATTGACAGATACAAATATGATTAAGACAAGAGATATTTGCGGTTTATATAAGCCAATGGAAAGGAAAGTGGAGGATGGAGGAAATAGAGACAGACATATTCTGCTGCAAAAGTGAATGCTCCAGGATAACTGTGAAAGTAGGTAGGGCAAAGAGGTTTATAATTAGGGTTTTTGAGTAAAGATAATGTCAAACACCTCAACTGAATTTCTTGTGATGCCAATTTACTATGGCCTACCTAAGATACATGATCGGGTTAAGGGAAGTGGAATCTTTCACCACCGGGCTATTTTGTTTTTTTTTCTCCCCTTCTTCAAAGAGTTAACTTTTATAATTTTTCCATATGAGGGCTTCATTTTTGTTGCATGAGTTGTACTTTTTTAAGAAATCATGAATTTTACCTTATACGAGGGGCTGCTGATAAGTCTTTGGCTTTATGATCATTTTTGTTTCTATGGTAACGAATATTACATCACATGAAAACCCTTAAGTGTCTAATATGTGTTTTCAAAATTTCGTGTTTGTTGCTTATGGTAACAGTGTTCTATGAACGCGGAAAAATAAAATGGCGGAGTCTAATGTGATATTCGCAGCAACTGAGAACAGAGGAGTGATAAAATTCTTGTTTGTGCCAGGAATGCCCATGTAGAATATTCAAAGTGATCTGTCACAGACATTGGGGGGGATCAATGATCTTCATATCCCACAGTTAAAAACTGGGTTGCCAAATTTAAAATGGGCCACTTCATCACCAATGATGAGGAACGTCCTGGACGACAGAGTGGTGGTTGTTTCGGAGATCGTCGATGCTGTGCACAACCTCATAGTGGAGAAACGACGAATTTCAGCTAAAGCATTAGCAGACATCATGGGGATTTACCGTGAACGTGTTTGTGTCATTATCCATGAACATTTGGACATGAGGAAGCTATCTGCAAAGTGGGTCCCCAAATATTTGACAACTGATCAGAGAAGCGTGAGAGTGAAAACTTCCCAGTCCATCTGTCAGCGTTTCCGGACTGATAAGAACTTCCTGGATCAACTGGTCACTATGAATGAGACCTGGATTTAATTTGTATAACCCTGAAAACAAGGAGCAGTCAAAAGAGTGGAGGCATAGTGATTCTCCTCGTCCAAAGTAGTTCAGGGTGCAAAAATCAGCCACTAAGGTGATGGTGTGTTTTAGGATGAGGGCGTGCTGCTAGTGGACTACCTTCAAAAGGGTTCCACCATCAATGCAAGGTATTACATTGAACTTTTGGACCAATTGAAGGCAGCTCTGGAGGCCAAAAGGTGCAGCAAGCTATCTAAAGGAATCTTGTTCCTGCAACATAATGCCTCCGCTCACATGGCACAAGCGACCATAGCAAAACTGGCAGAGCTGGGCTTCCAGCTGATTGCCCATCCACCTTATCCAGCTCCCTCCGACTAACATCTGTTTCCAAACCTGAAGAAACAGCTCAAGGGTACTAAATTTCACACCATTTCTGATGCCATGGCTGCTACGGATGCCTGGTTTGAGGCACAACTAAAATCTCTCTTTTTGTTAAGCTTACAGAACTTGCAATACCGATGTATAAAGTGTGTTGACATCAGTGGAGAGTATGTGGAATAAATGTAAAGTTTCATCATCCTATCTCGTTTCTTTCTGGGTAAAGCCAAAGACTTATCAGCAGCCCTTCGAAGTGTCCTGGAAAAAAGGAAGATAATTCCAAGTGCAATTCCACAGTTGTTTTTTGTTTGTTATTTAACATGGTCACTATATGGTAAAACTGACCTGGAAAAATAAGATTCCCCAGGTAACTTTGAATTCAGAGTTACCAAACAGTACATTACAGGGATCTGGGGCTCGGTGATTGCTTATTTTTGGTGCTCTCTGCTGACGTTTTTTACAAATACCATTTTTAGGTAAATGCGATGTTTTGATCACCTCTTATTGCACTTTATTGCAATTTTGCTGCGGCAAAAAAAAATGTAATTCTAGCCTAATTCTTTTTTTCATTAAGCTGTTTATTTTGATAGAATGGACATTTCTGAATGCAGCAATATCAAATGTGTATTTTTTTCATTGTTTTATTTTCAATGGGGCAAAATGGGGTGATTTGAACTTGTTTTTTTTTCATATATTTAAAAACTTTTCCCCACTTTTTGTTTTTACTAGTCCCCTTAGGGGACTTCAAGCTGTTAATCTTCCAATTGCATGTGCTATACAGAGGAAGGCTACAGCACAAATGCCCTCAGCCAGCGTTAACAGGAACTACGTCATGAAAGACAGGGGACATCAGCTGGCCCCTGGCTGTCATGATAACCCATCAGGGACCAAAATCAAGCAATGGTTCCACTGTTGGGAGTGGGGAATGACGCACTCCCCTGAAGAGCACGTTAAATCCCGCTGCCTGAGATTAACAGTGGGATTTAACTATGAGGGGCTGCTGATGAGTAAGGTGATGACGTCTGATCTGGGATAAGGAGCGTGTGATGCTCGTGGACTACCTTCCACCATCAATGCAAGGTATCACATTAAACTTCTGGACCAATTGAAGACAGCTCTGAAGGCCAAAAGGCGTGGCAAGCTGTCCAAAGGAATCTTGTTCCTGCAAGACAACGCCTCCACTCACACTGCACAAGCGACTACAGCAAAACTGTCAGAGCTGGGCTTCCAGCTGGTTAACGACCCACCTTATGCACCAGATCTAGATCCCTCTGACTATCATCTGTTTCCAAACCTGAAGAAATACCTCAGGGGTACCAAATTTCACACCATTTCTGATGCCATGGCTGCTACGGATGCCTGGTTTGAGGCACAACCAAAATCCTTTTTTTCACCATGTTTACAGAACTAGGAATACCGATGTAATAAGTGTGAGGACATCAGTGGAGAGTATGTGGAATAAATGTAAAGTTTCATCATCCTATCTCGTTTCTTTCTGGGTAAAGCCAAGGACTTAGCAGCCCCTCGTAGTTAATAGGAGATCCACCCATGACTGTTGGGAGTCACATGTCTGCTCATCAGAGCAGCCAACACGTGCAAAGAAACATGTCAGGAGAACTGGTACACAACCTATAGCATACCAGTATGTCATATGGCATGAAGGGGTTAAAATCCAACATCTCTAGCAGTGGGTCTCTAAATGAAATACTCAGTGCACGATTTGATTGGCTTTTGCAACCTTACTTCATAAAAACATGGGCTTCTTGAACGTTTTGCAGAGAGGTTTTGAGACATTTTGATGATTGTTTGGGTTCTGTCCTTTTTATCATTTAACCCCTTAACGACCTTGGACGTACTGAGTACGTCATGGTGACATGGTGCTAAACGACCCATGACGTACTCAGTACGTCCTGGCGAAATCGCGGTCCCGGAGCCCCGGGGAGTGAAATTTGTTTACTTAAACGGTGGATTCGGGAAGGAGGGGACCTCTGCCTGACCTCAGGAGGGGTGGTGCCTCCTCCCCGAACCTACAGAGGCTGTGATTGGCTGACGAACGCCGCTCAGCCAATTACAGCCACTGTAATGTTCCAGCCATTGAAAATGGCTGGAACATTGAAATCCAGCCCTGATCAGTGCTGCTGTAGCACTGGCCATTGGCTGGAGCTGGGTGATCGATGCTTCACCCGCCCCCAGCTCTGATTGGAGAGACCGGTCTTGTGACCGCTCTCTCCAATCAATGTGGATCTGCGGCCTGTGACCGTCCCTGGAAGCCGAGGAAAGCGGTAAGTTGCTGTCCCCGCCACCCGCCCCTGTCCCCGCCGCCCGCCCCGCCGCTGTCTCCGATCGCCCCGCCGCTGCTCCCGATCCACCGCTGTCCCCGCCGCTGTCTCCGATCGCCCCTGCGCCATGCTCCCGCTCCACCGCTGTCCCCGCCGCTGTCTCAGATCCCCCCGCCATGCTCCCGCTCCACCGCCGCTGTCTCCGATCGCTGCGCCATGCTCCCGCTCCACCGCTGTTCCCGCCGCTGTCTCCGCCGCTGTCTCCGATCGCCCCGGCGCCATGCTCCCACTCCGCCGCTGTCGCCGATCGCCCCGGCGCCATGCTCCCGCTCCGCCGCTGTCTCCGATCGCCCCGGCGCCATGCTCCCGCTCCACTGCTGTCCCCGCCGCTGTCTCCGATCCCCCCGCCATGCTCCCGCTCCACCGCCGCTGTCTCCGATCGCCGCGCCATGCTCCCGCTCCACCGCTGTTCCCGCCGCTGTCTCCGATCGCCCCGGCGCCATGCTCCCACTCCGCCGCTGTCGCCGATCGCCCCGGCGCCATGCTCCCGCTCCGCCGCTGTCGCCGATCGCCCCGGCGCCATGCTCCCGCTCCGCCGCTGTCGCCGATCGCCCCGGCGCCATGCTCCCGCTCCGCCGCTGTCTCCGATCGCCCCGGCGCCATGCTCCCGCTCCGCCGCTGTCTCCGATCGCCCCGGCGCCATGCTCCCGCTCCGCCGCTGTCTCCGATCGCCCCGCCGCTGCTCCCGCTCCACCGCTGTCCCCGCCGCCATGCTCGCCACTGTCCCCGCCGCCGTCGCACTCACCTTTTTCAGCCGCTGCTGCCCCCGAATCGGCCCCCACTGTTCCCGATCGGCGGCCGCCGCCGCCTCCTTCATCGGCTGCCCCTTCTCCATCGCCACACCTCCTATCCCTCCATGTGCTGCAAGCCACCCTCCCCCCACGTGGGGGGAGGGTGGCTTGCAGCACATGTGGGGGGAGGGTGGCTGGCTTGCAGCACATGTGCTGCAAGCCACCCTCCCCCCACATGTGCTGCAAGCCAGCCACCCTCCCCCCACATGTGCTGCAAGCCACCCTCCCCCCACGTGGGGGGAGGGTGGCTTGCAGCACTTGTGGGGTTAGGGTGGCTTGCAGCACATGAGGGGGGAGGGTGGGTGGCTTGCAGCACATGTGGGGGAAGGGTGGCTGGCTTGCAGCACATGTGGGGGGAGGGTGGCTTGCAGCACATGTGGGGGGAGGGTGGCTTGCAGCACATGTGGGGGGAGGGTGGCTGGCTTGCAGCACATGTGGGGGGAGGGTGGCTGGCTTGCAGCACATGTGGGGGGAGGGTGGCTGGCTTCAGCCACCCTCCCCCCACATGTGCTGCAAGCCACCCTCCCCCCACATGTGCTGCAAGCCAGCCACCCTTCCCCCACATGTGCTGCAAGCCACCCACCCTCCCCCCTCATGTGCTGCAATCCACCCTAACCCCACAAGTGCTGCAAGCCACCCTCCCCCCACGTGGGGGGAGGGTGGCTTGCAGCACATGTGGGGGGAGGGTGGCTGGCTTGCAGCACATGTGGGGGAAGGGTGGCTGGCTTGCAGCACATGTGGGGGGAGGGTGGCTTGCAGCACATGTAGGGGGAGGGTGGCTTGCAGCACATGTGGGGGGAGGGTGGCTTGCAGCACATGTAGGGGGAGGGTGGCTTGCAGCACATGTGGGGGGAGGGTGGCTGGCTTGCAGCACATGTGGGGGAAGGGTGGCTGGCTTGCAGCACATGTGGGGGGAGGGTGGCTGGCTTGCAGCACATGTGGGGGGAGGGTGGCTGGCTTCAGCCACCCTCCCCCCACATGTGCTGCAAGCCAGCCACCCTCCCCCCACATGTGCTGCAAGCCAGCCACCCTTCCCCCACATGTGCTGCAAGCCAGCCACCCTCCCCCCACATGTGCTGCAAGCCACCCTCCCCCTACATGTGCTGCAAGCCACCCTCCCCCCGGGGGCCCCCCCTCCTCCATGTGCCATCTCTCTCTCCCATCAGACTCTGCCCCCCTCCCCGATCTGCTGCCTGCTCTCTCCCATTTTCCATCTACTGCCCCCTCTCACCCTCCTCGATCTGCTGCCTCTTCTGTCTGCTGTGATCCTGCTGCCTAGATCCATCCTGTAAGGTAGGTATCCCCATCTCACCTCCCCCCCCATCCTCTGCCGCTCCTCCATCCGCTGCGCCATTTCCCATCATCCATCCGCTGCGCCCTTTCCCATCCTCTGCCGCTCCTCCACCCGCTGCGCCCTTTCCCATCTTCCATCCGCTGCGCCATTTCCCATCATCCATCCGCTGCGCCCTTTCCCATCCTCTGCCGCTCCTCCACCCGCTGCGCCCTTTCCCATCTTCCATCCGCTGCGCCCTTTCTCATCTGCCGCCCCGCCCTCTCGCATCGCATTATCCAGCGCAGTTGCTCGCTTCCAGACTGCAGTGGATGATGCGATGCGAGACTCGTGCATTGCTCTCACGTTTGGCACTGGTCTTGGCAGGCGCTCATTTTTTTTTTTTCTCTACTGATGTCTGTATTTTTTATTTCGCCAAACTAATTTTTTTTGTATGGGGGGGGGGGTCTAGTTTCCAAAATGGGATCACATGTGGGGGAGCTCCATTGTTTAGGCACCTCAGGGGGTCTCCAAATGAAACATGGCGTCTGCTAATAATTCCAATCAATTTTACTGTGAAATGGCGCTCCTTCTCTTCTGAGCCCCGCCGTACGCCCAAACAATTGATTTCCACCACATATGAGGTATCGTCGTACTCAGGAGAAATTGCACAATACATTTTATGGTGCATTTTTTCCTGATACCCTTGTGGAAAAAAAAGCTACCTGTTTGAAAAAACAATTTTGTGGTAAAAAAAATAAAATATTTTCATGGCTCAACATTACAAACGTTTGTGAAGCCTCCAGGGGTTCAAAGTGCTCCCTAAACAGCTAGATAAATTCCATGAGGGGTCTAGTTTCCAAAATGGGGTCAATTGTGGGGGAGCTCCATTGTTTAGGCACTTCAGGGGGTCTCCAAACGCAACATAGCGTCCGCTAATAATTCCAACCAATTTTGCTGTGAAATGGCGCTGCTTGCCTTCCGAGTCCTGCCGTGCGCCCAAACATTTGATTTCCACCACATATGGGGTATCTGCGTACTCAGGAGAAAATGCACAATACATTTTATGGTGCATTTTTTCCTGATACCCTTGTGATAAAAAAGCTACCTGGTTGAAGCAACAGTTTTGTGGTAAAAAAAAATTTTTTTCTTTTCACGGCTCAACGTTATAAATTTCTGTGAAGCCCCCAGGGGTTCAAAGTGCACATCAAACATCTAGAAAAAATATTTGAGGGCTCTAGTTTCCAAAATGGGGTCACTTATGGGGGAGCTCCATTGTTTAGGCACCTCGAGGAGTCTTCAAACCCGACATGGCGTCCGCTAATGAGTGCAGCTAATTTTGCACTCAAAAATTCAAATGGCGCTCCTTGCCTTCCGAGTCCTGCTGTGTGCCCAAACATTTGATTTCCACCACATATGGGGTATCTGCGTACTCAGGAGAAAATGCACGATACATTTTATGATGCATTTTTCCCGATACCCTTGTGAAAATACTAATTTTTATGGCTAAAGTAACATTTTTGTGTTAAAAAAGTAAAATTTTCATTTTTTCGTCTACATTGCTTTGGTTGCTGTGAAGCTCCTAAAGGGTTAATAAACTTCTTGGATGTGGTTTTGAGCAGAGTGAGGGTTGCAGATTTTAGAATTGGGTCACTTTTGGGTATTTTCTGTCGCCTAGGTTTCTCAAATCACTCCAAATGTGATGTGGTACCTAAAAAATTTTTTTTTGTAAATTTTGTTGGAAAAATGAGAAATTGGTGATGAACTTTGAACCCTTTTAACTTCCTAACGGAATTTTTTTTTTTTTTCAAAAATTGCGCTGGTGTAAAGTAGACATGTGGGAAATGTTATTTAGTAACTTTTTTGTGTGACATATCTCTCAGATTTATGGGCATAAAATTTCAAATTTTGAAAATTGCAAAATTTTCAAAATTTTCGCCAAATTTCCAAAATTTTCACAAATAAACGCAAAACATATCGGCCTAAATTTACCACTGACATGAAGTACAATATGTCACGAAAAAACAATCTCAGAATCGCCAGGATCCGTTGAAGTGTTCCAGAGTTATAACCTGTCAAAGTGACACTGGTCAAAATTGCAAAAAATGGCCGGGTCTTTAAGGTGAAAACAGGCTGGGGGCTGAAGGGGTTAATAAGTGTATAGCTTTGGGCCCCAAACCATTGGGCAATAGACAACGTGGAGCATTACCTCTTAACATACAGTTTATGATGAGTGCAAGATTTTTTTCTTTTTAATATAAAAAAAAATAATCAATGCACATTTTTTGTTTCACTAGGAGCTGCTAATCAGTGGTGGCGCTATACATATCATGAATATGGAGGAGTATATGAGAGCACAATTAACCCCTTCACGACCACAAACGCAATTTAAAACTGCGGTAAGGAATAAGATTTGTGCCGCCCGTGGGCAAAAATAGCATGCGTGACAGCGTATATGACAGCTGACACCCACAGCCAAGGGCTTTGACTGGTTTTGGAACTGATCGGGCCTAAGTAACGCATTATATACCGCTGTCCATCGTGACAGCGGTATCAAAGAGGTTAAAAAGGGGATAAAAGACCATGTTTGGCAGAATCACCTGCCCCCCATCCTGGCAATGGTAATGGCGGGTACTGATCGTTGCCATAGTACTCTGAGGTTATCTGATGACCCCAGAATACGGTGACCTGAAAGATCCAGCTATAAGCAGGGTCTTACAGACACAGTAAGTGAATCACTGACAGGTCTCCTACACTGCTGTACACAAGTGATCAGAGCAAAAAATATTCATGTTCTACAGTGGGACGAAGTGGGGAAAAAAAGTGAAATAAAATGTCTAAAAAAGTAAAAAATCTAAAGAGCACAAAAATCCCCATAATGTGTTAATAATAAAAAAGTACACATAATTGGCAGCAGAGCATCTAGAATGACCAGATCTATAAAAGTGTTATGTTATTTATTCCATATGGTGAACACAAAAAAAAAAATAAATTACTAAGAAACATGCCAAAAATGTTGCTTTTTCATCATGCTGACCCACAAAAAAATGAATAAAAAAAACCGATCAGAAATATTGACGTAAAAGTCTTCGCGAAAGTATTGGCCAACCGGTTGGCGCCTCTATTGCCATCCATAATACACACAGATCAGTTGGGTTCGTGCAGGGTAGGGAGGCCCGAGACAATGTGAACAAGACAATACACCTAATAGCCAGAGCGACGTCGAGAGGAGAGCCCCTAGGGCTTCTTTCAATAGACGCAGAAAAGGCTTTTGACCGGGTACACTGGGGATTCATGAACTCAGCATTAAAGCAGATTGGTATAGGCCCGAACTTTGTGAGCAAGATAATGGCATTATACTCCAGACCATCGGCCAGAGTCCGGGTTAACGGGGCCCTCTCTGACCTGGTGGAAATTAGAAACGGTACCCGCCAGGGATGCCCTCTATCCCCTCTCTTGTATATCATTGTTATGGAGCACCTTGCGGTATCCATTAGACAGAAACCCAGTGTACACGGTCTGAACCTCGGAGATAGGGAATTTAAGACAGCTATGTATGCGGATGATCTCATGCTCTACACATCCCAACCTCTGATCACCTTCCCTTCCCTACTAAAAGAATTCGAGCGATTCGGAAATCTGAGCAATTTTAAAATAAACTACTCCAAAACAGAGGCATTAAACATCTCCCTTAAAACAGAAGAAGTTTCCATATTAAAAGAAAAATTCCCGTTTCGATGGCAGACATCTTCGATAAAATATCTAGGGGTATCGATTCCATCCAATTTGGGGATGCTTTATTCCTTAAACTACCAACCCTTGTTAAATAGAACCCTAAAGGACATGGAAGAATACAACAAACGGCCCCTTTCGTGGTTCGGGCACATAAACGCTTTTAAAATGGATATATTACCACGATTCCTCTACATTTTTCAGACAATACCTATAAACCCCCCTCCGGCCTTCTTCAAGACACTGAGGTCCGCATTGGTACGCTTCGTATGGAAAGGGGGAAAACCAAGGATAAGCTATCAGACTTTGACCAGGCCCAAACAGAGGGGGGGGGGGGGCCGGTTTGCCGGACTTGCGTACCTATCATCGTGCTGCTCTAGTGGCCAGACTGGTAGACTGGCAATTCCACCGAGAGACCAAGCAGTGGGTGACTTTGGAACAGCTTTATACCCCGGTTCCACTTGGTTCACTTACCTGGCTGATGCCAAAAGAAATAGACATAAGGAGGCAGGTGGAGCCAAACGGAATATTGCTCAAAGCGACAGAGGCATGGGAGGCCATAAAGATGAAAGGTGGCCTGATTAGCTCGCCCACTCCCCTGGCACCTTTGTTCGGCAATCCGGGCTTCCCCCCAGGGTACACGGCGGAGAGATTTCTTGGATGGCAAAGGAGATCAGACATCAGACTGGGGCAGATCCTACAGGACAATGACTTGCCCTCTTTTGTAGACCTACAGGCTGCATTCCCGGGGAGACGATTGAGGTGGCTCGAATATATTCAACTTCGCTCCTTTGTGAAATCCTGGCTGAAAGGGGGGCGGCCCCCCTCCCCGGGCATGCCCACCCAGTTTGAACGTATATTTTTGCGGGGTTCGCCTCCGTCACACCAGATCTCCCTCATTAGCGGCATGATGAACAGAAACCTTCACTCTGGGGATCCTAGCCATATTAGAAGATGGGAAGCGGAATTAGGCTTCAACCTCTCCGATGATGAAAATCAAAAAGCGTACGTGTTTTCCCACAAGATCTCAGTAGCATGCAATGCCCAGGAAAAGAGTTACAAGTTATTGGCAAGATGGTACCAATGTCCGGCTAACCTGCATAGAGCCTTCCCCTCGGTCCCAGAGGAGTGCTGGCGCTGCGGCTTGGGTAGTGGCACGTTATCACACATTTGGTGGGGATGTAACAGAATATCCAATTTCTGGATTCAGGTTTTTACAATCTACAACCAAATGACAGGAGAAAACATAGCTCCCTCCATAAAGATTGCTCTTCTTTCTATTCTACCCGGCTCATTGGGGCGTCAAGAGAAGTGCCTTTTGCGGTTCTTTTTGATTGCGGCCAGAGCAGTCATCCCAAGACACTGGAGGTCCACAGTGACCCCTGGCATGGGGGAATGGCAAGCGGAGCTATCTCATTTGTGCCATATGGAACAACTTTCATCTTGGGTTACGGGCACCAACGAGAAGTTTATCACACTCTGGCAGCCGTGGATCATGTTCAAGGAGTCCCCTGCCTTCCGGGATCTGTTCCAGTGACAGCGCACTTATAACTCCCCTTTTACCTCCCTCCCTAGTCCCCTTGTGAATGTTTTCCCCACCCGTCCTCTCTACTCTGCTATTTTCTCTTTTTTATCTCTACTCTGCTATTGACACACACTCTAACATAGCCGCTTTCTAGTATGGTATAACATATAGATCGATGGGCTTAGCTATGCAAATACAGAAATAAAACTACTGCAACATGTAAATACGAAACTGTCACAAGGGTCTGGGAGACCAAGAGAGAGAGCAGATAAACTAGCAAACCCTAAATAAAAGTATATATTGGTCTGAAAGTGTATTATGAGGGCTATATATGTACCAAGGGCAGTGGCCCACCTAGGCAAACTGTAGTGGCAAATACTCTCTTCTCTTTTCTGTATGCATGTTATATATTCTTCTCTTGAAAAATTTCAATAAAAACGGATTGGTTAAATAAAAAAAAAAAAAAAAAATGATATGAATGAGAACTTCAAACCGTTCAGCAAAAAACATGCCCCAATATGGCTCATTCAGAAAAAAAATAAAAGTTACAGCTCTCAGAATATGACAATGCAAAAACAAATTAATGGTGGTAAAGTTTTGTTTTAGTATGTAAAAGTACAAAGAATAAAAAAAGTTATATAAATATGAAATTGCTGTAACCGTATTGACCTGAACAATAAGAAGGGAATTTTGTTTACTTACCGTAAATTCCTTTTCTTCTAGCTCCAATTGGGAGACCCAGACAGTGGGTGTATAGCTACTGCCTCTGGAGGCCGCACAAAGAACTACACTTAAAAGTGTAAGGCCCCTCCCCTTCTGGCTATACACCCTCCCGTAGGAGTAGAGATTCCTCAGTTTTAGTACCAAAGCAAGAAGGAGGAAAGCCAATAACAGTTTCAAAAACAAATTCAATCCGATAACTAGATCGGAGAACTTAAGAAACAACGTGAACAACATGTGCACCCGAAAAAACGAAACCCTAAAAACAGATAGGGCGGGTGCTGGGTCTCCCAATTGGAGCTAGAAGAAAAGGAATTTACGGTAAGTAAACAAAATTCCCTTCTTCTTTTTCGCTCCTAATTGGGAGACCCAGACAGTGGGACGTCCAAAAGCAGTCCCTGGGTGGGTAAAAAGATACCACATGAACGGGCTGTCATACAGCCTCTTCCTACAGGTGGGCCACCGCCGCCTGAAGGACCTGTCTACCTAGGCTGGCGTCTGCCGAAGCGTAGGTATGCACTTGATAGTGTTTGGTAAACGTGTGCAGACTCGACCAGGTAGCCGCCTGGCACACTTGCTGAGCCGTAGCCTGATGCCTCAACGCCCAGGACGCACCAACGGCTCTGGTAGAATGGGCCTTCAGTCCAGATGGAATCTGAAGCCCAGCAGAACGGTATGTGTGAAGAATTGGTTCCTTGATCCACCGCGCCAGGGTGGATTTGGAAGCTTGCGATCCCTTATGCTGACCAGCGACTAGGACAAAGAGCGCATCCGAACGGCGTAGAGGCGCCGTGCGAGAAATGTAAATCCTGAGTGCTCTCACCAGGTCCAACAGATGTAAACCTTTTTCAAATTGGTGAACTGGATGCGGACACAAAGATGGCAAAGTGATATCCTGATTGAGATGAAAGGAAGAAACCACCTTGGGAGAAAACTCTGGAATTGGACGCAGTACCACCTTGTCTTGGTGAAATACCAGGAAGGGAGATTTGCAAGATAACGCCGCCAGCTCGGACACTCTTCGAAGAGACGTGACCGCTACAAGAAAAACTACCTTTTGTGAAAGCCGAGAAAGGGGAACCTCTTTCAAAGGCTCGAAAGGCGGCTTTTGAAGAGCAAGGAGAACCTTGTTCAGATCCCAGGGTTCCAATGGCCGTCTGTAAGGAGGAACGATATGACAAACTCCTTGGAGAAACGTGCGTACTTTAGAAAGCTGTGCCAAGCGCTTCTGAAAGAATACGGATAACGCGGAGACTTGACCCTTAAGCGAGCTAAGGGACAAACCTTTTTCCAACCCAGACTGCAGGAAGGAAAGAAAAATTGGCAATGCAAATGGCCAGGGAGAAAACCCTTGAGCCAAGCACCACGCTAAGAATATCTTCCACGTCCTGTGATAGATCTTAGCTGAGGATGGTTTTCTAGCCTGTCTCATTGTGGCAACAACTCCCTGAGATAAACCTGAGGCCGCTAGGATCCAGGACTCAATGGCCACACAGTCAGGTTCAGGGCCGCAGAATTCAGATGGAAAAACGGCCCTTGAGACAGCAGATCTGGACGGTCTGGTAGTGCCCACGGTTGGCCTACCGTGAGATGCCACAGATCCGGGTACCACGACCTTCTTGGCCAATTTGGAGCGACGAGTATGGCTCGCTGGCAGTCGGACTTGATTTTCCGGAGAACTCTGGGTAACAATGCTAGAGGTGGGAACACATAGGGGAGTCGGAATTGCGACCAATCCTGAACCAAGGCGTCTGCCGCCACCGCTCGGTGATCGTGAGACCGTGCCATGAAAACTGGGACCTTGTTGTTGTGCCGTGACGCCATCAGATCGACGTCCGGCGACCCCAGCGGCAACAGATCTGTTGAAACACGTCCGGGTGAAGGGACCATTCTCCTGCGTCCATGCCCTGGCGACTGAGAAAGTCTGCTTCCCAGTTTTCCACGCCTGGGATGTGAACTGCAGATATGGTGGACGCTCTGCTTTCCACCCACGTCAAAATCCGCTGGACTTCTTGAAAAGCTTGGCGACTGCGTGTTCCCCCTTGGTGGTTGATGTACGCCACCGCCGTGGAATTGTCCGACTGAATCCGAATCTGCTTGCCTTCCAGCCATTGTTGGAAGGCTCGCAGGGCAAGGTAGATTGCTCTGATTTCCAGAACATTGATCTGCAAGGTGGACTCTTCCTGAGTCCACGTCCCCTGAGCCCTGTGGTGGAGAAACACCGCTCCCCACTCTGATAGGCTCGCATCTGTCGTGACCACTGCCCAGGACGGGGGAAGGAACGACTTTCCCTGTGACAATGAGTTGGGGAGAAGCCACCAACGTAGAGAATCCTTGGCAGTCTGAGAGAGGGAGACAGTCCTGTCGAGGGACGTCGATTTCCCATCCCATTGGCGTAGAATGTCCCATTGTAGAGGGCGCAGATGAAACTGCGCGAACGGGACTGCCTCCATTGCTGCTACCATCTTTCCTAGGAAATGCATGAGGCGCCTCAGTGAGTGCGACTGGCTCTGAAGGAGAGATTGCACTCCGGTCCGTAGCGAGCACTGCTTGTCCAGTGGAAGCCTCACTATCGCTGATAGAGTATGAAACTCCATGCCAAGATAAGTCAGAGATTGGGTCGGGGTTAGATGAGACTTTGGAAAGTTGATAATCCACCCGAAAGTCTGGAGAGTGTCTAGCGCCACCTTCAGACTGTGTTGGCATGCTTCTTGAGAGGATGCCTTTATAAGCAGGTCGTCTAGGTACGGGATGACCGAGTGACCCTGCGAGTGCAGAACAGCTACTACTGCTGCCATGACTTTGGTGAAGACCCGGGGGGCTGTTGCCAGACCGAAGGGTAACGCTACGAACTGTAGGTGCTCGTCGTGTATGACGAAACGTAGGAAACGCTGATGCTCTGGTGCAATCGGCACGTGGAGATACGCATCTTTGATGTCTATTGATGCTAGAAAATCTCCCTGAGACATTGAGGCTATGACGGAGCGTAGGGATTCCATCCGGAACCTCCTGACTTTTACGTGTCTGTTGAGCAACTTCAGATCCAGGACGGGACGATACGATCCGTCCTTTTTTGGGACCACAAACAGATTGGAGTAAAAACCGTGACCCTGTTCCTGAAGAGGGACGGAGGTCACCACTCCTTCCGCCTTTAGAGCGGCCACCGCCTGCAACAGAGCATCGGCTCGGTCTGGTGGTGGAGAAGTTCTGAAGAAACGAGTTGGCGGACGAGAACCGAACTCTATCCTGTACCCGTGAGATAGAATATCTCTCACCCAACGGTCTTTGACATTTGCTAGCCAAATGTCGCCAAAGTGGGACAGCCTCCCACCGACCGCGGGTGTGGGCATCGGAGACCGCAAGTCAGGAGGACGTCGTTTTGGCAACGGTTCCTCCGGCTGGTCTTTTTGGGCGTGACTGAGACCTCCAAGAATTTGAACGTCTCTGGTCCTTTTGAGTCTTTTTTGACGAGGCGAATTGGGACCTGCCCTGTCCTCGAAAGGACCGATAACCAGACTGACCCCTCCTCTGTTGGGGCTTGTTTTGTCTGTGTTGCGGTAAGGAAGAGTCCTTACCCTTGGAGTGTTTGATGATTTCATCCAAACGCTCTCCAAACAATCGGTCACGAGAAAAAGGCAAATTGGTTAAGCACTTCTTGGAATGAGAATCTGCTTTCCAATGTCTCAACCACAGAGCCCTACGCAAAACAACTGAGTTGGCTGACGCCACTGCCGTGCGGCTTGTAGCGTCAAGAACAGCATTAATCGCGTACGACGCGAATGCCGCCATTTGCGAGGTCAATGGTGCTACCTGCGGGGCAAATGCACGTGTGACAGAGTCGACTCGCGCAAGCCCGGCCGTGATAGCTTGGAGTGCCCATACGGCCGCAAAAGAAGGCGCTAATGACGCTCCAATCGCTTCATAGATGGATTTCAGCCAGAGCTCCATCTGCCTGTCAGTGGCATCTTTAAGTGCCGCTCCATCTTCAACAGCAACCAAGGATCTGGCTGCAAGCCTGGAAATTGGAGGATCCACTTTTGGACACTGGGTCCAACCCTTGACCACTTCAGAGGGAAAAGGGTAGCGTGTATCTTTAAGTCGTTTAGGAAAACGCCTTTCAGGATAAGCGTGGGGTTTCTGGATTGCGTCTCTGAAGTCAGCGTGGTCCAGAAAAGTGCTTAATGTACGCTTAGGGTATCTGAAATGGATTCTCTCGTGCTGCGAAGCTGACTCCTCTACAGGAGGAGCTGGTGGGGAAATATTCAACATCTTATTGATGTTAAATATAAGATCATTAACTATTGCGTCACCATCTGGTGTATCTAGATTGAGAGCGGTCCCAGGATCAGAATCCTGATCAGTTAAGTCCGCCTCATCACCCATAGATTCATCCCGCTGGGATCCAGACCATTGAGATGAATGTGAAGGCCCGTCATAACGAGCCCGCTTAGGCTGCCCGGGGCCATCGTCCGAGTCAGAGTCTTCACCCTGAGGTGTAGATGCCCGTCCCGGAGCTAGGAGCTGAGGGGGACCAGGGGGCAATACATGCACAGTGTCCGTGGTCTGAAGTACAGGCCTAGCTCGCAATGTGTCAAGAATTTGTGACATAGTGAGAGACATTCTGTCAGCAAAAGCTGCAAACTCAGTTCCTGTCACCTGGACAGCATTCACAGGTGGTACACCCTGGGTCACGTCCAGCAGAGGTCCCGACTGTGCAAGCGCCGCAGGGGCCGAGCACTGCACACAATGGGGGTCCGTGGAGCCTGCCGGTAGAAAAGTCCCACATGCGGTGCAGGAAGCATACAATGTCTGTGCCTTGGCACCCTTGCGTTTCACGGGCGACATGCTGCTGGCTCTCTGCATATGAGAGAGTCTATAGCCAAAGGGCGACCAGCGCTATGTAATACCAAGTATTTGTAGCAACAAAATACTAAAAATACTACGAGCACAAGAGGGGGTGAGCCCAGAGGGCTGCTTACCGCCCGCTGAACAGCGGGTAAGAGGCTGCTGAATGCCTTGTCTGGGTCTCCCCGGCTCCCCTCTGCAGCTCAGCGTGTCTGAAAGAATGGCTGCCGGCTACTGTGGAGAGGGGCGGTCCGTGGGAGTTCCCAAACAAAAGTGCGGGAACAGTGTCCCCTCTGTGCTGACTGTGAGGGCTGGAGTATGTAAAAACGACTCCAGCCCTCAGCGCTGATGCCCTGGCCAGCGTCCCGCCCCTCTCCTGACTGGCAGGTCTGTGGGCGGGAACGAACGCAAGCAGGCCGCAAAAGCCGGGGACTCGAGTTATCAGCGCGGCCGCCGTAAAAGCGCGGGCCGCGCTGAAGTCCCCGGCGCACCGCAAGTGCCAGCCGCGCCGCTGTTCGAGCGGCCGGCGCGACCGAGTTCTGGACGTGGGCAGCGTCCCGCCCCTCTCCTGACTGGCAGGTGTGGGGGCGGGAACGAAAGGAAGCAGGCCGCAAAAGCCGGGGACTGTAGTTATCAGCGCGGCCGCCGTAAAAGCGCAGGCCGCGCTGAAGTCCCCGGCGCACTACAAGTGCCAGCCGCGCCGCAGTCCCAGCGGCCGGCGCGTCCTATTCCCATAAATGTGCCTGCTTCAGCAAAGCTGAATGAGGCCATGGCACAGGCGCCGCAGCGCTGATGTCCCCCGGCGCACTACAACACCCAGCATGCTGCGGTGTGAGCGCCAGATACACGGGGACACAGAGTACCTTGAGGATGCAGGGCCATGTCCCTGATGTACTCCGCTCCATCCAGCATCTTCTCCAGGGGCTGTAGATGGAGCACGGTCTCTGTGCCTGGAGACCGGTAAATCCCACTTCACCCAGAGCCCTGTAAAAAGGGATGGGGAAGGAATCAGCATGTGGGCTCCTGCCGCCGTACCCGCAATGGGTACCTCAACCTTACAAACACCTCCGACATAAGTGGGGTGAGAAGGGAGCATGCTGGGGACACTATATGTGTCCTCTTTTCTTCCATCCGACATAGTCAGCAGCTGCTGCTGACTAAAAACAATGGAGCTATGCGTGCGTGTCTGACCTCCTTGCGCACAAAGCTAAAACTGAGGAATCTCTACTCCTACGGGAGGGTGTATAGCCAGAAGGGGAGGGGCCTTACACTTTTAAGTGTAGTTCTTTGTGCGGCCTCCAGAGGCAGTAGCTATACACCCACTGTCTGGGTCTCCCAATTAGGAGCGAAAAAGAAAATCTGTTTTATCACACTTACCACATAGTGAACTGCGCAAAACATAAAAAGAACTATTCTTGTACGGCTATTTGTTCATTCTACCTACCAACAATCCGAAAAAGGCTCGGCTGAAATTTATCCTGCGCTCTCCACTGAACGCTTACATTGGGTTTCTATGTAAATCCCAAAAACTGGGATTCAGACAAAACCCCAATTGAACCACTCACTATAATGAGGCAGATGGACCCTGGACTGTCCTATTATTTTAGGTGTCTTTTTAGCGCACAAGTGTGGATGACCACAGTTTTGTGCACGCCTAAAGATAGACAGCACCAGAACAGATGCCAAACAGAGTCCGAAGTGTCTCCATCTAACTCAGAGTGAGTGGTTCTGTCCGGAGCTTCACTTGACTTGCAGGTTTGTGTGATTTACATGGAAAACCAGATGTAAGTGTTCAGTGTCGAACACCGCAATATGATCATAGCTTTACATTGAAAGATTTTTTTCTTTATATACCCCAAAATGTTACCAATAAAACCCCAACCTTACCCCCACAAAAGTCTCTGCAGCACCCGGCCGCAGACACTATCAGTTGAATCAGCTCAGGAACTGAGAATTTCTGGCTGCTGGCACCAGAAACTGCTGATATAGGACCTTGGCTGATCAGACATTAATTACCTATCCTAAGGTTAGGTCATCTATGAAAAAGTAGTGGACAAACACAAAGGGGCAGGGGGAGCTGAGTAGATATTATATATAATATTGGGAGTCTGATAGATGTCTCGACATTACTAACCCCTGGGCGCAACGAGATGAGCCAGGGCAAAGCGACAGGATTGGTGCATCTAATGGATGTGCCACTTCTGGGGCGGCTGTGACCTGCTATTTTTAGTCTGGGGAGGGCCAAATAAATATGGCCCTTCCCCCTTGAGGTTACTAGATCCCAGCTGTCAGCTTTACCTTTGCTGGTAATCGAATTGGGGGGGAGCCTCAAGTTTGTTTTTTTTAATTATTGCACGGGAATAACTTCTGTTTTGGATTACCAGCCAAGGTGAAGCTATCAAAAATGGGGGGAGGCGGAACGACTCCATGTTTTTTAAATTATTTACTTATTTTTTGGCTAAATACAAGTTTAAATATCCTTTAGTGCCACGTGACAGGCACAATAGGGTGCAAGTGTAAAATATGTAAGGGGGGACATTACATAAGTGTTTGACATTATCACATATCTATCCTAGCTTTTTAGACTACATGCTCAGGGTTTGCAGTGTTTTGGACGCAGCATGTTATTGCGAAGTCCAAACCGCTGTGTTATACAGTAGAAGTACAGTGGATGGGATTTTTAGTAATCCCAAGTTCACTGTGCCTTTTCTCTGCAGCGTAACCTGACATGCGGAGTGGCTTTCCGAGCTGCAGCATGTCAATTTATGCTGCGGAGACATGAGTGTTCTCTGCGAAGAGAATAGAGCTAAAGTCCAAGGTGGCCTGAACAAGGATTGTGGGCACAGACCACTGCGGTCTCCCACGAACAACACTCGCATCTCCGCAGTAGGGCTGCCACTGCGTGCAGTGTCACTGTATCAAGGCCACATAGAAGAAAAGTGAGAAAAAGAGAATTTTGTTACTTACCGTAAATTCTTTTTCTTATAGTTCCGTATTGGGAGACCCAGACCATGGGTGTTTAGCTTCTGCCTCCGGAGGACACACAAAGGACTACACTTAAAAGTGTAGCTCCTCCCTCTGAGCTTATACACCCCCTGGGTAGCCAGTCCTAGCCAGTTTAGTGCAAAAGCTGAAGGAGAATAGCCACCCACAAGTAGAACAGAGTAAGAACCGGAACAACCGGAGACTCTGTCCATGACAACAGCCGGTGATAACACACGGAAGAAGAAAATTGCCAACAGGCAACAGGGAGGGAGCTGGGTCTCCCAATACGGAACTATAAGAAAAAGAATTTACGGTAAGTAACAAAATTCTCTTTTTCTTTATCGTTCCTTTGGGAGACCCAGACCATGGGACGTTCCAAAGCTGTCCCTGGGTGGGAATAAACAGAAAAAACTAAGAAGTAGGCGGAGCCTAACTTCACAAGTGGGCGACAGCTGCCTGAAGGATGCGTCTGCCCAAGCTCGCATCTGCCGAAGCATGAGCATGCACTTGGTAGTGCTTCGAAAAGGTATGCAGGCTAGTCCAAGTGGCAGACTGACAGACTTGTTGAGCCGTAGCCTGGTGCCTAAAAGCCCAAGAGGCACCGACAGCTCTGGTCGAGTGTGCTTTGATCCCCGGCGGGGGAGGCACCCGAGTACTCTGGTAGGCGTCCGAAATGGTCGATCTAATCCAACGGGCCAAGGTCGGCTTAGAAGCAGAGAGATCCTTGCGCCGCCCTGTGGTTAGCACAAAAAGAGAGGTGCACAGCCTAAGCGCAGCGGTGCGAGACACATAGATCCGGAGAGCACGCACCAGATCTAGAGTATGCAGCGCTTTCTCAAAGCGATGAACAGGGGCCGGACAGAAGGAAGGCAAGGAAATATCCTGGTTAAGTTGGAGGTGAGAGACCACCTTAGGAAGAAAGTCCGGGGTCGGACGGAGAACCACCTTGTCTTGGTGAAAAAACAAAAAAGGAGGAGAGGAGAGCGCAGCCAAATCAGAGACTCTCCTGAGAGAAGTTATGGCAACTAGAAAGGCCACCTTTTGAGAAAGACGATACAAAGAAACCTCCCTAAGGGGCTCGAAAGGGGGTTTCTGCAATACCGTGAGGACCAAGTTAAGGTCCCAGGGATCCAAGGGCCGCCGATAAGGCGGAATGATGTGAGACGCACCTTGCATGAAGGTGCGGACCTGAGCCAGCCGGGCGAGACGCCGCGGGAACAGCACTGATAGAGCTGAGACTTGTCCCTTGAGAGAGTTGAGGGACAGTCCTAGCTGCAGACCGGACTGTAAAAAAGACAGAAGGGTCGACAACGAGAATGGCCAAGGAGAATGGCCGGAAGAGCGACACCAGGACAGGAAAATTTTCCAAGTCCTGTGATAGATCTTGACGGAGGAAGACTTACGGGCCCGAGTCATAGTGGAGATGACTTCAGGAGGAATACCAGAAGCCGTCAAAATCCAGGACTCAAGAGCCACGCCGTCAATTTGAGGGCCGCAGAATTCGGGCGGAAAAACGGACCTTGCGAGAGCAGGTCTGGATGGTCCAGAAGATGCCACGGCATCTCCACGGACAGTTGGAGCAGGTCCGGATACCAAGCTCACCTGGGCCAGTCCGGTACAATGAGGATGACTCGACGGCCCTCCATTCTGATCTTGCGCAGGACTCTGGGCAAGAGAGCTAGAGGGGGAAACACGTAGGACAGACGAAACTGGGACCAGTCTTGAACCAGAGCGTCCGCGGCGAAGGCCTGAGGATCGTGGGAGCGAGCCACGTAAACCGGAACCTTGTTGTTGTGACGGGATGCCATTAGGTCCACGTCCGGAGTGCCCCACTTGCGGCAGATTGACTGAAACACTGCCGGGTGCAGGGACCACTCGCCACCGTCCACGGATTGACGGCTGAGGTAATCTGCCTCCCAGTTTTCTACGCCTGGGATGTGGACTGCGGATATGGTGGACCTGGAGTCCTCCGCCCATTGAAGAATGCGTTGGACCTCCAACATTGCCAGGCGGCTGCGTGTCCCGCCTTGGTGATTGATGTAGGCAACCGCTGTCGCGTTGTCTGACTGGACTCGAATGTGCCTGCCCGCCAACAGGTGGGGAAAGGCTAGGAGAGCTAGAAGCACAGCTCTGGTTTCCAGCACATTGATTGAAAGGGCTGACTCGGACGGAGTCCAAGTGCCCTGTGCTCTGTGGTGGAGATGTACCGCTCCCCAGCCGGATAGGCTGGCATCCGTGGTGAGAATCACCCAGGACGGAGTCAGGAAGGAGCGCCCTTGGGACAGGGAGAGGGGTCGAAGCCACCACTGAAGAGAGCTCCTGGTCCGTGGCGACAGAGCCACTAACCTCTGTAAGGAGGAAGGCCGCTTGTCCCAACAGCGGAGAATATCCAGCTGCAGAGGACGCAGATGGAACTGTGCAAAGGGAACCGCCTCCATGGAGGCCACCATTTGACCCAGCACCTGCATCAGACGCCTGAGGGTATAACGGCGGGGCCTCAGGAGAGAGCGCACCGCCAACCGGAGTGACAGCTGTTTGTCTAAGGGCAACTTCACAAGTGCCGGCAAAGTCTCGAACTGCATCCCTAGGTACGTGAGACTCTGGGTCGGAGTCAGAGTGGATTTGGGGAGATTGACAATCCACCCGAATTGGGCTAGGGTGGCGAGAGTGAGCGAAACACTCCGCTGACAGTCTGCGCTGGATGTACCCTTGACCAGAAGGTCGTCCAGATAAGGAAGCACTGCTAACCCCTGGAGGTGCAGGACCGCAATCACTGCCGCCATGACCTTGGTGAATACCCGAGGGGCCGTGGCTAACCCGAAGGGGAGAGCCACGAATTGGAAATGATCCTCTCCTATCGCAAAACGTAACCAACGCTGATGTGACATTGCGATTGGCACATGTAGATAGGCATCTTTGATGTCGATGGACGCCAGGAACTCCCCTTGGGTCATAGAGGCAATGACTGATCGCAGAGACTCCATGCGAAAATGCCGCACCCGGACATGCTTGTTGAGAAGCTTGAGATCCAGGATGGGCCGGAAGGTACCGTCCTTTTTTGGAACTAGGAAGAGATTTGAGTAAAAACCTCTGAACCGTTCCTGAGCGGGAACTGGGACAATCACTCAGTTTGCCTGTAAGGACGCCACGGCCTGCGAGAAGGCGGCGGCCTTGGAGCAGGGGGGAGTTGAGAGAAAAAATCTGTTTGGAGGGCTGGAAGAGAATTCTATCCTGTAGCCGTGAGATATGATGTCTCTCACCCACTGATCGGAGACTTGCTTTAACCAAGCGTCGCCAAAGTGGGAGAGCCTGCCACCGACTAAGGACGTGGCTGGAGCGGGCCGAGAGTCATGAGGAAGCTGCCTTAGTGGCAGAACCTCCTGCGGTCTTCTGTGGACGCGCTTTTGGGCGCCAGTTGGATTTCTGATCCTTGGCTGAGTTAGCGGACGAGGCGGAAGGCTTAGAGGATGACCAGTTGGAGGAACGAAAGGAACGAAACCTCGATTGATTCCTACCCTGGGCGGGTTTCCTGGTCTTGGTTTGTGGCATGGAAGTACTCTTCCCGCCAGTAGCTTCTTTAATGATTTCATCCAGCTGTTTACCAAACAGCCGTGAACCAGCAAAAGGGAGCCCAGCAAGAAACTTCTTGGAAGAAGCATCTGCCTTCCACTCTCGAAGCCACAAAATCATGTAGATAACAAGAGAATTAGCTGAAGCCACCGCAGTGCGGTGAGCAGCCTCTAGCATGGCAGACATGGCATAGGATGAAAAATAAGAATTATTCTTACCGTTAATTCGATTTCTAGGACCTTCCACGACAGCATAGGAGGTTGTCTCTCCACGCCCTAATTGGGACAGGAAGTTCAAGAGGTTTAAAAGGACCCTCCCACCTCCCACAGCCAGTGTCTTACAAAGAATCCATAGCATATGAGAAGTACAACATATCCATGAATATATGAATATAAAAGGGGAGGGAATTACCTGCTGTCGTGGAAGGTCCTAGAAATCGAATTAACGGTAAGAATAATTCTTATTTCTCTAGTCCCTTCCACGACAGCATAGGAGGAATACCAAAGAATTGATACCTAGGGGGGGACCACAGCCTGCAGGACTATCCTGCCAAAAGCCAAATCCCTGCTGGAATCCAGATCCAGACGATAATGCTTCGTGAAAGAATGGAGGGAAGACCACGTAGCCGCCTGGCAGATCTGCTCAGGGGAAGCCCCTGCCCGTTCAGCCCAGGAGACAGAGGTAGCCCTGGTGGAGTGCGCCGTGAATCCGGAAGCAGGAGAGAGATGCCGAGCGAGGTAGGCATCCCTAATCGCCCGCACAATCCAGTTGGCGACGGTACTCTTAGCCACCTTCCTGCCCTTATTGCGGCCAAGGGCTGGATGAACAGGTGAGAATCAAGGCGCCAAGAAGCAGTAACCTCCAGGTAGTGCAACACTGTCCGACGGACATCCAAAGAATGAAACACTTCCTCACCCGGAGTCCAAGGATACTGACAGAAGGAAGGCAGGACGATGGACTGAAAACGGTGAAATCCGAAACCACCTTGGGAAGGAAGGAAGGGTCCAGCTGAAAACAATGCTGTCAACTCTGACGGTCAGGTAAGGTTCCCGAATAGACAAAGCCAGAAGTTCTCCAACTCTGCGAGCAGACGTAATAGCCACAAGAAAAGCAGTCGTGTGAGAAAGAGAACGAATGGTACAAGAGCACAGTGGCTCAAATGGTGACTGAGACAGTCCGGAAGGACCACATGGAGATCCCAGCGAGGTGTCAGGAACCTCTGACGTGGACAGAGTCTACTAGCGGACACAAAGAACCGACGGATCCAACGATGATCTGCAAGAGCCCTGTCAAAGACTGCACTGAGGGCTGACACCTGGACTGTCAGTGCGCTAGGCCTAAGGCCTAAGTCCAATCCCCACTGGAGGAAGTCCAGAATCTGTGCAATATAAGGCCGAAGTGGGTCAGGAGGCCGAGAACCACACCAGGAGGAAGCTCTTCCAGATGTTGTTGTAATTACCATCAGTCACTGGTTAACGGTTCTTCTGTAGGGTAGCCACAACTTTGTCAGAAAGCCCTTGGGCCTTCAGTGCCCGGGACTCAGAAGCCAGGCAGCCAAGGTGAGTTTCTGGGGAGCCGGATGGAAAATCGGACCCTGGGACAGTAAGCTGGGGACCGAACCCAAGAGGGCTGGGCCGTCTATTCCTAGAGTCATGACCAGGCTGTACCAACTCCTCCGAGGCCACAGCGGGGCAACCAGTATAGTTGGGACCCCCTCGTCTCTGACCTTCCTCAGGGCCCTTGCGAGAAGAGGAAGAGGGGGGACGCGTAAGCAAGGCAAAGGACCAAGTGTGGCCGAAAGCGTCTACCCCTAACGCCTAGTCCCGCGGGTTCAGGGAGACAAATGTTGCGACCCGAATTTCCTGCTGAAGCAAAGAGGTCTACCTCTGGAGTACCCCACCTTGCCACTAGAGAGCAGAACACCGCTCGGGCCAGACTCCACTCCCCTGGGTGAACATCCTGATGACTCAGGAAGTCTGCTTGAAAGCGTAGGGATCCTTGTAGATGGACTGCAGAAAGGGATAGCAGGGACTGTCCTGCCCAGTGGAAGATCCGGGAGGACACAGACTTCAGGGCGCCGACCTAGTACTGCCCTGATGGCGGAGATGTGCCACTGTGGAGCCATTGTCCCAGTAGACTTGGACGTGAGTGTCCCAGATGGGATCCTGGGCAGCGAGGAGGCTTCTCCGACCACCCCGAGTTCCCGGTAGTTGGAGGACTGGGTGCCGACCTAGGGGCTCCAGCCCCCCTGAACTGAGAGTTTTCCACCCTAGCCCCCCAGCCCTTCTGGCTGGCATACGCTGCCAGTGAAACCATGGGTGACCGGGTCCAGGCAACCCCAACCATCAGGTTTGTAGGGACACACCAGAGGAGGGACAAGGAGACGGGTGCCGACAGGCGAACCGATGCTCAGGGAGGAAGGGAGCCCGACCCAATGAACCAGGACACGATCCCATAGACAACGAGAGTGGGCCGGAGCCCACAAGACTGAGGGAATGCAGGACGTCATAAAACCCAGGGCCGATATAGCGCCTCGAAGGGTCGGGCTCGCCTGTCCCCGAACATCGAGAGTCCGTCCAGCAGCGTCAATCTGTGATCCTCTGGGGGAAGGATGCCTGTCAGGGAGAGGCCAACTCCGCAACGGAGGAAGGTGACCACCTCAGCCCTGATCCTTGAAAAGGGTCTTGGAGCAGAGAAGGAGCTGAAGGGAAGTACCTGTAAGTGGAAATGAAGCATGGCCCCTCCGTGCAGAACCGCAATTTTGAGGTACTGCCTGAGACAAGGATGGAAGGGCACCCGGAACTAGGCGCCCCTCAGGGCAATCGAGGCCAACAAAACGTCGGTATCAGACCCGCTGGTTTGAGACGCTTCAGAAAGATGAAAAGCCGGACGTCTCCAGATGGTGTTTTGACAAGGCAGAAACGGAGTAGCGACCTACCCCTACTTCCAGACTCGGGACAGAGAAACGACCCCCGAATGGATTAACACCCGAATCATCGAGCACAGGAGATCCTGAGAACCCTGGGACGACAGGGCCGAGACGCGGAGGCCGGGGGGGGGGGGGGGGGGGGAGTCTACCAACAGACCCTCTGAGATGAGCTTGTAGGACCCCTGGCAAGGTGGAGAAGGCCCGCCACTGGGGAAGAAAAGCAGAGAGCCGTCCCCCCACCCGAGCCGACTCACTGTTCGTCATTCTGAGGACTTTGTGGATGGGAAGGGATGAGAAAGTACTCCCCTCACCCTAAGGGTAGCTCCCACGGTCAGACTCACCTCTCCCTTTGGACTGGGAGGCCCGAGGTATCGAGGGATGAAAGGACCGTTGCCCGGAGGGTGTATCTGGTAGGCCCGACGATCAGTCGCCCCGTCCAGAATAACATCCAGGGTAGGCCCAACCCTTAAGCACCCCTTAACGGACGGGAGCAAGCGGCAATGTGGAAGTAGAGTCCCCACTCCAAGCCTTAGCCTAGAGCTCGTCTGTCCGAGTTAGACAAGACTGAGGTACTGGCAGCCAGGCGGACCGACTACACAGAGGTACCTGCCAACTAGTAGCCTTCCTAAGTAAGGGAAGGGATTCCAGTAACTCATCCTTAGGCCCCAGGAAATTGAGCCTCCACTGGTCGAGCCTCCAAAGGAGGGACAGGGGGACCTAAGAGGAGGTAGTATGGGCCCGATGGGAGATGACGAAGCCTCCCAGGACTTCTTCATGAGACTTCTGACTACCCAACTATCAGATTCCAAGCTGGTAATCGGCCGCACGGGGGAGCGCTGTTAGTATAGCGACCTTGGCCACCTGCATGGGAATCTCCCAAGCAACCCAGAACTCTCCAGGGGAACTGTGTCAGAGGACACTCCAGAAGCTCCTCAAGGAAATCCCATTCTAGAGAGAAGATCCAGGACAGTAGCATGGACAAGAAACCCCCTTGCCCAGTGGTTTTCAGGCCCGTGAACATCTCGCCCTTAATGGAGGGGAGGACTCATCCTCCAACCCTACAGTGCACCCAACTGCTCCATTAAGATCCCCCAATCATCTCCGGGAAAAGAAGACCGGTCAGGCCCGGAGAAAAACCTATATATCGGGACCCACCGAGGCGGAATCAGCCTCAGGATCAGACGACTGGAGGTAGCTTTTTTGTGGCAGAAGGGTCAGCAGCAGGGAGGGAGGCCATCGAGGCCTGAAGCTCCTGGATCAACATGGACCGCAGCTTGGCACAAGGGACGGGCTATACACACGACGCCTGCCCTCTCCACTTAATGGAACAGAGAAGCGTCATCAGACCAGGCAGCCAGCCCATGTCCTGATACAGCAATACCCAGGAGTGTCCCCTGGGATTCAACTCCCAAGCTCACACACCCAAGGCCAAAGGCCACCAGTAGCCCATGGAATGGACAGACGTATACTGCTGGCAAGGTTTCCTTAGCCTTGCACACTTGTCTCACCATGTCAGCCTGAACCCAGGCATAAGGGACCGTCCCTCAGCCTCTTCTGAAGCAGGGGGAAACGCTGAGCTCTGCAAAAGCAGAGGAAGACCTGGCAGTGCACACAGAAGAATCCTTACCGTGGGTCTGATGCCTTCAGGGCAGCCTTCCTGTGGAAAGGCCTGCCCCCCCCCAGCGACTGGTGATGTTCCCCGCCTCCTGCAGCAGGTCCCGGACAGGCCGTGTCAGCGTCGGCGTGTCCTCCACGCTGCCTCCGCAAACCGGAAGCGCTCAACCGGAAGTCCGCAAGACCGGAAGTCCCGCCCCCGGGAGCACTTCCGGATCGCTCCGGCAGCGTGCATGCAGGAAGCGGCCGGCGGCTCAGGGAGGACGCCGGCCGGGGAGCTCAACAGCCTGCATCACCCCATAGGAAGCTCCGGAAGGCTGGAGCAGCGGTCCCCCACAGCGTGAGGGAACAGCAAGGGAGGAGTGGTGAAGGCCCGACCGATGCTGTCCGGCTTAAGGTAACAGGGGAAAGAAAAAAAAAAAAAATATTATACTGTAGTTCGCCGGCCACCACAGCATAGGAGAAAATAAAAAACCTCTCCATGCCCCATGGGGACAGGAAAGACACTGGCTGTGGGAGGTGGGAGGGTCCTTTTAAACCTCTTGAACTTCCTGTCCCAATTAGGGCGTGGAGAGACAACCTCCTATGCTGTCGTGGAAGGGACTAGAGAAAGCTGAAGCCTGAGCAGTTAAGGTAACCATCTCAGGCATAGATTCCTTGGTGAGGGAATGCATCTCCTCTAGAGAAGCAGAGATGGCTTTGAGAGCCCACACCGCTGCAAAAGTCGGGGAAAACGCGGCCCCCGCAGCTTCATACACAGATTTGGCCAGAAGGTCAATCTGACGGTCAGTGGAATCCTTAAGTGAGGTGCCATGAGCCACCGACACAACGGTTCGGGCTGATAGCCTAGACACCGGAGGGTCTACCTTTGGGGAGTGAGACCACTCCTTGACCACCTCAGGTGGAAATGGAAACCGGTCATCAGAACCACGCTTTGGAAAGCGTTTCTCAGGGCAGGCCCTAGGTTTGGTCACAGCGGTCTGAAAACTGGAGTGGTTAAAGAACACACTCTTCACTCTCTTAGGCGAGGTAAACTGATGTTTTTCTGCCAAAGAGAGTTGCTCCTCTGACACTGGCGGATTGAGATCCAGCACAGAATTAATAGAAGCAATCAAATCACTAAGATCTGAGTCACCCTCAGAGAAATCGATGGGATACATATCCTCCGAGTCCCCAGTGAGGGCATGCTCCTCATTTTGAGAGTCGGCTCTTGAGACAGAGCCGTGGGATGGGGAGGTGGAGGAAACCCTGCGCCTTCTCTTAGAAGGACGGGGTCTGGGATCAGATGATGAATCCTCCGTGAGCTCCGATGGACGGTGGTCAGAGGATAGGAGTCCTCTGTCAAGAGTATTAGAGGCACCCTGTCAGGGGGGCTGATGCATATTCATCAAAGTCCTGGACAAAAACCCCATGGACTCAGCAAATGACTGGGATATGGACCTAGAAAAGGACTCTACCCAGGCCGGAGGTTCAGTCACAGGTGCAGCAGCAGCCTGAGAGACCACTGGGGGTGAGACTCCAGGCTGTGGCACCGCCAAGTTAGAGCAGACATCACAATGTGGATAGGTGCTCGACTCAGGCAGGAGCTTACATGCAGTGCATGTAGAATAAAGCTTTGGAGCCTTGCTCCTTGTGTGAGACATGCTGCTGGAGTGGGGGCTTTGCAGAGAATGAACCCCAGGGAGAATATACAGAGGTCCACAACCGGAGACCGGCTGTGGCTTACCAGACCGCTGAGCGGTGTTGTGTGCCCTCCAGATCCCGAAGCCCGGTCCCCCAGTCGCAGCACCTCAGCAGAGATGCAGAATGCAGGATGTCCCAGAGCAGAGTGAACTCTGCCTGAGAAGAGGGCGTTCCTATAAAAGAGCGGGAACTGGAGGGCTATAGAGACCTGCAGGGAAGGAGGGACGCCCCAGCAGTGGGGAGTGTCCCTCCCCTGTGTAGAACGGCCGCCGGGAGGAGCCGAACCTGTCCCTCTGCATGAGTGACATGCGAGGGCAGGAAAATGAAACTAGGCCTCCGGCGAAGCCGGGGCCTAAATTTAAGCGGCGAGGCCGACAAGCAGGCGCCATCGGCGCGGTTCTCAGACAAAAGCTAGAGAACCCGCCGGAAAAGTTAAAACAATCACATACAGCATACTCTCCCCTTACAATAAAGAACCGGGACCCCCAACATAAACGTCTCAGGTACTTAGCTGCTGAGGCGCAGGGCCATGTCACTGGGGATGAGTGCTCCGGTCCAACAGAATCCTCAAGGGGCTGTGGATGGAGACCGGACTCCTGCCAGGCATGGAGACCATGCTGGCTCCCACTTCAAGCCAGAGCCCAGAAGGGATGAAGGAGCGCGGCATGTAAGGCTGCAGCCTTGTAAATCAACCTTAACAACACCGCCGACACAGTGGGGTGAGAAGGGACATGCCGGGAGTCCAGACATGGACCCGCTTTTCTTCAAACTCTTTCCAAAAATCAAAGAAATCAGATGAGAATGCATGTGTGGATGTATGCCTCCTGACACAAAGCAATAAACTGGCTAGGACTGGCTACCAGGGGGTGTATAAGCTCAGAGGGAGGAGCTACACTTTTAAGTGTAGTACTTTGTGTGTCCTCCGGAGGCAGAAGCTAAACACCCATGGTCTGGGTCTCCCAAACGAACGATAAAGAAATTTGATGTTACAGCAACATTTTTGTGAAAAAAAGGAATATTTTCAATAGGACGACTTCCGGTTATCAAATTCTGTAAAGTACCTGTGGGTTCAAAATGCTCACTATACCCCTGAATAATATCCTCGAGGGGTCTAGTTTCCATAATGGGGTTACTTGTGGGGTAAGTCTGCTATATAGGTACCTCAAAAGGTCCTGCAATTATGACATGGTGCCCACATTTTATTCCATCTTTTCCAAAATTCAAATGGTGCTCCTTGTGTTACGAGCCCTCCTGTTTGTCCAAACAGAGGTTTCTGACCACATGTGGGGTATCACCACACATTGGGCCCACTTTTTGGTGTTCTCTTGAAAAAGTGAGAAATTTGTTTCTAAAATGTTTCCTTGGCTTAGCGCAAACAGAAGAAAGATTGTACATTTAGCTAATGAACCTAATTTGCAATGGGGAGGGGAGGGGGGCGGGTGTTGAATAATTTTGATTGCAACTATGTGCTTTTAGATCACCCTTAAAGAGCATAATGCAGTGTAGAGAACATCCACCTAAGTAAAAACAAGTATACAGTGGAACCTTGGTTTATGAGAAGAATCCGTTCTGGGAGTGTGTTTGTAAATCAAGTTACTCGTTCAGCAAAGCAAAACTTGCCATAGGAAATAATGCAAGCTTAGACAATTTGTTCCACAACTTGTTCAATGTCCCATCCTGGTCCCCTATTGTGCAATTCCAAACACGCACACATATTATGCTCACCTTACCTTCCATCGCCGGCCTCCCGATTCTTGTAATGCGCCGGTACAGGATCTGTATTGGGTAACCATCGTGACCGATGCCAGAGCTTTTACTGCCAGAGCGCTGATGTCAAAGGCATGAGCCACTTGCCTCTGATTAGTCAGAGCGCTGCCTTTGAGAAGCGGCTGACAGTGGAAGTTCCTCTATCGTCGCGATGGTTACCCGATACAGATCCTGTACCAGCGAACTACAAGAACCGTTATGCCGGCGATGAAACGGAAGATAAGGTGAGCATAATGTGTGTGTGCGCGTGTTTGTGCATACTGCAAGAGCGGGTCAGAGCGCGGTGAAAGTACAGAACCGAAAGTGTATGCGGTGAGTATTTGCTCATACAGCAAAGCTTGCTCGTAAACGGAGTTACAAATTTAGAGCAAGCTTTGCTCATATAGTGAAATACTTGCATATTAAGTTACTCGTAAACCGAGGTTCCACTGTATACAGTGGAAAAAAAAGTACACTTACCTTATTTTCCAGAATACCTTTCTGAATATTCGCTAATAATTGCGGACGCAGTGAATAAATCCTTTCCTCGAATCCTCTTTACAAGCTGTTCAGGCATGCCAGCTGTATTTATGCCAAGTGATTCATCATTGGAATGTTCTGATCTATTAGATTGGATATCCATGTCCAACCTGGCACGCTTAAAATAGGACATATCACCTTCCTGATCATCCCAATCAGAGGCATAAGACCTTATGCTGGTATGGGGTCTTGAATCTTGCATCCCCATTTCTCGTCTTGTATTATCATAGTAATCATCACGCAGAGTTTGCTTAGAATTTGGTGAAAGACAAACTCTAGTATATGGTTTTTCCTTGAGGTCATCATATTGAGGCTCTAGAGACCGGGATAAGTTGTCATAAGAAGCATCCCACGGTTTGTCATACATACTAGGTTTATTGCCAACATTAGAATATGGAGTACGTGTTTGTTCACCTTGCATGCCATCACGCTGACTGGTGTATGAATCGCTTACGGAATTTCCATATCCATAATTGGGGGCTTGAGATGTGCTAGGATAGCTTTGCATTTCAGCAGGTGGGACCTGATAAGCATTCGGATTCATTTGATTATTTGCCATTTCTCCCATCTGCCCATATCCTTGGTTCCCAAAATTCTGATAAGGCATCATTGAATTCATATTCATCTGCATATTTCCCGCACTCTGCATTCCGGACACTAAGCCGGCTGTACTCAATGAATTGTCATTTAGCTGCCCTCGGGCCATTAGATTATTTTTAAGGGAGGCTGTTTGCATGGCCATTGCCGTGCTGTTCTGAGAACCCACTAACCTCATAAGTTGCTGATTTAGATTAGCATTTTGTGCACTTATAGTGTCCTTTACCATGGAAGCAATCTGCGTCATCAGTTTTTGGTTTGCTTGTTCTTGCTCTTCATGTTTTTGGGATACAAACAATGACTTCAACATCTGCAGCTTTGAATTCATTTGGGCACCTTCAGAAGGAGAGTTTTTTTGTGGAAGAACATCAAGCAATGTCACCAATTTCTTAAAAAACTGACTATCATCTTGACTTATGTTTTTCAAAACGGATTCATCAAACTGCGAGGTTTCATTCCCCCTGGACATTGAAGAGTCTTTGTTTAAAGGAACAAAGGATTTCTTCCAGGCTACTTGAACTGGTGGTTGTTGTGCTGTTGGCATATTTTGTGTTGCATTCATGGGTGGAACAAATGCATTTGGATTAGCCTGTTGATGTAGAGGTGGCCTGGGCATATATTGTGGTGCACCCATGGAAGGATTAAATGCATTTTGCGGAGCTTGTTGATATGGGGGTGGTTTGACCATATTTTGGATTTCAGCAATGTGTTGATTTTTATTCTCAGGAAAACCACTCCGTGTACCAAGTTGTTCCAAATTGGCATTTCCTGCATGAGCTGTAAATAGAAAATGAAAGAGATAACTTAAGTTAAGAATGATTTTATCACTTGTGTTCAGAAGCATGGTAAAGTCTGACAGTTTCTCACAGCAGTTTCATTTCTTAGCTCTTTCTTGTACATGATTTGAAGATATATAGGCATTCAGACCATTAAAAGGATTTTTCATTACACTGATATTGGCACCCAGCACCCACACCAATCCAATTCACTTGAGTAAGAGCTGAGCTGCAGTATCTGACAGCAGTCACCAAAGATTGTGACACTGCTATTGTTCCTATCCATACACTGTATATATCTGCCCGTTGCCAGAGCTGGTATCGGCTGATCGTGGGGGTACCAGGTGTCAGCCCCAATTATAGGTTATCAACATGCTTGTAATTGACAGCCCCTATAACCAAGTTACCTATATATTTGGTACCAGCAAGCGACTTATCAATGCTTCAGGGAAGCCATTCGCACATGCTTGGGATTGTTACTTCCCTAAGATGTCACCATCTGGAAACAGACCAGGCAATCTGTAGATGTGCCACATTTACCACAGTGGTTCAGGCTGGATGAGAGATCTGGGACATCTTTAGATACTTGTCTGCTTTCTGAGCAGGTTGGCTTACTTTACACCAATGTTTTGGTGTATATTACCCCATTTAAGTCATACCCCTTTCTGCTTGGTGACATTGTTTCATCTAAGCTATAGTCGAGTGAGATGCAAACCGTGTCTATACAATAATAAATGTAGTGCAAAGTGTATTTGTCACTTATTGGTACAAATGGAGCAAGAATTCGGACACAAATTTGCTCAGTAAATCTCCCTCTCCGTGTACAAAGGATAAAAAAACTCCCAATTTAATTAAACAGAAGAACATTGCTTAACCCCTTCCCAACATTGGATGCAAGGGGTTACTTGCACAACTGGCAGATGCCTCTAACAGCAATGAGTGAACCTAGTGCCAATAATGACGCTTAACAATTTAAATGCCGTTGTTGCGCTCCAAAAGCAGCATTTAAATGGAATGACTGCTACTGCCCTTTCCCCACAAGGTGTTGATGGGTTTTTTTGGCATCTGGGAAGCTGTTGAAGGTCACTATAGCTCTCATCTTAAAAATAATCTATTTTCAAATTTTTGCTATGTAATCTGAGAGTAGCACAATGTGGGGACAGGCATCCTGACTACAGCGATGTGTCACTTACTGCGCTGCATGCTGTCATTTTGATAAAATCACTGTCGCAGATTTCTCTGCTGCACATTAACAGTTCTCTGAATGTGGAGCTCAGTACTACCCCATCCACGCCACTGATTGTCAGCTTTCTGTGTATACTGCAAATTGGCAGAAAGCTGCCGATCAGTGTAGGGAGTGTGGTTATACAAAGCAGGTGGACTACATGGCACAAAACAACTAATCCTATAGTAAATCTCCTGCTGATAAAACCCTGATTTCATTAAAATTGCAACAAGCAGCCCAGTAATAGACATCACTGGAATCAGGGTCTCTGCCCAAATATCATGCTCCTATCAGGTTACATAGCAAAAGCTTCCTGACAGATTCCCTTTAACCCTCCAATAAATTCCAGTTTATGACTTTGCTTCATAGGAAAAATACAGTATGTTGTTTTTCGGGCATCTTACCCCCTAAAAAAATGCAACTATAAGCAATCAAAACATCATAAAGTACCCCAGAATAGAATAGAAAAGTCAGCTCAGTACAAAAAAGCCCCCAAAAACCTCAAGACTTTATACAGGTACATTGACAAAATAATTTTAGAAAAGTTATAGGTCTTAAAATGGACTTTTTTTTTTCCTTATCAATAAATTTCATTTTTTTTTTCCACCACTTAAATGGAAAGAAACCCAAAACCAAGTTTGGTAATGACTCCGAAAATCAATGCTGGGTAGTAAGCACTTAGTTTAGCGCAAGGTAAAACTTCGAACACTTGAATTACAGTCAGAAGTTAAAATTCACATAAATAACTTTAAAAACTTTACTAGAAAACAAAACCAAATAAAACTGAAGAAATAGAATTTATCAAGATAGGAATACCCTTCAATACTCTGGAATTTCTTGTGAAAAAAGGAACCGGGAAAGAAAGATATATGGATGTTTCCACGAGGTGTCTGCGAGAAGGTAGACCATGTCCACGGAAAGATAGACTACCTCCGTAGATCCGAACCCCTTGATCTTTCCGGAACCAGATAATGACAGAAGCAAGAGGAGAATGGAAAGTGCAGGAGACTAACAAGGGCAATGGAGACAATTGCTGAGTGTCACAGAACCTGGACACAAGCTGAGAGATTCTATAGCGCACTCTGAAAGCCATCAGACCGACATCAAGGGTGCTCCCCAGTAATGAATATGCAAGAGAACCAACTTAAGAGGCGACCACATCTTCTGTCAAAGGTCCTTTCGCAGGTACAGAAGTCAGCAGTCCAGATCTTGCTTCAGGAATGTGAATTGCTGAAAACACCAGCACATCTTGTTCAGACCACGATCAGAAGCCTAAGCTGTGCCAAAACCAGATAAGGTTTTGACTTGGCGAATAATAAATGTTGCGGCGATACGGAATAAATGCGGAGGGAGGCTTGACCAAAGATCCTACCAAAGAATGATATGTAATGAAACAGCTCTAAGTTCCAGATGAAAAGAAAGCTTTATTAATCAATCAGCATCCTGAATAAAGGAAACTGGAATGAAGTTCTCCAACTGAGGAAACTGTAGGTCAACATCACAATCTTCCAACAATTAGGAAGGTGTCCTGCTAGGACTCAGAGAAGAACACCATCAGCAAGAGACTGGGGAGGGATCTGTTATACCATGGGAAACGCTAGGGAGAAGTAAAATTGTTTGAAAACCAAGAAAGTAGAAAACTTTCTTAGAGAGGACTCTTGCATGTTTGAATTGACAGTGTGCTCCGGACAACTATACACTGGGTTCGAATAGATGACTCCTCTGACCTGTTGATCTGAATTCCAAACAAGAAGTTTGCTCTAGGGACTTGAAGATTCTTGCTGCGTGCTGAAAAGAAGAGCCTTGAAATCTGTATGATCTGGGTAAGGAAGAGAGAGATCCTCCTGTTGCTTAGTATGACTATGCTGCTAACCTAAACCTTGAAAGGATACTGGGAAGGTGTTTAAGCAGAAGGATAACAATTCTAGCTAAAGAGTTAGACTGCAGGACTCTAGACACCTCTAGGTCGTCCAGAAAAAGTAGATGAGTACAGGCATTTTCATGTCCACTTAACAGGAGCAGCGGAGGATCCCTGGATGTTACCTCCGATAGCGGAAGCTCTATCCTGCAAGGGGTAAGGCATACTGACCCACTGTTGGACCAGAAGGAATGTAAAAGAAACAACCTCAGAGGCTTTCACATAGAAAAAAAAACGGATTTTTGTGTACTCACCGTAAAATCGTTTTCTCTTAGCCATCATTGGGGGACCATGGGTGTTATGCTGCCTATCCATAGGAGGACACTAAGATGCAAAAGCATAGTTCCTCCTCTGCAGTATACACCCCCTGGCCGGGCCAGGCAACCTCAGTTTTAGTACACAAGCAGTAGGAGGAAAAAAAAAAACAGTAAAAACTTCTCAACAGAGAAACATGAGAAAAGAGGAGTCATAACCAAATAAGGTACTGAGAGAACCAAGGCCCAACAGGGCAACAGGGTGGGTGCTGTGTCCCCCAATGATGGCTAAGAGAAAACGATTTTATGGCGAGTACACAAAAATCCGTTTTTCTCTGACGCCTCATTGGGGGGACACAGGACCATGGGACGTCCTAAAGCAGTCCATGGGTGGGTAAACAATAAACAACGTAACCCAAGGACTAGGAACCAGTACCAGATAGTGGAGTACCTAGCTCAGTAAGCGCTCCTGGCTATCGTTTGCAGAATTTTCCTACCTAGGTTCGCCTCAGCCGAAGCCTGGGTATGGATTCAGTAATGCTTTGAAACAGTATGTAGGCAAGACCAGGTCGCAGCCTTACACCTCTGTTCCACTGAAGGCTGATGCCTAATGGCCCAAGGGGCGCCCACTGCTTGCGTGGAATAAGTCCGCAGCCCACTAGGAATGGGCTAAAGTTGCAAGCGGTAGACTTCCTGGATCGCAGAGCGAATCCAGCGAGCCAGCGTTGCCTATGAAGCTGCCTGTCCTTTCTTAGGCCTTTCAGGAATGACGAACAAGGAGTCTAATGTTCCTAAAGGGGCTGTCCTGGGTACGTAATATCTGAGAGCCCTCACAAGATCTAGCGAATGTAGAAACCTTTCCACCCTATGGACTGGGTGTGGACAAAAAGGAAGTCAGAACAATGTCCTTGTTCATATGAAACGGGGAAATAACCAATCGGAAGAAAATCCGGAAGGGGGCGTAGAACCACCTTGTCCTGATGAAAGATCAGAAGGCGTTCGTGGCAAGAGAGTAATGCCAGTTCCGAAACTTGTCTGATGGACGTAATAGTCACTAAGAATTTTACCTTCCAGGAGAGAAGAGCAAGAGAAGATTCCTTAAGAGGTTCAAAAGGGGACCTCTGGAGACCGTCCAAAACGAGATTGAGGTCCCATGGGTCCAGCGACCGTTTATACAGGGAAACTAGATGGGAAACACCCTTGAGGAAAGTCTTGACTTGCGGATTGCAAGCTAGGCGGTATTGATAGAATATTGAGAGAGATGAAACCTGCCCCTTAAGGGAGCTGAGGGCCAACTCCTTTTGCAACCTGACTGAAAAAAAAAAAAAATCAAGAATTCTGGGGATCGCCAGAGGCATAGGTTGGACATTAGATTCCCTGCACTGGAAAAGGAAAGTTTTCCACGTACGGTGGTAAATATGGGATGAAGGCCGGATATCGGGCACTGTACAAGGTGGAGATGACCGCAGGAGAGAATCTCCCTCTTTTAAAGTCCAGGTCTTAATGGCCAGGCCGTCAGCTTCAGGGCTCTGGAGTTCTGATGGGAAATGGGCCCTTGGGTCAGCAAGTCTGGGATGCTTACGAGGCGCCATGAGCAATTGTACTAATTCAGCATACCAGGCGCACCTGGGCTAGTCCGGTGCTATTAGTATCCCCGGGACTCCTTCTGCCTTGATCTTCCTGATTACTCGCGGCAGCAGGGGCAGAGGCGAAAAACATGTACGTTGGACGGAAACGCCTTCAGGAGACTAGAGCATCCGTGCCAATGGACTGTGGGTCACGTGACCTGGCTAAGAACACGGGTACCTTTGCGTTCAACCTTGAGGCCATTAGATTATTATTTCTTATTATTTATTTGTAGAGCATCATTAATTCCACGTCTGGTGTACTCCAGTGAGTGCAGATGTGTGGGAACACTTCTGGGTGGAGAAACCACTCTCCGGCGGCCAGGTCTTGGCGACTTAGAAGGTCCGCCACCCAGTTTTCTACTCCCGGTATGTGTAACGTTGAAAACACAGACCCTCGTCGATTCGGTCCAGGTGAGGATCCTGAGGACCTCGAGATAAGCTATCTTGCTGCTGGTACCTCCCTGCTGATTGACATAGGCCACAGCTGTTGCATTGTCCAATTGGACCCGAATCAAACGACCTGCTAGCAGAAAAGGGGAATAACCTGAGCGCGAGAAGATCGCGCTGATTTTCAGGATGATTTCTGGGAAGGGAAGACTCCTGGGGTGTCCTACGTCCCGAAGCAGTGTGGAGCCAGTACGCTGCTCCCCAGACTAAGAGGCTGGCGTCCGTGGTCAGGAGTAGCCAGTCCACTTGGGGGAGAAAAACTCCTTCTCGATATGGAAGAGGACTGAAGCCACCAGTAAAGCGCATACCTGACTGAAGGTGTCAGGTGAAAAGTTCGTCCAAGGAAAAGGGGCTCTTGTGCCAGGCAGCTAGAAGCGCAAGCTGCAGTGGGCGGTGGTGTGGCTAAGCGAGTAGCACTGCCTCTATAGCCGCCGCTATCGTACCTAGCACTCTCATACTGAATCGTATGAAGTGACAGGAGTACGTAGAGGGCAGTGTACCGCTTGTTGTAGAGCGGTCGCCTTGACTTGAGGGAGAAATATCAAGCCCCGAAGAGTGTCCAGGGACATGCCCAGGGACGTGACGGATTTTGACGCGACTGGGGATGATTTGACTGGAGTCAGAAGCCGCCCTAAGCGGGATAGGGTGCCCACAGAGATCTGCACGCTGGTTGAGCCCTTGATGAGGAGGTCATCCAAGCAGGGCAGAACAGCCACTCTCCTGGCGTGAAGGGCACTCATGGCGGCCGCCATGACCTTAGTTAAGACCCTTGGTGCTGTGGCAGAGCCGAGGGTAGGGCCACAAATGAAAATAAGAAGTCCAGAACTGCGAAGCGGAGAAACTTTGGTGAGCTGGAGCGATGGGTATGTGCAGGTACCCGTGCCGGATAGCTAGGGAAACAAGGAATTCTCCTTCAACCATAAAGGTAATAATGGACCCTAGGAAGTCCATTCTGAATCTCCTTACGTGCACGTTTGCTCAGGTGTTAGCGGTCCAGGATGGGACGAACTGACCCGTCTTTCTTTGGCGACCACGATAGGTATAGTCTTGAACCTCTCGCCGTCCGGAACAGGTACCATCACTCCCTCGTTTGGAGGGAGTGGATTGCTGAGGAGAAGGCCTCGTGGTGTTTTGGAGCGTTTGGGGTGGGTTTGAGAGAAAGGACTGACCAGGGGATCGGGTCCAGAATTCAATGTGGTAACCGGAAGACACAAGGTATCACACCCATTTGTGGTCTGAGGCGGCGGCCCAGATGGAGAAGGATGAGACTTCTCGGTCTTTGTCTAGACTGCCAGGACGAGGTGGACTCGGGGAGGGCTGAGAAGGTCGGGCCCTGCGTGTCTAGTAAAAAAACATCCTGGGCTAGAGTTGGGGGGAGAAAGGTACTTTTTCCTCCCGTGGAGTCAGACAAAAAGAAAAAAAAAAAAGCCTGTCCAGACGATTGGCAAACCATCGGTCTGGAAAGGAGTACTGTGAGAGGCTTCTTAAAGACAGAGTCCACTCTCCATTATCGGAACCAGAGGGCCTTACGGATGGCTACGGTATTTGAGGCAGCAATAACTGCGCAGGTAGCAGCGCCGAGGGAGGCCTGCATGAGGTACTCCGCCGCCGCAGCAATGTGAACAGTTACATCTGTGAGGGTCTGAGGAAAACTGGTAGTCCTGGTGCCTGTGCGACCCACACGGAAGGGGAGAGGGACCCGCAGCCTCGAGGCAGAGCGATCGAGCTGCTCCACTTGTCTATCTGTTGGGTCCTTGAAGGAGGATCCATCAAGTAAAAGACAGGAGGGTCCTTCAGGCAGGCGGAAGCTGCGTAAGGGTCCACCGAGGCCGGATCGGCCCAGCCCTTAGAGACAGCTAAGCCAAAGGGGTACCGGGACCCCATGAGTTTACGGATACCAAAGCGGCGTCAAAAAGCTCTTTTTTTTTTTTGAAGTTTCTTCACCCTTTTAAAAGGAGACCGCAGGGTCAGTAGTAGTGGATGGGAGATCTTCCACATGCAGAGTTTTGGTAGATTGCTGCAATGAGGGAGTCCATCGCAGCTTGATCACTCGGGGAGGTTGAAACCAAGGAATCATCCCGGTACAAACATCATTCCCCTTCCTCTGGCTCCTCAGAGACCGCAGAACATGTGGGAGAACCCCATCTGTGAACCCCAGAGGGAGATCCATGGGGGTCATGCCCTTTTTCTGATCTGCAACCGGTGAAGCAGAGGGCTGATTCTTATCAGAAGGTCCCTCTATAGAGGTGTCATCAGGCTGCGTTCTGTCCAGGGGCCCCGAGGGGTGTAGGACGATGTTGCATAGCCAGCACCAGGTTCTGGGAACTGTGCCCATTCTGGGGGACTGGGAGCTGTAGGCTCTGGGCTGGCAGCAGTTGCTGCGGTGGTGGCGGGGGGGGCTACAAAGGCACCGGACTCACAGAAGGAAGAGGTGCTATCATCCCCTAGTAGCTCAGCGTGGCAAGATACATTAATAGTCTTATAGTTGTTGCTGTAGTTGTGCAGGGCATAAAACATGTGACTGCAGCCCCTGGCTGATGAGCCACAAACTCTGATTGTAATGAGGGAGCAATGCTCTGCAGAGTTAATATGTAAGTGAGGCTATAACTCATCCAGAACCCTGATGACCCTTTCCCCCTACTGCGTCACAGTTCCTGTGGGAAGGAGGAAGCCAGCTCTCAGACGCCCACAGGCTCTGATCACAACAAGAGGGAGCAATGCTCTGCAGATCCTGTGTGAGGAGGGTTACGCGTGCTTTCGTGAGGGAGCGTGGCTTATCGAGTGTCGTAGGGGGCAGGGCTTAGCTCTGACAAGAAGGCATGAGAAAATATAATAAACCAAAAAATGGTGGGAAGGGACTCCCCTTCCCCCCTCCAGCCCTGCACAACAATGGTGGACAGAAAAACCTCTATAAGTGTACTGCAGCTGCGGGTGCACTTAGTCCAGGGAGTTGTCCCCTCCCCCCGTCACAGGTGGAATGCTCTCCAGGTGTCTGCAATCACAGCCCATGTGCAGCCAGTCAGTGTGACCTTTGCTCCAGTTTCCTGTCAGGGAGCCAGTGTGCAGATTCTGACACCTGCTGTGCCCGGTCAAAGAACGTGTATCAACTCAGAGCCTGCGAGAGGGACTGAGGAATGCTCTGGGGCTCTGGAAAAATCGGAATTCTCACCTCAGCTCCTGTGGAGATGGCAGTCTGGTCACGCTGGTGCGGAGCGAATATCAACTCAGAGCCTGCAAGAGGGGCTGAGGAAGTTTTCATCTGCTCTGGAAAATCAGTGCCAGTGAGTAACAGCCCAGGATCCAGCGTCGCAGGAGGTGGTACGGGGAGGCAACACTCCGCGTTCCCGCCTGTTGATGGTTTTGGGAAATCGGTCCCAGAAGGAACCGTCGCCCTCTAAAAACAAAAAATTCTTGCTGCAGTAGTCTGCAGAGATGTGCCTCCTATAGACACTAAGCTAAAACTGAGGTTGCCTGGCCCAGCCAGGGAGTGTATACTGCAGAGGAGGAGCTATGCTTTTGCATCTACTTAGTGTCCTCCTATGGATAGGCAGCATAACACCCATGGTCCTGTGTCCCCCAATGAGGCGTCAGAGAAAAAGGTTTCTTCTTGCATATGGGAGAAAACTGGCAAAGAGATGACAATGACAAGGGCCTAAGTCTGTCTTTGGTCCCAGACAGGTCATGGTACTGATAAGGAAAAAAGCAACGGGATCATCTGAATGTAGAACTGGTTATCTTAGCATGATCCATAGCCAGACAGATTGTCAGGATGATGAGAGAACGGTCAGCAGCTGTAATGAGAGAACAGAGCCATTTACCTATATGGCATTTTGTTCTGTGAAATCCGACAACTTGTAGAAGGGGCTCCGGAAGAATGCCAGGGGTGGGAAAATGGAAAGGCAGAGATGACTTCCTCGACATGACCAGCAGAGAAAGTTGGCACGAGGGGTGACCTTGAGAACCGTGAAGTGGACTTAAGATTCTGAAGCTGGTATGGCATATTCAGGAGAGACCACCTAGAAATGCTGAAAAAGGATACAATTTCTTGCAGGAGACTATGGGTGCGCTTCATGCTGTTCGGGACTGGTTCCGATGAACAAAAACTGCAGCCAGCATCGCCCTACTCCAGCACCAACCTGTGACCCCACTCCACCATTGCTATCGGCCCCCTAAGGTAAGACACCACCGGCGTATAAGACTGACCCCATTTTTTTTTTACCATCTTTTTTTCTCTTATAAAACAAAAAAAAAAAATACGGTAATTTTTGCAGAAGAGGCTATTCTACCTCGTCTGTGGATGATCCGATTTCTTTAAGAAAGGAGAGATAGTGTGAACAAAGCACATGGAAACTGAGATAATGAAATTCTAGAATTCACTTGGACCGCGCTGTGATCAGTCATGTGGTCCTGGTATATAGTGGATTCGACTCAATGGATAGAGGACTGAGGACTGAGGACTGGACCAGTGCTGCAATCAGCTATGTGACTCATGGTATATAGTGAATGTGATTCACTGGAGAAAAAGGCATCTAGACAGCACCACAATCAGCCATGAGATCATAGTATGTAGTGGATCTGACTTGCTGGTTAGTGGACAGAGCACTTGGACCACAGCTACGAGCAACTATGTGGCTTGTGGTCTAACCCACTGGATAGTGGGTAGAAAATATGGATCGCAATTGCAATCAGCCATGTGTTATGTGTAAGGCCGCTTCCACACGTTTTTTGCCATCAGGCACAATCCGGCAAAATCATGAAAAAACGGATCCGGAGTCTGTTGCCGCCAGATCAGTTTTTCCCCCCATAGACTTTTATTAGTGCCAGATTGTGCCAGATGGCCTTGCGTTCCTTCTGGCTTTTTTGCTTGTCCGGCGGCCGGATGGAACGTTGAAGTGAACGTTTGTCTCCGGCGAAAAAACGGATCGCGCCGAATCCGGTGCCGTACAGCGTGTTTTATAATGAAAGCCTATAGCAGCCGGATCCGTCGTCATCCATCATATGCCGGAATCCGGCGACGGTTTCCGCTTTTTTAAACTGAGCATACTCAGTATCAAAACGGACCCGTCAAAAAAACGGAAGAAACGGATGGCAAAAACTGATGCAACGGATCCGTGTTTTTTTATGGATCCGTCGCATCAATTTTTTCGCCGGATTGTGCCTGATGGCAAAAAACTGATGTGTGAAATCAGCCTAAGGAGAAAGGTCTCACTAGGTAGTTGAGAGAGCACTTGACCACTGCTGTAGTCAGCTATATGGTTTGTGGAAACTGAGGAGTCCGATATACTGGATGGTTGACAGAGCACTTGGACCACTGCTGTGGATAGCGATGTGGTTTGAGGTAATTGACGGGTCCGATACACTGGATGTTGCACATAGCATATGGACCGTTGCTGCAGTCAGCCATGTGGTGCATGGTAGAAGGTGGGTTTGACTCACTAGGTAGTGGACAGAGCACTTGGAACACTTCTGCGGTCAGCTATGTGGTTCATGGTGGATCTGACTCCATGGATAGTGTACCGAGCACTTGGACTCTGCAGTGAACAGTGACGTGGTTCATGGTAGATAGTGGCTCTGAGTCACGGTGGATAGTAGTGTTTGTAGGTAAACACTCCATTCTTATGAACCCCAATCAAGCGTTAGATAAAGCGTAAAAGCTATCCCACCATCACAAGATGTACACCAATTGAGTTTTGACTGTGAAATAGCCAGTGTGAACACGCTGCTACACTGGGAACATATACAGTGCCTACAAGTAGTATTCAACCCCCTGCAGATTTAGCTGGTTTACACATTCGGAATTAACTTGGCATTGTGACATTTGGACTGTAGATCAGCCTGGAAGTGTGAAATGCACTGCAGCAAAAAAGAATGTTATTTCTTTTATTATTTTTTTTTAAATTGTGAAAAGTTTATTCAGAGGGTCATTTATTATTCAACCCCTCAAACCACAAGAATTCTGTTTGGTTCCCCTAAAGTATTAAGAAGTATTTCAGGCACAAAGAACAATGAGCTTCACATGTTTGGATTAATTATCTTTTTCCAGCCTTTTCTGACTAATTAAGACCCTCCCCAAACTTGTGAACAGCACTCATACTTGGTCAACATGGGAAAAACAAAAAGGAGCATTCCAAGGCCATCAGAGACAAGATCGTGGAGGGTCACAAGGCTGGCAAGGGATACAAAACCCTTTCCAAGGAGTTGGGCCTACCTGTCTCCACTGTTGGGAGCATCATCCGGAAGTGGAAGGCTTATGGAACTACTGTTAGCCTTCCACGGCCTGGACAGCCTTTGAAAGTTTCCACCCGTGCCGAGGCCAGGCTTGTCCGAAGAGTCAAGGCTAACCCAAGGACAACAAGGAAGGAGCTCCGGGAAGATCTCATGGCAGTGGGGACATTGGTTTCAGTCAATACCATACGTAACGTACTCCCCCGCAATGGTCTCCGTTCCAGACGAGCCCGTAAGGTACCTTTACTTTCAAAGCGTCATGTCAAGGCTCGTCTACAGTTTGCTCATGATCACTTGGAGGACTCTGAGACAGACTGGTTCAAGGTTCTCTGGTCTGATGAGACCAAGATCGAGATCTTTGGTACCAACCACACACGTGACGTTTGGAGACTGGATGGCACTGCATACGACCCCAAGAATACCATCCCTACAGTCAAGCATGGTGGTGGCAGCATCATGCTGTGGGGCTGTTTCTCAGCCAAGAGGCCTGGCCATCTGGTCCGCATCCATGGGAAGATGGATAGCACGGCCTACCTGGAGATTTTGGCCAAGAACCTGCGCTTCTCCATCAAGGATCTTAAGATGGGTCGTCATTTAATCTTCCAACAAGACAACGACCCAAAGCACACAGCCAAGAAAACCAAGGCCTGGTTCAAGAGGGAAAAAATCAAGGTGTTGCAGTGGCCTAGTCAGTCTCCTGACCTTAACCCAATTGAAAACTTGTGGAAGGAGCTCAAGATTAAAGTCCACATGAGACACCCAAAGAACCTAGATAACTTGGAGAAGATCTGCATGGAGGAGTGGGCCAAGATAACTCCAGAGACCTGTGCCGGCCTGATCAGGTCTTATAAAAGACGATTATTAGCTGTAATTGCAAACAAGGGTTATTCCACAAAATATTAAACCTAGGGGTTGAATAATAATTGACCCACACTTTTATGTTGAAAATGCATTAAAATTTAACTGAGCAACATAACTTGTTGGTTTGTAAGATTTATGCATCTGTTAATAAATCCTGCTCTTGTTTGAAGTTTGCAGGCTCTAACTTATTTGCATCTTATCAAACCTGCTAAATCTGCAGGGGGTTGAATACTACTTGTAGGCACTGTACAAACTGCTGCTCTAGCTCATTTATTTGGTCTGGCGTGTATTAGCTGTCAGGTTCCATTAAATGGGAAATGTGCTAGTACGATTTTAATTTGATTTCTATGTAAGCTACGAATCATTCATAAGGTGATAAATGCCGTTTACTGTCTTACAGTATAAAGCCTTCACAAACCCTTGCATATTCACTGTCATCATAAAAACTTACCCTTGTTCTGTTGTGAGTTCATCATGTTTGCATACTGCGTTTGTTTCCTTTGCTTTTCAGCATTTTTCATCATGGACCAGGCCACATTCTGTGCTCTAGCCACTCTAGCAGGAAAAAGCTGAAACAAAAAAATAAAAAAATTAATACAAACATCTGGGCTCACAAACTTGTAGATTCAACTGCAGCACGTGCTATTCCGAAGGTCTTAGAAAATGGGGTATTGCAGCCCGCAAATTATAGCAATAGTCTACCATTGCTGTGCTGTCACAACATTTAAACCTCTCAGTCTAGCTACAAACCAGCAGCTGGCAGAACTGTAAATGTCAGGTGACGAAAAAGGGCTTTGAGCTTTGTGCAGTTTAAAAAAAAAAAAAAAAAAAAAAATAACAGCAGAACGGTCATTGGTTTATACAGGTTGTGAAAGCTTACAAGACCTGAATTTAAAGGGGTTTTCAAGACTGAACTATTGATTTCCTATTGATTATTGGAGGGATTTCTTCAATATGAAGTACCCAAAACTGATTAGTTGAAAATTGTGCCACCAGTTGCTGAAACTAAGTAACGTACAGGGTGGAATACACCAGCCCCATACATTGCATAGTGCCTGATGCCGAATATTACACTTCTCTCCCATTCAAGAATTAGACCTCCATCAATCTCATACTGCTGACCTATTCTGTGGATAGCTCATCAATATGTCAGTGCAGAACAAACCCTTTAAGGCTGCTTTGCCGTAATTAAAATCACTTGGAATGGAACATTGCAGCAAATACTAATTAAGACAAACCTTTTCAAGCCCCTCAAACATAGTGTACGTGGCTGATGAAACATAAAAATTTGATGCAGCTAGCAAAAAAAAAAGGAAAAAGTACAAACTTACTGCATCTTGATTTGCCTTGATAGTATAGGATTTTAGATTGGCAGTCAGCTTCTCACAGAGCCGTGTTACGGTCGTTGATTCAAGTTCATTGTCAATCTCAAATGATTCCTGCAATGGAAAGCAAAAGATATTGGACAGTGGTATGTCTGCGAACATTTACAGGTGATGTACATTTAGGCAGAACTGCTAACGAATATGCACATGTCCTACTCTAGAACACAGTACTGCTAATTTCAGAGTATATTGCATGTATTAATGCTACCTAACCCCTTAAAGGATTGGTCCGAAAGCAAAATTAAGGAGCATACAAAGCTCTCCAATGAAGGCTACAAGAAAGATTTTATGGTACCAAAAATTACTCAGTCGCTTTATTGCAGAACACAGAAACCATGGGATGTCCTAAAGCTGCTCAGGAGCTTAGGAAAACAAATAGTGCTGAAGAAAGAAGAATAGTAATACTCCTGGTTACTACCCGAGCAAATGCTTCTTTTAGAACCCACCTGCTAAGACTTGCATCCCTAGATGCAAATGTAAAAGCTCAACAAAAATGTGGACATAAGACTAAATAGCGGCCTAATGGAATAAAAGAACAGATGTGTTGAGCCATAAGACCCAAGAGGCTTCTGCCCCAGGGAGAAAAGTCAGCAGAGTCCTGACAAGGGCACCCTAGCTTGGCCCTAACTTCTGCATTGGCAGACCGATAATAGTAGCCCTACAGAAAGATGAGAGGCAAAGTATCTAACATTTAACTAAACTGAATAGCAGGGTGTCAGCTGCCCCAGGAGGAGTCTTTTTTTCTAACATGTATTCTAAGGCTATGTTCACACACTGCGTTTTTTACCTGCGTTTTGGGTCCGTTTTGGGTCCGTTTTTGCTGCAGAAATTTCTTGAGAAATTCTTGTAACCTTTCTGCAGACATTCCCCAGCAAAACCTATGGCAAAAAAAATTAGCTGTGCACACACTGCGTTTTTTTCTTAAGAAAATTCTTTCAGTAGATTTTCTTAAGAAAAAGAATGAGCATGTCACTTCTTTTCTGCAGCTAACTGCGTTTTTTGCCATAGATAATTGGCACAATAACGCAGGGAGCAACCAGCGGTAAAAACGGACCTAAAACGGACCTAAAACGGACCTAAAACGGACCTAAAACGGACCTAAAACGGACCTAAAACGCAGGTGCGTTTTTGGTGCGTTTTTTAACACAGGTGCACTCTTAAGAAATTTCTTAAGAAATTTCTTAAGAAAAATCATTTTTCTAGTGTGAACATAGCCTTAATGTCAGCCTGCAGGTGCAGGCATATAATCTGTGGTCTCTGTGTCCCCCGAACCGATCAAGAAAAAGCGCCATATGTTGAGTGTGATAAGATCGCATATGGCTCTGTTACCAGAAAAAGATTATACATATTAATTATTCGCACGTCAAGATGTAATTTTCATTGGCCCAACTTCGGCATACACATGCCCTTTCCATCATTTTGTAGTAATTTTAGAATAAAAAAATAAAAAATCTGATTTTATCTAAACATATATTTTCTTGTTTCATCATGTTTTGAGACTCGTAACTTTTGAATATTTTTTTTGAGTTGTGAGTACATACTCCATATGGTCTCTACCTATCTTGTCTCATAACTTTTGTTTCCCATAGTCTGCTGGCCAAAGAGGTTTCCTTGTCCTGTTAACGTCCCTAAATTCTTATTGGCTACATCTTTTAGCAGGAAGCTACCGTTGTTTGTGACACTATTTAAGGGCTTTCATATGGATTAACAAAAAATCCTGCTTAGTACACCATAGAAGGAAGTGCTGTATTGATTTCCTGAGCGCTTGTAAAACAAATATTATTTGGAGTTCCAAAGGCATAGAAGAGAGTTGATTTTACTTAGAGAAACTTGGTGCCTGAACAATGACCAGGCAGGCATTATACCATCTGGATCTGAAGAAAAGGCCTTCCAAGCGAATGTGAACTTAAAAAGCTGCAGCATAAGGGAAGATGTTTATTCTTACATTTCTTCTTCATTTTTACTGTGAGTTTAGTCCTACTTTTCCTTGTGAGTTATTTTGCTTTAAATAATCAGGTCCAAAAACTGAAGTGATACTTATGCCTTTATGAACTGTATGTGATGGAATTAGTGCATAAGTGTGAAATATAGTGGTATTCATACTTGGAGGGTTACTAGTGTTGCTGTGTCTTGTCTGGCTGTTGAGAATGGTCAACTAAATAGAATGGGTATCTTTTAGTACATTTATTGGAGTTCATATTATGTAGGGTGTAATGTGGCTTGTATCCCAGACCTAAACACGAGGAAAGTGAGATGGCACTGTAAAACAATCTTCCAGGGTGTTAAAGCGCCTTGAGTCAGACCTGTGGGGCTTGAAGGAGCAAGTAAGGAGACTTGCCTTAGTAGACAGACAGAAACCCATGGGAAGGAAAGCAAAAAGAGAATGGTCAGAGAATATGAAGGCAAAAACAGAACGAGAAAGCAAATTGAAAACAGGCCGGAAAGGCCCAAATGAGGTCTGGATGCGTCTCAGTGGCCGCTTTTCCAGGAGAGTAGACACAGAGCTGGTAGAGTTCAGACTCCAGGGTGGAGAGACATGTTTATATTGTGGGATGCCCAGACAATGTCTTTAATACTTCTATAATGGCGGCTGTGACTAAACCTCATGTAGTAACTGGAGAAGACCACACTCCACATTTGTCAACTTCGAGAGGGGAGGGCGAGAGTAATGCAGTTAGGGGGGCTGATGAAGGGAACCTCCAGCAGCTGGGACAGCTGCTGTCATTTACAGATTGGGTACCCTTTGAACATACAAATTTGTTAGTAAGCTGTATATCTTTACATTATTATTATTTCATGCACAACTCATTTCATTCAGTGTTGATCTGTAATCAAAGAGGTATATTAGTAATTCTTACCAGATACTTTAGAGCTTTCTTCATTCTTGAGTCATCCTGTTGAAACATACAGATGTGAACACCACAGATCTGCACAATTAAATACGATGGACATTATGCAGCACTGATTTAGAGCAGGAATGCAACCAATTGGGAACTTTCATGGTGGTTTGTTTCTTATGTACAGAAATAAAGCAACTAAAAAAAACAAAAACTGCAAAGAATGCAAAGCGGACATTAGTAGGCAGCTTTATCTTCCATTCCCAGCTGACCAGTACAGAAGGCATTCACATGCATCTTGTAGGCCAAGTATTAGGCTGGAGTCACACTACCGCATGAATTGGGCGAGGATCGCTTTGCAGTGACCTGATGGCGGCTCTCCCGACCTGACCGTGTCCGCTGCATAGAAACAAATGAAGCTGACACACTCAGGTCAGAAGAGGAGAGCCACTGGCCAGTCCAAGTGATGCGATCATCGCACGAGTCATACGGCAATGTGACTCCAGCCTTAATGTGATCATCACTTTAGATTTTTTTTTTTCACTTTTTGGGCACAATAAAAATAGTGTTCTGCAATGTTGTTACTTATTGCCATCAATATTGAAAGAATAGTTGCCATTTTAAGGAACGTCTGGATTAAAGATGAGAGGATACATTTTCGGGACTCCAGTCCAGCATCCAGGTGAGTGGCTAGACAGTGACTAGCAGAAGCCCCGGGAATCTCCTACCTTCCGGCATCCCCAAAACAGCATTTGATCCATCATGATTGGCATGACATCATCTATGTGTCAAGTTGCACAGATAACGTTCTGCCAATCTTTAGTAATCAAAGGCTGCAAAGGGGACCCTGTAAGGGAACAGATTTGCGGATATCCCCTCTAGCCACTATGTACTACTCACTTGAACATTGATCCACTCATCTCTAAGCTATTACATTTCAGGTCCGAATCTGAAGCCATGGCCTGGAGTGAAGTGGTTGATGCATATGCGCACAATAGAGGAAGGGGGTAGGCGAGGCACGGAGGACAAAACAGAGGGCTGTGAGTTAGGTAAACAGTGAATTAATTTATTTTGTTTATTTGACAGGCACTCAGGTTCAGCAAAATTATTCAAGAAGAATTCAATTCCAGTAAAATTCAAGTCATCTCTACATAGAACACACAATACTTACATTCTTGTCATCATCCCACCTGAAATTAGAAAGTACAATGCATTAATTACAGTTACTGAAGCTATCCTTTCTTTACAAAAGTAGTGACCAGTTGCATCAAAGAGAACATAAGAGTTTACTTTAGTAAATTCCTCTGTTCTGAACAAACACTTCCCCGTTGGAGCAAACTTAGTTTTTTTAACTCCCCTTCTTCCAAATATCATAACTTTTTTATTCTATAGTCAAAAAGGTCAATGTAAGCACATATAGGTGTATATCTATCTAGATCTGTTCTTTGCGGAGTTTGTGTGTAATTGTGATTTTTGTCCCGAAGAAAGCGAGGGATCTCGCTGAAACACGTTGACTTCAAATCACTTGGAATTTATCTTGGTTGGTCCTTCCACGTGGAAGATTCCCCAAAGTTGTCTGGCTTTCTTTTGTTGCTGAGCAGACATAGGCATAAAGAAGGGTTGTCTGAGTAGTACAACCCCTTTAAGAACTAGGATCAGAGTAAAAAGAACAAGGAGTCATAGAAGTGATAATATGGCCCTCACAGAGCCTACATATCAACTTCATAGAGTCGGTCTCGGATAGCATAAAGAGACAGAATGATTTTCATAGGCCTACATCCACAGAGGATTTGTGGTTAGTCTGCCAAGATATTTGTAATAATATCCCTTCCAAGGCAATTAAAAAATGCTAGGGTCCCTAGAAGAATCAATGCAGTTTTAAAGGCAAAATGTGGTCACGTCAAATGATTTGATTTACATTTTTTTGTTCATTCACTTTGCATTTTAATTAATAAAAATATTAAACACTGCTATTTTTAAAAGTAGTCTTAGTTTTCATCACCTGCGTAAAACTTTTGCACAGTACTTTATATTAAAAGTTTACAGTTTTTTATATAGAGCATCTGAAATATGCTGATATTTGTGGTCAACATGAATCTTTTGTGGTAATTCAAGGATACAATTGCCTTACCTTGATTTCTTTCTCATTTCTGTTAAAGAAAAGCAAACATTCTATTACGAAATGCACACACAAAAAGCATTTACACTGCAAGCTTGTAGTGAACAAGTGTTCCTAGGAATGCTCTTTGCAGAATAAACTTGCAATCTAAACAGGCAAGCTTGTTTGTGAGGTGAAAATATTTTGTGGTACACAAAAGATCATCAATCTAAAAGGGAGACTTTCAGCACTGTCCAAACCAAATACAGGTATGTGAATCATGGCGGGGGTATCTCCATCCCCTCCTCCTCTTTGAGTGACAGCTCTAGTTTAAAAAAGCCAGAAAAGGGTGGACCGATGAAAAACAAGTAGGTGTGAAGGTGTAGATAGGCCTCATCATGATGCATAGAGCACCAGTGCTTGGTTTGAACAGTCAATCTGTTCTGGCAGAGTCCTTTTAAGGAACATATTCTGTAAACAGGACTCGCACTGCTGAGCACAAATGCAGCCCATGTGCACTGAATTGTCTGTTGTGCCTGTCTAAACAGGTTACTAAACAACAACTGTTCGGTATATATTTATGGATCTGAGGCCAAACGACGCACCCCAAGTATTACTTAGGGGGGACTTGCTGATTGTTCTGTTTCTTCTTTGAAATTCAACTTGCAAGTTGACAATGTTTTATTGTTGTATTACTTTGGACTACTAATTAACAAAATCCTGATATAACTTTGGTACATTTCCATTTATTTCTGAAGCTATTGTACAGTCTAGAAAAAAAAAATTAAGGGGTGCCAATAACGGTGAGCAGCACTGTACATGTCCAATCACTGGGATCCCCAGCATGAGATCATGAGCCGCTAGTTCACCTTTAATGCACGACCACAATGAGGAATATGAATGTAGTAGTGATCATGAATGCAGCCTGCTGCTGTAATCAATATCTATAGGACTGATGAAAACCGCTGAGAACAGAGCTCATGGATACAGGACTGTGGATAGGTGAATGCTTTATATAGTAAGCCCATTTAAACATATGTTCTCTGAAAGAATCTCCATGACCAGATTACAGAAAATATCAACTGAAAAACAAAAAAGGCAAAGTAAAAAGTACTCACTTTTGTCTGCTTTCCTCAGAGTCATCATAGTTTCCGACCATATTGATGAATCAACCTGAAAAGCATTTAGACATTACATCAGATCCTTCATTTCACAATTTCTGGTATTTGATAACATGACAAAGCTCTGCTGATTTGCTGTTACTTTACATTTTTAAGTACATAAATACATAGAGAAAGAAGGGAATTTTGTTTACTTACCGTAAATTCCTTTTCTTCTAGCTCCAATTGGGAGACCCAGACAGTGGGTGTATAGCTACTGCCTCTGGAGGCCGCACAAAGAACTACACTTAAAAGTGTAAGGCTCCTCCCCTTCTGGCTATACACCCTCCCGTAGGAGTACGGATTCCTCAGTTTTAGTACCAAAGCAAGAAGGAGGAAAGCCAATAACAGTTTCAAAAACAAATTCAATCCGATAACAAGATCGGAGAACTTAAGAAACAACATGAACAACATGTGCACCCGAAAAACGAAACCCTAAGAACAAATAGGGCGGGTGCTGGGTCTCCCAATTGGAGCTAGAAGAAAAGGAATTTACGGTAAGTAAACAAAATTCCCTTCTTCTTTTTCGCTCCTAATTGGGAGACCCAGACAGTGGGACGTCCAAAAGCAGTCCCTGGGTGGGTAAAAAGATACCACATGAACGGGCTGTCAGACAGCCTCTTCCTACAGGTGGGCCACCGCCGCCTGAAGGACCTGTCTACCTAGGCTGGCATCTGCCGAAGCGTAGGTATGCACTTGATAGTGTTTGGTAAACGTGTGCAGACTCGACCAGGTAGCCGCCTGGCACACTTGCTGAGCCGTAGCCTGATGCCGCAATGCCCAGGACGCACCCACGGCTCTGGTAGAATGGGCCTTCAGTCCAGATGGAATCGGAAGCCCAGCAGAACGGTATGTGTGAAGAATTGGTTCCTTGATCCACCGCGCCAGGGTGGATTTGGAAGCTTGCGATCCCTTATGCTGACCAGCGACTAGGACAAAGAGCGCATCAGAACGGCGTAGAGACGCCGTGCGAGAAATGTAAATCCTGAGTGCTCTCACCAGGTCCAACAGATGTAAACCCTTTTCAAATTGGTGAACTGGATGCGGACACAAAGATGGCAAAGTGATATCCTGATTGAGATGAAAGGAAGAAACCACCTTGGGAGAAAACTCTGGAATTGGACGCAGTACTACCTTGTCTTGGTGAAACACCAGGAAGGGAGATTTGCAAGATAACGCCGCTAGCTCGGACACTCTTCGAAGAGACGTGACCGCCACAAGAAAAACTACCTTTTGTGAAAGCCGAGAAAGGGAAACCTCTTTCAAAGGCTCGAAAGGCGGCTTCTGGAGAGCAATGAGAACCTTGTTCAGATCCCAGGGTTCCAATGGCCGTCTGTAAGGAGGAACGATATGAGAAACTCCTTGGAGAAACGTGCGTACTTTAGAAAGCCGTGCCAAGCGCTTCTGAAAGAATACGGATAGCGCGGAGACTTGACCCTTAAGAGAGCTAAGCGACAAACCTTTTTCCAACCCAGACTGCAGGAAGGAAAGAAAAATTGGCAATGCAAATGGCCAGGGAGAAAACCCTTGAGCCAAGCACCACGCTAAGAATATCTTCCACGTCCTGTGATAGATCTTAGCTGAGGATGGTTTTCTAGCCTGTCTCATTGTGGCAACAACTTCATGAGATAAACCTGAGGCCGCTAGGATCCAGGACTCAATGGCCACACAGTCAGGTTCAGGGCCGCAGAATTCAGATGGAAAAACGGCCCTTGAGACAGCAAATCTGGACGGTCTGGTAGTGTCCACGGTTGGCCTACCGTGAGATGCCACAGATCCGGGTACCACGACCTTCTTGGCCAATCTGGAGCGACGAGTATGGCTCGATGGCAGTCGGACCTGATTTTCCGGAGAACTCTGGGTAACAATGCTAGAGGTGGGAACACATAGGGGAGTCGGAATTGCGACCAATCCTGAACCAAGGCGTCTGCCGCCAGTGCTCGGTGATCGTGAGACCGTGCCATGAAAACTGGGACCTTGTTGTTGTGCCGTGACGCCATCAGATCGACGTCCGGCGTCCCCCAGCGGCAACAGATCTGCTGAAACACGTCCGGGTGAAGGGACCATTCTCCTGCGTCCATGCCCTGGCGACTGAGAAAGTCTGCTTCCCAGTTTTCCACGCCTGGGATGTGAACTGCGGATATGGTGGACGCTCTGCTTTCCACCCACGTCAAAATCCGCTGGACTTCTTGAAAAGCTTGGCGACTGCGTGTTCCCCCTTGGTGGTTGATGTACGCCACCGCCGTGGAATTGTCCGACTGAATCCGAATCTGCTTGCCTTCCAGCCATTGTTGGAAGGCTCGCAGGGCAAGATAGATTGCTCTGATTTCCAGAACATTGATCTGCAGGGTGGACTCTTCCTGAGTCCACGTCCCCTGAGCCCTGTGGTGGAGAAACACCGCTCCCCACCCTGATAGGCTCGCATCCGTCGTGACCACTGCCCAGGACGGGGGAAGGAACGACTTTCCCTGTGACAATGAGGTGGGGAGAAGCCACCAACGCAGAGAGTCCTTGGCAGTCAGAGAGGGAGACAGTCCTGTCGAGGGACGTCGATTTCCCATCCCATTGGCGTAGAATGTCCCATTGTAGAGGGCGCAGATGAAACTGCGCGAACGGGACTGCCTCCATTGCTGCTACCATCTTTCCTAGGAAATGCATGAGGCGCCTCAGTGAGTGCGACTGGCTCTGAAGGAGAGATTGCACTCCAGTCCGTAGCGAGCACTGCTTGTCCAGTGGAAGCTTCACTATCGCTGAGAGAGTATGAAACTCCATGCCAAGATAAGTCAGAGATTGGGTCGGGGTTAGATGAGACTTTGGAAAGTTGATAATCCACCCGAAACTCTGGAGAGTGTCTAGTGCCACCTTCAGACTGTGCTGGCATGCCTCTTGAGAGGGTGCCTTTATAAGCAGGTCGTCTAGATACGGGATGACCGAGTGACCCTGCGAGTGCAGAACAGCTACTACTGCTGCCATGACTTTGGTGAAGACCCGGGGGCTGTTGCCAGACCGAAAGGTAACGCTACGAACTGCAGGTGTTCGTCGTGTATGACGAAGCGTAGGAAACGCTGATGCTCTGGTGCAATCGGCACGTGGAGATACGCATCTTTGATATCTATTGATGCTAGAAAATCTCCTTGAGACATTGAGGCTATGACGGAGCGTAGGGATTCCATCCGGAACCTCCTGACTTTTACGTGTCTGTTGAGCAACTTTAGATCCAGGACGGGTCGATACGATCCGTCCTTTTTTGGGACCACAAACAGATTGGAGTAAAAACCGTGACCTTGTTCCTGAAGAGGGACGGAGGTCACCACTCCTTCCGCCTTTAGAGCGGCCACCGCCTGCAACAGAGCATCGGCTCGGTCTGGTGGTGGAGAAGTTCTGAAGAAACGAGTTGGCGGACGAGAACTGAACTCTATCCTGTACCCGTGAGACAGAATATCCCTCACCCAACGGTCTTTGACGCGTGACAGCCAAATGTCGCCAAAGTGGGAAAGCCTCCCACCGACCGCGGGTGTGGGAATCGGAGACTGCAAGTCAGGAGGACGCCGTCTTGGCAACGGTTCCTCCGGCTGTCCTTTTTGGGCGTGACTGAGACCTCCAAGAATCTGAGCGTCTCTGGTCTTTTTGAGTCTTTTTTGACGAGGCGAATTGGGACCTGCCCGGTCCTCGAAAGGACCGATAACCAGACTGACCCTTCCTCTGTTGGGGTTTGTTTTGTCTGTGTTGCGGTAAGGATGAGTCCTTACCCTTGGAGTGTTTGATGATTTCATCCAAACGCTCTCCAAACAATCGGTCACGAGAAAAAGGCAAATTGGTTAAGCACTTCTTGGAATGAGAATCTGCTTTCCAATGTCTCAACCACAGGGCCCTACGCAAAACAACGGAGTTGGCTGACGCCACTGCCGTGCGGCTTGTAGCGTCAAGAACAGCATTAATCGCGTACGACGCGAATGCCGCCATTTGCGAGGTCAATGGTGCTACCTGCGGGGCAAATGCACGTGTGACTGAGTCGACTTGCGCAAGCCCGGCTGAGATAGCTTGGAGTGCCCATACGGCCGCAAAAGATGGCGCTAACGACGCTCCAATCGCTTCATAGATGGATTTCAGCCAGAGCTCCATCTGCCTGTCAGTGGCATCTTTAAGTGCCGCTCCATCTTCAACTGCAACCAAGGATCTAGCTGCAAGCCTGGAAATTGGAGGATCCACTTTTGGACACTGGGTCCAACCCTTGACCACCTCAGGGGGAAAAGGATAGCGTGTATCTTTAAGCCGTTTAGAAAAACGCCTTTCAGGATAAGCGTGGGGTTTCTGGATTGCGTCTCTAAAGTCAGCGTGGTCCAGAAAAGTGCTTAATGTACGCTTAGGGTATCTGAAATGGATTCTCTCGTGCTGCGAAGCTGACTCCTCTACAAGAGGAGCTGGTGGGGAAATATTTAACATCTTATTGATGTTAAATATAAGATCATTAACTATGGCGTCACCATCTGGTGTATCTAGATTGAGAGCGGTCCCAGGATCAGAATCCTGATCAGTTACGTCCGCCTCATCACCCATAGATTCATCTCGCTGGGATCCTGACCATTGAGATGAATGTGAAGGCCCGTCATAGCGAGCCCGCTTAGGCTGCCCGGGGCCATCGTCCGAGTCAGAGTCTTCACCCTGAGGTGTATGTGCCCGTCCCGGAGCTTGGAGGTAATTCAGCTGAGGGGGACCAGGGGGCAATGATTGCACAGTGTCCGTGGCCTGAAGTACAGGCCTAGCTCGCAATGTGTCAAGAATTTGTGACATAGTGAGAGACATTCTGTCAGCAAAAGCTGCAAACTCAGTTCCTGTCACCTGGACAGCATTCACAGGTGGTACACCCTGGGTCACGTCCAGCAGAGGTCCCGACTGTGCAAGCGCCGCAGGGGCCGAGCACTGCACACAATGGGGGTCCGTGGAGCCTGCCGGTAGAAAAGTCCCACATGCGGTGCAGGAAGCATATAATGTCTGTGCCTTGGCACCCTTGCGTTTTACGGACGACATGCTGCTGGCTCTCTGCAATGTGAGAGAGTCTATAGCCAAAGGGCGACCAGCGCTATGCAATACAAAGTATTTGTAGAAACAAAATACTAAGAATACTACTGGCACAAGAGGGGGTGAGCCCTGAGGGCTGCTTACCGCCCGCTGAATAGCGGGTAAGAGGCGCAGAATTCCTTGTCTGGGTCTCCCCGGCTCCCCTCTGCAGCTCAGCGTGTCAGCAGGAATGGCTGCCGGCTACTGTGGAGAGGGGCGGTCCGTGGGAGTTCCTAAACAAAAGTGCGGGAAACAGTGTCCCCTCTGTGCCGATTGTGAGGGCTGGAGTATGTAAAAACGACTCCAGCCCTCGGCGCTGATGCACTGACCAGCGTCCCGCCCCTCTCCTGACTGGCAGGTCTGGGGGCGGGAACGAACGGAAGCAGGCCGCAAAAGCCGGGGACTCGAGTTATCAGCGCGGCCGCCGTAAAAACGCGGCCCGCGCTGAAGTCCCCGGCGCACCACAAGTGCCAGCCGCGCCGCAGTCCCAGCGGCCGGCGCGACCGATTCCCAGAAGTGTGCCTGCTTCAGCGAAGCTGAATGAGGCCATGGCACAAGCGCCGCAGCGCTGATGTCCCCGGCGCACTACAACACCCAGCATGCTGCGGTGTGAGCGCCAAATGCACGGGGACACAGAGTACCTTGAGGAAGCAGGGCCATGTCCCTGATGTACTCCGCTCCATCCAGCATCTTCTCCAGGGGCTGTAGATGGAGCACGGTCTCAGTGCCTGGAGACCAGTAAATCCCACTTCACCCAGAGCCCTGTAAAAAGGGATGGGGAAGGAATCAGCATGTGGGCTCCTGCCGCCGTACCCGCAATGGGTACCTCAACCTTACAAACACCTCCGACATACAGTGGGGTGAGAAGGGAGCATGCTGGGAGCCCTGTATGGGCCCTCTTTTCTTCCATCCGACATAGTCAGCAGCTGCTGCTGACTAAAAACAATGGAGCTATGCGTGCGTGTCTGACCTCCTGCGCACAAAGCTAAAACTGAGGAATCCGTACTCCTACGGGAGGGTGTATAGCCAGAAGGGGAGGGGCCTTACACTTTTAAGTGTAGTTCTTTGTGCGGCCTCCAGAGGCAGTAGCTATACACCCACTGTCTGGGTCTCCCAATTAGGAGCGAAAAAGAAATATTGCACTCATTACATGTAAATATTTATATACAGTCATGAGAATCTACGTAAATGAGTTTGGAATTCTATAGTTTTCTACGTATCAGGTCATTACATAGTGTTATTAATTGAAGAAGCTATACCATGTACTTTGTTATTATGTATTGTCAGTGTGTTAAAATACTCCATTACAGTCTTGTACAGTATCAATTCAGACTCTCCAGATGAGTGTTCCATGTGTGAGCCACAAGTCTCTTACAATGTAAGCCTTCGGGGGGCCTCGTTCGGACACTCCATACACTTATATGAAAGCCACTTTGGGCCCCAAAGGGCACAAGGTTATTCAGAGTCTGAATTTCTGACATGTGACTTAGAAGCGGATCAGAACAGGACTGGATTCCGGACAAGACTATAACTAGTGAATATTTTAACACACTGACATTACGCTAACATTTACACAGGTTTAAGGAAAAAAACCCAAAACATTAATGAGAGTGCTTCTTTAACAAAAACTAAGCCAAATTGCAGATGCAGCAGGTGGAAAATTAACCCCTTCACCACTGGGCGATTTTTCCTCCCCTTCTTCCAAGGGCCCTAATTTTTGTATTTTTCCATCAATATAACCATATGAGGGCTTGTTTTTTGCGGGAAGAGTTGAATGACATAACATAGTGTACTGGAAAGTGGGGATAAAAATTCCAAGTGCGGTGTAATTGCAAAACAAGTGCAATTCCACAATTGTTTTTAGGGTTTTTTTTCTTTTTTTTTTTATTCATTATGTTCACTATATGGTAGTATGATCTGGTAAAATGATTCCCCAACGCAGTACGAGTTTGTAGATACTAAACATGTATAGTTTTACTTTTTTAATTGGTAAAGAAAAAAAATCCTGAAATTTGTTAAAAAAGGAATAGCGTTATTTTTTTAATGCAATATTGAGGTGACCCCCCTCCCCCGAAGAAAACAAAAGAAAAAAAAAAAGACCCTGAATTCTGTTTTGATTTTTTTCCCTCACTCTGCCCTTTACCGATCAGATTAATGGATTTATATTTTGATACATCGGACATTTCTGAACGTGGTGATACCAAAATGTGTAATTTCATTGTTTTATTTTCAATAGGGCGAAAAGGGGGTGGATTTGAACTTTACATATTTTTTCATACTTTTAATTTTTTTTTTTTTATTAGTCCCCTCAAGGGGCTTGATCTGCACTATCCGATTGCTTCTGCTGATCAGAGCGATGACTTCCCCCGCTGTCATGACAACCCATCGGCACCCCGCCCGTGATAGCATTATGGGAGTACCGATGGCAGCAGGGAATGGCGCTATCCCTGCCAGCACAGCGTTTGACTGCGCGATCTAACTAGCTGATCAGATCAGCTGATGTGCGGGGAACAATGTGGGCTCGCTGTGAGGGCTCGCTGTGTGAGCCCACATTATGGCTGGTTTTACACATACGGCATTTTGCCGGATTGCTGGATCCGTCACACTAGAGTACAATGGCATCGCGGTAAGCTCTGGTCACATGCTCCAGTCACATGACAGCATGTGACCGGAGCTTGCCGCGATGCCATTGTACTGTATTGCACTGTACTGGAGTGTGACGGATCTGGCAAACCGGCGAAATGCCGGATGTGTGAAACCGGCCTAAAAGGGACATACACAACCATGGATGTACGGTACATCCATGGTTGTGAAGGGGTTAAATGCCCTTCATAAATGAAAGAACCACGTTAAGGAGCAATAGTTTCACATAATTGTTTTCTGCAGGACTTCATCACTTTTTTACATTGTTCTGAATGAATTTCAGACCACTTTTTACAAAATTGTCTAAGTGTATTGAGGTTTGTGGGCAATCGTTTATGCACCGCTCTATAAAAAAAAAAAAAAAAAAAAGGGAACATCACCAGGATTTTGTCACCTAATCTGAAAGCAGAATAATTTAATGGGCAGAACCTTCAATTTCACCTATGTGTCACTTATTGGGCTGTTTACTGTGGGTTTGATAAAATAATCTGCTAATAAAACTGTTACCACTAAACGACTAGAAAACCTACTGCATGTAGTCGCTGATATTCATGGGCACCGATTGGCAACTTTCTGCCTATGCAAGTGTACACAGGAAGCTGCCAATCAATGGCGTGGGCAGGATTTTACATACCTCAACATTCAGAAAACTGTTAGATATGCAGCAACTAAAATACAGTGGAATCTTGGTTTACGAGAACAATCCGTTCAGGGAGTGTGCTTGTAAACCAAGTTACTTGTCTAGCAAAGCAAAATTTCCCATAGGAAATAATGCAAGCTCAGACAATTCGTTTCACAACTTGTGCAATGTCGCATCCTGGTCCCCTATTGGGCCATTACACACACACACAAACACGCGCACACACAAACACACATACTATGCTCACCTTACCTTCTGTTCCCTCGCCGGCCTCCTGGTTCTTGTAGTCCGCAAGTACAGGATGTGTGTCTGGTAACCATCGCAACCGATGCCGCAGCTTCCGCTTTCAGCGCTTCAGCAGCAGACGTCATACGCAGGAGCCGCTGGCCTCTAACTGGCCAGCGTGCTGACGTCAAAGGCATGAGCCGCTTGCCTCTGATTGGCCAGCGCGCTGCCTTTGAGAAGCGGCTGACAGTGGAAGCTCCTGCAACGTCACGATGGTTACTGGATACAAATCCTGTACCTGCGGACTACAAGAATCGGGAGGCTGGTGAGGGAATGGAAGGTAAGGAGAGCATAACGTGTGTGTGTTTGTATGTGTGTGTATTTGTGGAATAGCACAATAGAGGACCAGGATGGGACATTGCACAAGTTGTGGAATGAATTGTCTGAGCTTCCATTATTTCCTATGGGAAATTTTGCTTTGCTAGACGAATAACTTGGTTTACAAGCAGACTCCAAGAACGATTGTTCTCGTAAACCAAGGTTCCACTGTATTTAAGTTGCTGCATATCTAACCGCTTTCTGAATGTTGAGGTCTGTAAAATCCTGCCCACGCCATTGATTGGCAGTTTTCTGTGTACACTGTGCATAGGCAGAAAGTTTCTAATCAGTGCTCATGAATATGGGCGACTACATGACAGCAAGTTTTCTAGTCGTGTAGTGATAAGTTTTATCAGCAGGAGATTATTTTATCAACCCCACAATAAACGGCCCAATAAGTGACACAGCTGAAATTGAAGGTTGTTTGTACGTGTTTGTGCAGACTGGAAGAGCGGGTCAGAGCGCAGTGAAAGTATGGCACCGGAAGTGTGTGCGGTATTTGCTCGTACAGAAAAGACTGCTCGTAAACTGCGTTACAAATTTACAGCAAACTTTGCTCGTATAGCGAAATACTTGCAAACCAAGTTACTCATAAACCGAGGTTCTACTGGAGTGATTTTATCAAAACGTAAAGTTTGTTAAGTGATACATTGCTGGAGTTAGCGTATCTGCCCCTACAATATGTTGCTCTCACATGAGCATCAAAAACTTAATGACAATTTCCCTTTAAGGTCCTGCACAGCATTTCAATAGGGTTGAATTCTGGACTTTAACTGGGCCATTGCAACACCTTGACTATTTTCCAGCCATGCCTATGTAGATTTACTGGTGTGTTTGGGATCATTGTCCTGTTGCAAAGTCCAAGTTTTGGCCAAACTTGAACTTTTGGATACAATGCCCTACTTCAGACTTTAAAATACTTTGAGATACAGAGGAGCTCACGGTCAACTCAAATCACTAAAAAGGTGCCAAGGTCCTGTTGCTCTAAATGGAAAAAAAAAAAAAAAAAAGCCCAAATCATCTCCCATCCACCAATATGCTTGACAGTTGCCATGAGGTTTTTGCATTAATGTAAAGTGTTTGGTTTCCAACAAATTAGACATGGGGCATTACAGCCAAACATCTAGACACTGTTCTGCTCTGTCCAAAAGGACATTAGTTCAGAAGTCTTGTGTTTTGTTCAAATTCAACTTTGCAAATTTTAGCTATGATTAACACATAGAAAAGTTTTTCTGTAGGCAGCCCTTGCAAACAAGCCATACATGAGCAGTATTTTTTTTTTTCCTAACGGAAACCTTTAGAGTCTGAGCTGTAGATCTTGGGGGTTTTTTTTGCAATTGTTTGGAGCATTGCAGTCTGGACTTGGGGTGACTTTGCTGGAACATCCACTGTGGAAAGACTGTCAACTACAGTGCCTTGCAAAAGTATTTGGCCCCCTTGAATTTTTCAACTTTTTTCCACTTTTCAGGCTTCAAAGATAAAAATTTTAAATTAATGGTGAAGAAGAATAAACAACAATTGGGACACAATTGTGAAGTTGAACGATATTTATTGCTTATTTTAAATTTTTGTAAAAATAAACTTAAAATTGGGGCGTGCAATTTTATTTGGCCCCTTTAAGTTAATACTTTGTAGCGCCATCTTTTGCTGCGATTACAGCTGCAAGTCGCTTGGGGTATGTGTCTATCAGTTTTGCACATCGAGAGACTGAAATTCTTGCCCATTCTTCCTTTGCAAACAGCTGGAGCTGAGTGAGGTTGGATGGAGAGCGTTTGTGAACAGCAGTTTTCATCTCTTTCCACAGATTCTCGATTGGATTCAGGTCTGGACTTTGACTTGGCCATTCTAACACCTGGATATGTTTATTTGTGAACCATTCCATTGTAGATTTTGCTTTTTGTTTGGGATCATTATCTTGTTGGAAGAAAAATCTCCGTCCCAGTCTCAGATCCTGTATTTGGCTCCATCCATCTTCCCATCAATTCTAACCATCTTTCCTGTCTATGCTGAAGCAAAGCCGGCCGAAACCATGATGCTGCCATCACCATGTTTGACAGTGGGGATGGGATGGTGTGTTCAGGGTGATGAGCTGTGTTGCTTTTATGCCAAACATATTGTTTGGCATTGTGTCCAATAAGTTTGATTTTGGTTTCATTTGACCAGAGCACCTTCTTTCACATGTTTGATGTGTCTCCCAGGAGGCTTGTGGCAAACTTTAAACAACACTTTTTATGGATATCTTTGAGAAATGGCTTTCTTCTTGCCACTCTTCTATAAAGGCCAGATTTGTACAGTGTATGACTGATTATTGTCCTATGGACAGACTCTCCCACCTCAGCTGTAGATCTCTGCAGTTCATCCAGAGTGATCCTGGGCCTCTTGGCTGCATCTCTGATCAGTCTTCTCCTTGTTTGACATAACATTTTTGAGGGACGTCTGGATCTTGGTAGATTTGCAGTACTATGATACTCCTTCCATTTCAATATGATCGCTTGCACAGTGCTCCTTGGGATGTTTAAAGTTTTGGAATTTTTTTTGCAGCCAAATCCGGCTTTAAACTTCTCCACAACAGTATCACGGACCTGCCTGTTGTGTTCCTTGGTCTTCATGATGCTCTCTGTGCTTTAAACAGAACACTGAGACTATCACAGAGCAGGTGCATTTATACGGAGACTTTATTACACACAGGTGGCTTATATTTATCATCAACAGTCATTTAGGACAACATTGGATCATTCAGAGATCCTCAAACTTCTGGAGTGAGTTTGTTGCACTGAAAGGAAAGGGGACGAATAATATTGCATGCCCCAATTTTCAGTTATTTATATTAAACAAAAATTTAAAAATAAACAAAAAAATATCGTTCACCTTCACAATTGTCTCCCACTTGTTGATTCTTCACCATAAAAATGTTAATGTTATCTTTATGTTTGAAGCCTGAAATGTGGGAAAAGTTTGAAAAATTCAAGGAAGCCGAATACTTTTGTAAGTCACTATCTTTAATGTTTTCAACTTGTGAATAATCTCTCCCACCGTAGAATGATTGACTCCATATTATATGCCTTCGAACTCATTGAAGACTGATGGGCAGCGTGAATTGCTTGTGTAAGATCACTGTAGATGTCTTCCCTCATTGACATTGTGTTAACACATGCCTGAATGCTCCAGTCCAGCTGATGAACAATTGATCAAGTGCATTTGATTAGCACGACATGGTAGCTAGCTACTTAACATTTTAAATTCCAATGGAGGAAGTAAAAGGAGCACAAAGTTTCACACACAGCTTCTGCATTTCTTGCCTACTTTTTGTTAAATAATAACAGTGTAATCTGTCGTGTGTTGCCGTTCATTTAATGTTATACAACACTCATACATGTCTGTATGTCTCCAATAGAATCTTAGTGAATTGATAAGAAGCTTCCAAAGCAAAAGCTATATTGTGAAAAAAATATTGGTTAATGGGGCGGAAAATATATATCATGAGACGTCAAGCAGTAATTGAGAAGTCACTCAAGCAAGATCAACAGTCTATAACAATGCTGGTAGTCTGTCTCGCATACAGTCAAATTAGCTCATATCCTCTTCAAAGGCTTGTAGGCTCTAACCAGTAATACATTTCTATATCACGAAACAGAACAAATGAGCTTTTATAGGTTTGAGTTTTGGCAGTGTATCCTAGAAAGATACAAAGTTTGCCACAGAATATTTTAAGACGTTTCATAAACAAATTAGAATCTAATAAAACGTACCAAGTACATCTTTGTTCCCTCCTCTCGCTCTATCTCCAAGGCCATTCTTCTTATAAACTTAGAAGCTTCTTCTTTGCTGTTGGACTGAGCTTTTAGGACATATGGATATTCCTTTGCCTGTTTTGGAGAGGTTTGTTAATGAAAATGTATCAAAAGGAACTAAAATATACAGTCTTGGCCAAAAATGTTGGCACCCTTAAAGTTGTTCCAGAAAATGAAGTTTTTCTCCCAGAAAATTATTACATTTACATGTTATACACGTTATTTTCCTTTGTGTGTATTGGAACAAAAAAAAAAACAAACACAGGAAGAAAAAAAAAGTCAAATTAGACACAATTTCAGATAAAATCCAAAATGTGGCCAGTCAATATTGTTAGCATCTTTCAGAAGTTGTGGGTAAACAACTTTGTTTCATACATTTGATGCTGCAAGCTCACCTGCGGCAAGGAACAGACGTGGGCAATATGAAAATCATCAACTGTACATGCATGTATGCTTTTCACTTATTTTATTTCTTCAACCACCGTACACATCCCGATACTGCAGAAACAGATACAAATACTCACCAGATAAAGCTTACGGTGTCCAAAACCAGCCAAATGCTCCACCATTGGGTCTAGCTCTATGTCACATTCACAAAGCTCACAAAAATATTTGTGCACAATTTGATTTTTTGGCATTCGAATTTGATATTCTAGGACATACTCCAAACCTACAGGAAAAAAAATAAAAAAAAGAAGGCTTCCTGTAAATAGGCTATTGCAAATTAAAAAGCGTTCCTATCACCATAGTGCAATTTTTTTTTTCAATTTAAAGTGAACCAGTCAGGTCTAATATGCACTGAGAACCACGAGCAGTTCTGGATGCATATTGCTATTCCCTGCCTAACCCTCCCTGTATACACAAGCATAGATAAAGAGATATTTAGAGAAAGTATTTCTAATGATCTTTTACCGTATGCTAATGAGCGAGGGGCCTAGTCACAAGGGCATTAGTTCTCAAGCCAGTCTCAACCATTAGCATGTTAGCATGCCCACAGGGGCGTACTAACATGCTAATGAATGCGCAGCGTCACAAAATGATCTCACTCAGCTGTCCGCCGCCATCACGTCCGACAGGGGATTTCAGCTCAGAGCGCATGACCCCGGAGTTTGGGTCATGTGCACTACTTCAGTTTGAAGCCAGGACACGTATACCCAGCTTCATAGTGCGCATGACCGAAACTCTGGGGTCATGCGCACTGAGCTGAAATCCAGTGTTGGGCGGTGATTAGGTGAGTGAGATCATCCTCTGACACTGCGCACTCATTAGCATGTTAGCACGCCCCTGTGGGAGTGCTAACATACTAATGTGGCGACTGGCTGGGGAACTAATGCCCAGGGGGCTAGGCCTCTCTCTCATTAGCATACGGTAAAAGATCTTTAGAAATACTTTTTCTAAAGATCTCTATCTAGTGTATACAGGGACAGTTAGGCAGGGACTAGCAATATGCACCCAGAACTGCTCATGGTTCTGGGTGCATATTGGACCTGACAGGTTCCCTTTAAAGGGAATCTGTCAGTAGGATCAACCCTCTTAAGCCAAATATATGGATAAATATGTCATAGAAAGCTGAATAAAAGGATATCATAATATCTGTGATCCGATGTCTGATGTCAGAGAAATCCATATTTTTCTAAGGTTGCTTTCACACTGCATTCCGATCTCCAGTCAATGGTTCCGTCAGAACACGCAAAACGGGTTTTGGATGAATGCGCCGACGGGGCCACTGACTATAATGATGCAGACAGTCTCACAATGTGCTCTGTTGTGTACCATTTTTGGGAGTAAACACTTACTGGAGGCGGCCTCCCAGACTTACTCCAGTAAGCGTTTACTCCCGAAAATAGTGCACAACAGAGTACACTGTCTGCACCATTATAGTCAGTGGCCCTGTCTGTGTCTACATCCGAAACCTGTTTTGCGGGGTGTTCTGATGGAAGCCCTGACGGGATCACTGAATGGAAATCTGAATGCCATGTGAAAGGTCCCCAACATGTAAATGAGCTCTTTTAGGCTATGTGCCGGGCCATGACCTACATGAGAATCTTCTTCCAGATCTTATTTTAATATAAGAGGGAGTCATCATTGTGTCACATGTAGCCAACGAAGGACAATCGATCAGATCTTTCTTCTTACAAATGCATTCGCTGCAACTTATCCAGTTCTGCTGAATTGCAACACTGGCTGCCTGTGAGATGGAAGATTAAGCACTGAGAGGTCACCTGCAAATGTGTGTTATAATCACACACAGTTCTGCGCAGGTTGGGATCAGACAGGAGCCATTACACATCACTCTGCTAATGCCTCCTATTTCAAATAAGCTCTGGAGGAAGATTCTCATGCAGATCAATGTCCTGCCAACAGCCTGGAACAGCTCATTTACATGTAAAAATTCTCTGCACGGACGCCCGCACGCCATGCTCTTTTCTGCACGGACGCCCGCACGCCATGCTCTTTTCTGCACGGACGCCCGCACGCCATGCTCTTTTCTGCACGGACGCCCGCACGCCATGCTCTTTTCTGCACGGACGCCCGCACGCCATGCTCTTTTCTGCACAGACGCCCGCACGCCATGCTCTTTTCTGCACAGACGCCCGCACGCCATGCTCTTTTCTGCACAGACGCCCGCACGCCATGCTCTTTTCTGCACAGACGCCCGCACGCCATGCTCTTTTCTGCACAGACGCCCGCACGCCATGCTCTTTTCTGCACAGACGCCCGCACGCCATGCTCTTTTCTGCACAGACGCCCGCACGCCATGCTCTTTTCTGCACAGACGCCCGCACGCCATGCTCTTTTCTGCACAGACGCCCGCACGCCATGCTCTTTTCTGCACAGACGCCCGCACGCCATGCTCTTTTCTGCACAGACGCCCGCACGCCATGCTCTTTTCTGCACAGACGCCCGCACGCCATGCTCTTTTCTGCACAGACGCCCGCACGCCATGCTCTTTTCTGCACAGACGCCCGCACGCCATGCTCTTTTCTGCACAGACGCCCGCACGCCATGCTCTTTTCTGCACAGACGCCCGCACGCCATGCTCTTTTCTGCACAGACGCCCGCACGCCATGCTCTTTTCTGCACAGACGCCCGCACGCCATGCTCTTTTCTGCACAGACGCCCGCACGCCATGCTCTTTTCTGCACGGACGCCCGCACGCCATGCTCGCCACGGACGCCCGCACGCCATGCTCGCCACGGACGCCCGCACGCCATGCTCGGCACGGACGCCCGCACGCCATGCTCGGCACGGACACCCGCACGCCATGCTCGGCACGGACACCCGCACGCCATGCTCGGCACGGACACCCGCACGCCATGCTCGGCACGGACACCCGCACGCCATGCTCGGCACGGACACCCGCACGCCATGCTCGGCACGGACACCCGCACGCCATGCTCGGCACGGACACCCGCACGCCATGCTCGCCACGGACGCCCGCACGCCATGCTCGGCACGGACGCCCGCACGCCATGCTCGGCACGGACACCCGCACGCCATGCTCGGCACGGACACCCGCACGCCATGCTCGGCACGGACACCCGCACGCCATGCTCGGCACGGACACCCGCACGCCATGCTCGGCACGGACACCCGCACGCCATGCTCGGCACGGACGCCCGCACGCCATGCTCGCCACGGACGCCCGCACGCCACGGACGCCCGCACGCCATGCTCGCCACGGACGCCCGCACGCCATGCTCGGCACGGACGCCCGCACGCCATGCTCGGCACGGACACCCGCACGCCATGCTCGGCACGGACACCCGCACGCCATGCTCGGCACGGACACCCGCACGCCATGCTCGGCACGGACACCCGCACGCCATGCTCGGCACGGACACCCGCACGCCATGCTCGGCACGGACACCCGCACGCCATGCTCGGCACGGACACCCGCACGCCATGCTCGGCACGGACACCCGCACGCCATGCTCGGCACAGACACCCGCACGCCATGCTCGGCACGGACACCCGCACGCCATGCTCTACATAACCAAGCTACTAAAAGACTGCAGAAAAGACTGCAGATAAGCAAACAAGTAGCTAAGTGTAAAGAGATCCTTAGACAGCATTTATTAATGTGCTGTATACCAACTGGTTCAACAAAACAATGTCTTTTAAAGTTCCATATTTTAGTGAACTGTTTCCCCAATCGTGTAGCTGAAATGTATCTCTGTGGTACATTTTCCACACAAGCACCTTAATATGAATACTTTAGACTGTTTTCTAAAAACCTACCAATTAGAGGCTCCCTGTCTCTTCTGGATATGTAATCGCTTAACTTCGCAATCTCCCTTCCGCTGCCCTCAGTAGTGACTTCTGCAAAATAATCAAACAATTGTAATCAGGTGCACACACAACATACATAGAGAGGAGTTGCCTTATAAATTTCCTATTTGAAAAGCCCCTTAAAGACTGCATTCATACATCCGTGTGTTATCATCTGAGGGAAGCAGATTGATTGATTTATCACACCTCATTCTTTTTCTCCACTGAAGTGCGCCGCTTGCCTCCAGCTATAGTGGGCTTTATCAAAATCAGTACAGCTTTAAAATCTTGATCCAAAAACAAAAAGCTATACTTGACAAATGGAATATGGTGTTCAATATTTTGAGTGCTTCAAGTACCTCATTTTGGCATTTCCTAGCCAGTCATTGAAAACAGTAAAGGCTGGTGTGTTTATGGTGCACAGCAGATCATCAGAGATCAAGTCAGAAGTCCAAAAAACGGATTTTTGTGTACTCACCGTAAAATCATTTTCTCTTAGGCCGGTTTCACACATCCGGCTTTTTGCAGTTTTGCTGGATCCGGCGCTCTCCCGTACAGTTAATACAGTACAATGACAGAGCAACAAGCGCCGGTCACATGCTGTCATGTGACCGGCGCATGTGACCCGGAAGTTACAGCGCTGTCATTGTACTGTATTATCTGTACGGGAGAGCGCCGGATCCGGTAAAACGGCAAAAAGCCGGATGTGTGAAACCAGCCTTAGCCATCATTGGGGGACACAGGACCATGGGTGTTATGCTGCCTATCCATAGAAGGACACTAAGTAGATGCAAAAGCATAGCTCCTCCTCTGCAGTATACACCCCCTGGCCGGGCCAGGCAACCTCACTTTTAGTACACAAGCAGTAAAAGAAAAACCAGTAAAAACTTCTCAACAGAGGAACATGAGAAAAGAAGAGTCATAACCAAATAAGGTACTGAGAGAACGAAGGCCCAACAGGGCAACAGGGTGGGTGCTGTGTCCCCCAATGATGGCTAAGAGAAAACGATTTTACGGTGAGTACACAAAAATCCGTTTTTCTCTGACGCCTCATTGGGCGACACAGGAACATGGGACGTCCTAAATCAGTCCATGTGTGGGAAACATAAAAGAAGACAACACAACCCAAGGACTAGGAACCAGTCCCAGACAGCCTGGAGCGCCTACTGAGAGAGGTGCTCTACTGCCGTTTGCAGAATTTTCCTACCCAGATTTGCCTCAGTTGAAACCTGGGTATGGACTCTAATGCTTTGAAAACGTATGTAGGCTAGACCAGGTCGCAGCCTTACACACCTGTTCCACTGAAGCCTGATGCCGAATGGCCCACGAAGCGCCAACTGCTCGCGTGGAATGAGCCCGCAGCCCACTAGGAATGAGCTTGAGTTGCAAGCGGTAGACTTCCTGGATCGCAGAGCGAATCCAGCGAGCCAGAGTCGCCTTTGAAGTTGCCTGTCCCTTCTTAGGCCCCTCAGCAATGACAAACAAAGTCAGTTTTCCTAAAGGGGCCTGTCCTGGATATGTAATATCTGAGAGCTCTGACGAGGTCTAACGAATGCAGAGACCTTGCCACCCTATGAACTGGGTGTGGACAAAAAGGCAGGCAGAACAATGTCCTCGTTCAAATGAAACGGGGTAAGAACCTTTGGAAGGAAATCCGGAAGGGGGCCCAGAACCACCTTGTCCTGGTGAAAGATCAGAAAAGGCTCGCGGCAAGAGAGTGCTGCTAGCACCGAAACCCGTCTGATGGACGTAATTGCCACCAGGAATGTTACCTTCCAGGACAGAAGAGCAAGGGAGGATTCCTTGAGGGGTTCAAAGGGAGACCTCTGGAGACCGTCCAGAACGAGGTTGAGGTCCCATGGGTCCAGCGGCCGTTTGTACGGGGGAACTAGATGGGAAACGTCCTGGAGGAAGGTCTTGACTTGCAGTTTTTGAGCCAGGCGGCATTGGTAGAAGATTGAGAGCGCTGAGACCTGCCCTTTAAAAGGGAACTGAGAGCCAACCCCGCTTGCAAGCCAGACTGTAGAAAGTCGAGAATTCTGGGGATGGCCAGAGGCATAGGCTGGACGTTAGTTTCCCTGCACCATGAAAGGAAGATTGTCCACGTACGGTGGTAAATGCGGGATGAAGCAGGCTTTCGGGCACTGATCATGGTGGAAATAACCGCGGGGGAGAATCCCGCTCTTGTTAATACCCAGGTCTCAATGGCCATGCCGTCAGCTTCAGGGCTCTGGAGTTCTGATGGGAAATGGGCCCTTGGGTCAGCAAGTTTGGGATGTCTGGAAGGCGCCACGGTGCGTCTGTAAGCATTTGTACTAATTCGGCGTACCAGGCGCGCCTGGGCCAGTCCGGTGCTATCAGTATCACCGGGACTCCCTCTGCCTTGATCTTCCTGATTACCCGCGGCAGCAGGGGTAGAGGTGGAAATATGTAAGGCAGGCGGAAGTGGTGCCAGAAGCAAACTAGAACATCCGCGCCGATGGACTGTGGGTCGCGTGACCTGGCTATGAACGCGGGTACCTTTGCATTCAACCTTGAGGCCATTAGGTCCACGTCTGGTGTGCCCCAGCGAGTGCAGATGTGTAGAAACATCTGGGTGGAGAGATCATTCTCCGGCGGCAAGTCCTTGGCGACTCAGAAAGTCTGCTGCCCAGTTCTCTACCCCCGGTATGTGTACCGCTGATATCACTGATCCCGTCGATTCGGCCCAGCTGAGGATCTTGTGGGCCTCGAGATAAGCCGCTTTGCTGCGGGTGCCCCCCTGCCGATTGATCTAGGCTACAGCTGCCGCATTGTCCGATTGGACTCGAATCTGACGACCTGCTAGCAGAGGGCAGAACGCTCTGAGCGCGAGGAAGATCGCGCGGAGTTCCAGGATGTTTATGGGTAGGGAAGACTCCTGGGGCATCCAATGTCCTTGAGCAGTGTGGTGCCGGTACACTGCTCCCCAGCCTAGGAGGCTGGTGTCCGTGGTCAGGACCAGCAAGTTCACTGGGAGAAAAGATCTCCCCTTCGATAGGGATGAGGACCGAAGCCACCAGCAGAGTGCATACCTGACTGAAGGAGTCAGGTGAAGATGTCTGTCCAGGAAGAAGGGGCTCTTGTCCCAGGCCGCTAGAAGGGCTAGCTGCAGTGGGTGGAGGTGCAGTTGAGCAAAGGGTACTGCTTCCATAGCCGCCACCATCCTGCCGAGCACTTTCATGCTGAATCGAATGGAGCAAGACGGAGGACGTAGAAGGCAGTGTACCGCTCGTTGAAGAGCGATCGCCTTGTCCTGAGGGAGAAAGATCAAGCCCCGACGGGTGTCCAGGGACATGCCCAGGAAGGTGATGGATCGTGATGGGATCGGGGATGATTTGTCTAGATTCACTAGCCACCCTAAGCGGGATAGGGTGTTTACAGTGATCTGTACGCTGGTTGAGCAGTCGCGGAAGGAGGGGGCCTTGATGAGGAGGTCGTCCAAGTAAGGGAGAACGACTACTCCCCTGGCGTGAAGGATGCTCATAGCGGCCGCCATGACTTTGGTGAAGACCCTTGGTGCGGTGGCAAGGCCGAAGGGTAGAGCTACGAATTGAAAGTGGGAGTCCTGAACTGCGAAGCGTAGGAACTTTTGGTGATCTGGGGAGATGGGTATGTGCAGGTACATGTCCTTGATGTCTATGGAGGCGAGGAATTCCCCTTCGACCATGGATGCAATAATGGACCTTAGGGACTCCATTCTGAATCTCTGTACGTGCACATGTTTGTTCAGGTGTTTGAGGTCCAGGATGGGTCGAACTGACCAACCTTTTTGGGGACCAAAGAGGTTGGAATAAAAACCCCCGAACTTCTCGTCGTCTGGGACAGGTATTATCACTCCTGCTGTTTGGAGCGAGTGGATTGCTGAGAAAAAAGCTTTGCGTCGTTTTCGAGTCTTTGGGGGGTTTGAGAGAAAGAACCGACTCGGGGGTCGGGTCCAAAATTCTATGTGGTAACCGGAAGACACAAGGTCTCACACCCATTTGTCGTCTGAGGCGGCAGCCCAGATGTGTTGAAAGAGCCGCAGACGACCTCCTACAATGAGTGGGTCTTCCGGGGCGCCGAAGGAGTCATGAGGGGGGAAAACGTCGTGGCCGAGTCTCCCTAGTCCTGGGCTGTTTTGGTCTAGGCTGCCATGACAAAGTGGGTTTCGGGGAGAGTTGAGGTCAGTCGGTCCCTGCGTAGTCCGCGGCTGGTGGCGGGGACAGCACGGGATGTCGACCAACAAAATGAGTTCCGAAAGGAGCGGAACGAGGACTGTGGACGTCTGGTGAAGGACGTCCTGGACTTCAGCTGGGGGAGAAAGGTACTCTTTCCTCCCGTGGCGTCAGAAATGAGCTTGTCCAGACGTTCACCAAACAATCGGTCTGGAAAAAAGGGAAGGCCCGTGAGAGACTTCTTGGAGGCAGAGTCCGCTCCCCATTGTCGGAGCCAGAGAGCTCTACGGATGGCTATGGCATTTGAGGCGGCAAACGCTGCGCAGGTAGCAGCGTCCATGGAGGCCTGCATGAGGTACTCCGCCGCAGCGGCAATTTGAGCTGTTACCTCTGTAAAGGTATGAGTGAACTGGGATTCCTCAAGCGAATTGTTAAGGGAGTCTGCCCAGACCGAGATCGCCTTTGCGACCCACACAGAGGCTAAGGAGGGCGAGAGGGAGGAACCCGCAGCCTCAAAAGCAGAGCGGGCGAGGTGCTCCACCTGTCTGTCGGGTCCTTGATTGAGGAACCATCGGGTAAAGACAGGAGCGTCTTTGTGGTAAGGCGGGAGACCGGGGGGGGTCGACCGAGGGCGGACCGGCCCAGCCCTTAGGGGCAGGTGAGGCAAAAGGGTATCGGGACTCCATGAGTTTTCGGTTACTGAAGCGCCTGTCCGGCTTCTCCCTTTGCTTTGTGAGGATATCCTGAAACTTTGGGTGATCAGTAAAAACCTTTTGGGGTTTCCTTGCCCTCTTAAAGAAGACCACATGGTCAGTGGTAGTGGATGGGGGATCCTCCACATGCAGAGTTTGGTTGATTGCTGCTATAAGGGAGTCTATTGCAGTTTGATCATCTGGGGTGTTTGAAACCAAGGAATCCTCCTGGTACAAACAGCATTCTCCCTCCTCCAGCTCTTCAGAAGCCGTGGAGCGTGCGGGAGAGCCTGCCCTGTGTGCTCCCGAGGGAGAGTCATGGGGGCCATGAGAGTGTGCTGGAGACACCCGGCCGTGTGCTCTTTTCCTGATTCCTGCAACCGGTGAAGCATGTGCCCGGATTACCTCAGAAGGATCCTCCATACGGGTATCCTCAGGCTGCGTTCCGTCCAGGGGCCCAGAAGGGTGTGGAGGACAACATTGCATAGCCAGAACCAGGTTCTGTGACAGTTTTTCCATGGATTGAGACAGAAACTGTGCCCATTCCTGTGGGCTGGGAGCCCTAGGCTCTGGGCTGACGGTTGCGGCGGTGGTGGCAGGGGGGTCTTGGGGGGCTATAGGGGCACAGGACTCACAGAGAGAAGAGGTGTGTTTTCGTGGTAGGTCAGCGTGGCAGGCAGTGCAGGCTGAATAATAGACTATGTGGGCCTTAGCACTCTTAGTGCCCTTAGAATTCTGCATGTTCCTAATAGGAGTATGCCAGGAGGGGGAGCAATGGTCAGCAGAGCTAGAAGTGAAGCAAGCACCTCACCAGAATCAGCCGATGGCCCTGTCCTCAGGAAGGAGTAAGCTCTGTGGAGATCTTTGCACGCTTTCCTGGGGGGCAAAGCTTATCGCGGCCGCGGGGGGTGGGGCTTAGCGCTAAAAGAGCGCGAAGAAGAAGTCAGTGTGCCGCCCCTGCTGTGGGTAGTAAAAAAACGGCGGGAAGGAGCTTCTGACAGTTTTCCTCCCTCCCCCTCCAGTCAGCACGCAGCTTGTCACTGGTGGTTATCTCTGCCGGCTTTTCTGCTAGAGCAATAACCAGAGCAAATAAACAGCGTGAGTTTCTGAGCCCTGGGCCCTCCCCCCTGCCACCGGTAAATTATCTGTGCAGGACTTTCTGCAAACAGCAAGTGACTTCCCCCTCCTCCAGCCAGCAAGCTAGAGAAAAGTTAACACTGTGTTCAGGATCCCTGGGGCTCTCCTCCTTGCAATCAGCAAGGGACTTTCTCATAATAAATACTGTAAATTCAGCAGTCCTGGGAGCCTTCCCTGCACCGTCTTTTCTCCCTTTGTCTGGGAAACTAGTCAGGGGGGATCTCACCTTAAACACTGCTTCAGTCCAGGCAGTGGAAATAGCAGAGTCGGCTTGCTGTGTCCGGTCACACAGGTGCCATGTTTAACTCAGAGCCTGCAAAGAGGGGCTGAGGAATTGTGCCTCTGTCCTGGGCTCTGGAAAATCTGTCTGTGGAACAAGTCGTCCAGCCCAGGATCCAGCGTCGCAGGATGGGGTACGGGGAGGGGACACTCCACGTTCCCGCCCGTTGATGGTAGTGGGAGATCGGTCCCAAAAGGAAACCATTGCCCTCAAAAAATAAACCTTGAAAGGAAGTGCCTCCTACAGACACCAAGCTAAAACTGAGGCTGCCTGGCCCGGCCAGGGGGTGTATACTGCAGAGGAGGAGCTATGCTTTTGCATCTTGGTGTCCTCCTATGGATAGGCAGCATAACACCCATGGTCCTGTGTCCCCCAATGAGGCATCAGAGAAAGAATGCTTGGTTATCATTCAAAACAACAACAACAACAAAAAAAAAAAAACTTGTTAATGGCTTTCCTTCAAAAACTAGCAAACAATTAAAGGGAAACGGTCACCAGGTTTCTCTCTTATAAGCTTCGGCCACTAACAATACTGTATACAAGAGCCCAGGCTGCGCTGTGTAACATAAATAACACCTTTATTATACTCACCTAGGGGGTGGTCCAGTCCCATGGGTGTCACTACTCTCAGTTCAGCACCTCCTCTTTTCTTGTGATTGCTGTCTCTTGCCTGGCCCAGTGTGCATGACGTATCCTGGGTCATTCACAGAGAGGCCTACACTGCGCATGTGCACTTTGATCTGCCCTACTGAGGGTAGAGCAAAGTACTGTAATGTGCAAGTGCGAGAAAAGGTTAAGGGAAAAAAAAACAAAACGACCACCTGCACATGCGCACTACAGTGCTTTGATCTACCCTCAGCCGGGCAGATCAAAGTGTGCATGCGCAGGAGTGCAATAGAGGCCCCTCTGAATAACGCAGGACAATAATCGCATAAGTTGGAGGAGATGGCGGCCCAAGAGCAGCGACACCCATCGGACAGCCCCCTAGATGCGTATTATAAAAGTCTTTTTTACATTCTACAGAGCAGCCTGGGCTCTTATATCATTCTGGTATAAAAAGGGCTTGCTGGTGGTGGCCACAGATCATAAGGGAAAAACCTGGTGACAAGTACCCTTTGAATGTTTATTTTGTGCATAGCCATCTTGCAAACGTCTCCGAAAACCCTGGGGCAGTCAGTGATGAGCAAGGTGAACGATTCCACCAAGATTTGAAGGTCATGGAGGAATGGTATCTGGGTAGATGGGATGTACTTATGATGGCTGACTATTGTTGGATGATCAGGCGAGATTGTGTAAAGATTGAACACCATGAAAAGCTAGAAAGGTAATTTTTACCTCAACTGCTATCCTTACAACTGACTTTCAGTAAAAAAAAACCTAAACAAAACAAAACAAAAACATCCTGTGTGTGAACAATATAGCCTTAAATGTAATCTGCAGGCAGGTTTTTGCTACCTCATCTGAGAGCACCATGATGTAGGCAAAGAGATCCTGAATCCAACAATGTATCACTTACATTACTGGATGCAGCCGCCCTGATACAAAACAGAATTTTTTGATTTAGCCATGTAGCCCAGCTGTTCCACCCATGACAGGCTCTCTATAGAGACTATACATTGACAGTGAGGTGTCAATAAGAGGAAGGGACATGCCGGACTACTATGCGTGTTAGTGACATTGTAGTCCGAGCATTGAGAAGTCCCGCTGTTGAAACAAACATGGCAAACAACAGACTGGAACTTGACAACAGAGGCATCCGTGAATTCTCTGTGGTAAGCCTTGCAGCATGCTGGCTTCAGTTTACATAGCAAAAACCTGCTGATAGATTCCCTTTAAATAAACATTACATTCAGGTTATTTTTTTGCATTATTTTTTATTCAATATACATTTTGTATGGTTTTGAAAACAAAGAGGGTATTCTACAGCTTACCATGTTGGTGTGAAAATCTGAAGTCACTTATATTCAGATTGTGTTCCTCAGTGTTATTTGACACTGTTTTTTTAGCTAAGTTCTATCACTTGAAAATTGGTATTTTATTTTCATATTTCTATGTTTATTTAAAAAAAAAAAAAAAAATCCGCAATCTTGTAATATTTATTTATTTTTTTTATTTTTTTTTAACATTCTCGGTCCACACAATCCCCTGATCACAATAGGTGACTCTGCTCCACTTCCCCTTTGAGACAGCTCATTTGTCTGAGGTCCATGTGGTCTTCTCTAAACAAAAAATTAAAATCTAAAAGAATCCCCACTGCTAAAAAGATTGCAAGATTAGTAACTTTCATGATCTGAAAAAGACCAAACATCTAACAAAACCTGATTTACACAATAGGCCATTTTCTAATAGCTAAAAAAAAAGCATTTCTTTAACCAAGGGACAATATAACGGTCTACATACCACGATGAGCACTCGCTGCAGGTTTCTCCTTAGGTTTTTCTTGAATTTAAAAAGAACAAAAATTAGTGAGAAACATATTACAACTGGGGCTAAAAAGCATTTTTACAAATGGGTTTCATTAAAAATTGTGCATCAATTGCTTCCTATAGCCTTTGTATTACACTGTGTATTGCTGGTTGCAGAATGAGTTAATGGGGAAGGCCACTTTATGTTTAGTTTGTCAGACGTGTTGGGGACATGATTCTGTGGCACTTTTGTCTAGACATGACAGGTTCTTCTCCTGCTTTTGTTACTACAGCTTTCCTCACAGGAGGCGCAGTCCTCAAAATGGCTGATAAGTGGAGGAGCATGTGACCAGACCTGTCCATCAGTCTCCTCCAATAGAAAAGCAGCTTTCCGCATGTGAGATTTTCAATTGGACAAGGCTGATTGACAGGTCTGGTCACACATTTTATATACTTGGGGAAAGCAGTTAATACCTTAAGGCTCAGTCATAGGGGAGGCACTTTTGTTGGGATCATTCACTTAAAAGTGGTGTAAAGGATGTTTGATGTCACAATCATGTGACTAATGGGCAGAGCTAAGCAGAGAAGTGTTTTGTGAAGGACCTATGCTGTAAATTACAATGCAGGGGGTGTTACCAAGTTAAAAAAATAATCATGTCTGAGCTTGACTGAAGTGAATGATCCCAGCAAAACTGCCTGCCCTAGGACTGAACCCTACGGTATTAGCTGCTTTCACCAAAGTATATAAAGTCTTTTATTAAGATAAATACATTGATTTTTTTTTTTAAAACCATGTTAGTGATGCATATTGCTTCATGTCAAACACACTGGGGACGGATTAATATCAAAAAAAGGACACGCCCGGTTCCCTTTAACATTACAGAATGTGTCAAAAGCAGTTGTTGCAAATTATGTGGAAAAACAATATTGCTAGTCCACGATCACACTTGTATCCGGGTTTTAATCTTTCAGGTATTCATTGTACAAGAATTCTACTAGTCCTGTTTGGTAAAATTACGGTGTAAGGCTATGTTCTCATGTTGTGTTTTGATTTTTTTTAAAAAGTTAGGCTATGTGCCCACGTGTGCGCTCTGCACCGCACACAAAAGGTCCGCTTCAGAGCGCAGAAGAAAAGCTCCGTCCTGAAGCGCCTGGTGCCTGCAGAATTCGTGCACTCTGCATGCTGCCTTTCCCTATAGACAGCATGCAAAGCGCACAAAAGTAGTGACATGTCACTTCTTAGAACGCACGCTTCGGGCAGCAGCCGATTCGCTACATACGTACATGGCGCTAATACGCCACATGCGCACGTCTCATGCACAATCTTCATAGATTGTGCTTGGGACACAGGACGCATGCAGTTACGCTGCGGTGCAGAATGCAGCGTAACTGCATGCAATTCGCACACGTGCGCACATAGCCTTACTCCAAGCTCTCGGCGACGATCATGAGTGCATAGCCTATGTGCAGGCATGATCGCTACGATGTACCCATATGTCATAAGTCGTGAACCCCTTCCAAACCATGATGAATGGGTACTTCAAAAGGTCATGAAGGGGTTAATTAAACCTGAAAGTCTACACTTCAATTGTATCTCAGTTCTTTCATTTTAAATAAAAAAAAATAGTGGCATGCAGACCTCAAATCATGAAGATTCAGTCACTGCCAAATATTTCTGTGCCTAACTGTATAAAAATGTGAGACTTCACAAATTTATATGAGTGTTCTCGAATTTAAAAGTTATTCCTAATCTAAAGGATAGGGGGATAACTTTCCGATTGCTGGGTGTCCAACTGCCATCGCCTCCACCGATCTAGAGAACTGGGACTATGTAGAGCCCGGCTGAATGAACCGGAGGTCAAACATGCACACTTTCGCTCCATTGATTCTTAAAGGGAATCGGTCACCAGCTTTATGCTACTTCATTTGAGGGCAGCATAATGTAGGTAAAGAGATTCTGAAACTAACCAAGTTTATCTTAGATCACTGTGTGCAGCCATTCTGAATTTACTCAGAATTGAGTGTAGCAGAGCTGGGAGCTTTTCCCCACGCACACACCAGGCTGTCAATAGAGATTATGCATTGACTGTTAAGTACCAATCGCAGCAGGGGGCGTGCCTTATTGGTCTGCACTGCAGAGGAGTCAGACCAATGTTAATCACACAGCAATAAACCTTTAGTATGAGTAAACAATAGATCACACACAGATGAGGCTAGTTTCACATTTGCGTTGGGCGAAATCCACTGGGTCCGTTGCTGCGTCGTTTTGACGCATCTGTTATTTTTGTGGTGTCAACGGATCCGTTATTTCACAGTAATCCGTTAGCCGATTCCTGTGAAATAACGGACCGTTGCATCAGTTTGGCGTCCGTTAGGCGTCCGTCTAATGGAATCCATCGGCTCTGTTTTTTTTTTCTTTTTTCATTTTTTTCATTCTGGGCATGTTCAGTAGAAATTAGCGACGGAATCCGCTACCATAGGGAAACATTAAATATTTTAACGGAAGCAAGGGAATCCGCTGGTCTGCGTCATTTTGACGCAAGCATTTAACGTTACATTCAGCGTTGCTTCCGCTCGGTGGAAGCAACCGTCGGCCAACGGTGGAAGCAACGCAGGTACTTTTGGCACAATCTGTCATCAATACAAGTCTATGGGAAACCGCGGAATCCGTTAACGGATTCCGCTGTTTCCCAAGACAGCGGATTGCGCCAAAAAAAAAAAAATAACGCAAGTGTGAAAGTACCCTAAGAGAAGCACAAATGTTTTTACTTTATTGCTCACATTATGCTGTCCTTGGCTTACTTTCCAAAGTCCTGGTGACAGATTCCCTTTAATGGGAGCGCCAGAAATTGAATTAATGGAAAGTTAATACATGCAATGGACCGCTGTTCCAGTCAGCTGGGGCTATACACAGTGAAAAGTATGAGTCTAAGGGAGCTGTGGAGTCAGAAGCCTTGCACTATTCATTGGAGACACCGCTATCCTAGAATATAATTTTCTCCAAAATGCCTCATTGCTTCAAAGTATGACATAAATGGCTGAAATAACAAAGCTTGTTCATGCAGCTGGATTGGGCAGCATGATTCAACTGATAGGTTCCCTTAAATGCCACATGACAAGTTTTGCCTGGACATGGAGTTCCTGACACGGTAGCAATGACAATGTTATACAGAATTTTGAGCAAACAACTAGATCAGCAAAAGGTAGAGGATGGACAAGCATCACACCAGCTCTATACCAACTTTATAGGTAATGCTATTAGCATTCCTACTATTGAAAATGGTTGACAATTATTGATCATTCTCCTCTACTTAATGCGGACATAGCCTTATACTGCACATTGCCGTAACCTATTCATTCATAACTTTAGTGGGTTTTCCATTTACACTCTCGTATGTCATTTTCTTACAGCACTTTATATTAATATATATAATTTATATTATATATTTAATATGGATAATGATGCAGTACTGACTACAGACTTGACCCTATTAGATCTATTACCCATTGTGATTTTCATTGCCCTTACAAAACTAAGTTACATTATATGCTAAAATGCTTTTTGTCTTTAACCATATCATACTGCCTGGTTACCTGTGATACACATTTATCAAACTATTGTACTGGATTTGAGATCATGTCCCCGGTCTTTTAAGCACCTTTTCTGATTATTTTTAAAAATATTTAATAAAAACGTAAGCTTTATCTTCAATACCTCTGAGCCTCTTTAAATACTAGCACAACTAAATCCCTGTATGTTTGTGTTTATCAATTACTCAATTGAAAGTTTTCCCTATTGGAAAGAATTAAAACTATTATATGGACAAAAAAAACCCAATTGCATAATTAGATCAGAAAGAATTTAGAAAGCATTCTTTACTCAAAGGAAAATGTAATCTAAATATCCACATACCTGGTTGAAGTTTCTCAGGAGGGTTGTTCTTCCCTGTTGCTTGAATTTCAAAAAAGAACAAGCAAATAATTAGACACCAGCGAAGATTACATGAAAAATCGTTTTGAAAGCCCTTTCTTATAATTGTTTAAAGCTTTACCACTTTTGTGGGGAAATAATTGCATATTTTTTGGCAAATTTTGTGAGTTACTAAATAAAACAATTTGCATAATTCGATCAGCAAGAATTTAGAAAGCATTCTTTACTCAAAAAAATGTAATCTAAATATCCACATACCTGGTTGATATTTCTCAGGAGGGTTCTTCTTCCCTGTTGGTTGAATTTACAAAAGAACAAGCAAATAATTAGACACCAGCACATATAGAAGATTACAAGAAAAATCCTATTTGAAACACTTTTACATTTAGGTTCCATTCTATAATTTAACCTCAAAGGGGTTATTTGCCATTTAAACAATTTATGTCTTATCTTTGGTGTAGTCAATCAACGCTGATGACAATAAAGAGGCTGCAGGGCTCATAGAACTAAGTTGCACTACAAGGCACAGTAGTCAGGGTGAATAAGTCACTGGAACTATGTAAATAATGAAGGGGATGTAAATCTCAATTCTGCAGGGCATAATGACCCCCACTTATCAGACATAGCCCCAGAGAACCCTGTATACTTCTATCAGACATTCTGATGGTATTAGAGCAGTACAATACTTTCTTGACAATAGTAGAATAGAGAAACCTATGGTTAAACTCCTAGTGACTCTCTTGGAGTTCATCTTCACACAATGTGTTTACGGTCGATGAAAACATCTATATACAAACGAAAGGGACTGATATGGGGGCATCATGTGCTCCCCTCCTATGCAAACTTATTCATGGGGGCATGGAAGAGAGAAATCTTTTTCAGTGGCGACATCCCAGGTATTAATAATGTACATAATTGGATGAGATTTAGGCTGTGCGCACGTGTGCGCTCTGCACCGCACACAAAAGGTCCGCTTCAGAGTGCAGATGAAAAGCTCCGTTCTGAAGCGCCTGGTGCCTGCAGAATTCGTGCGCTCTGCATGCTGCGTCTCCCTATAGACAGCATGCAAAGCGCACGAAAGAAGTGACATGTCACTTCTTAGAACGCACACTTCAGGCAGCAGCCGAATTGCGCACGTCTCATGCACAATCTCCATAGATTGTGCTGGGGACGCAGGACTCATGCAGTTACACTGCGGTGCAGAACGCAGCGTAACTGCATGTGTAGTGGCCCGGTCCAGATTGTGTCTGTTTCTTTAAGTACATTCACTTATATGTAATATTATGCTATATGTTATAAGTAAAGCATTTTTCATTTGTTGTGTTCTAGCACCATCTACTGGTGAAAACTGTAAGAATCTGAAGTGTTCATTGGGTGTTATCCTATTGGCTAGTTCTTGGTCACATGGCTCAATAGGTGAAGCTCTTCTCCAGCCTCTGTCTGGAAAGAACTGGAATGAGCTGGTTCTGGCTGAGTCTCCTCTGAGGGAAGACATTATGTGGAGTTTCTCTTCACCACAAGACTCCTGCTAGGCCCGAGGCCTAGAATTTCACAATTTACTGACTTTTACAGCCAATATACTGAAGACTTCCTATCCTGAATCCTCACTGGCCAGATATACATCTCTTCAGACAGTAGGGCATACTAATTATATACAAGATCCTACTGCACGCAGATTGGGAAAGTTTGAGGGTCTCCCATCCCACTGCAATATTAGTGGTTTTCATGCCATTGTCCACGCACCAGCCGTCCGGTCCCCGTAGCGCGCTGGCCAACTATCTACATTTGCTTACAAGTACTGCACGTGTCTGAACTAGTGACATTAGTGAAATTAACCCCAGTGAAATTAACACCAGGACTCCAGGTCTGTAAAATCTTATTATATCTACCCTCTAAGCTCAAGAGACTCTGAACCTGCTTCTAAAGGCATACCAGTATTACATCTGAAGCAAATTGTGCTCTTAAAGCTACAGAACCCTAATTACACTTCAGCATTCAACACCAAGCTGTATTTGCTGTGGCCTACCCACAAAAGACCGTGAAACATACTGTATATTCCGTGTTGTTTTCCTTTGTTCCTGCTGTATTAAAGCAACTGTTATCCCCAAGACCGTGTCTGTGGACTGTCCATCAGCTGTGGATACTGTGTGGGGGTGGATAGCAGGGAACATCAGGGCCTTGTAGACTACCCAGGGAACATGGCCCCTGCACCCTTGTGCCAGAACAGCAACTGTGACATAGAACATTTGAGGTCCTCTGTCCCTGGGCCCTTACAAAGGTCGAATTTGGCGTCACGAACAGGATCATTCCTCTGTGCCCATCTTCTCTTACTGCACTACAAGTCTCAGCATTGCTCATTAACCTCTATCTTGCCAGTGAATACTGCCAAAGACTGTTTTCTGTTTTATGCTGGGGTTAAAAGCACCTGCACTAGCTCTTCTACTCTCCTGCCTTCCAAGTTACTCAAATAAGTGCAAATCCGCATTCACAGCAGTGCTATATTCAAGAGGGGGAGCCTTCCATCTCAATGACTGTTGGTACATAATACTGCATCCCTTAAAGCTACAGTGTCATCATTATTCTGAAAGAGACAGTACTTGCCTCATCACCAAAATGTCTGAACCTCTTCATAATGACCAGGCAGAGTCTGTTAACTCTGTATCATCATAATCAGCTAGTGCTCCAGTGGAACGGGCTAATGCCGCCAACCCAATTCCAGCCCCTGTCATGGCTACCAACATGCCATTCTTCACTGGAACCTCTAGTCTCCCAAGCTACAGAGGAGATCCTCATACACTTGCTGGGTTCATAGAAAAGATTATGTATTCTCTTGAGCTTTTCTCACTTTCTCCCCATCAGCAGGTACAACTTCTCCTGGGACAGCTTGATGGACCAGCTGCTGAGGAAGTCCGTTCCTGGCCATCTACCGAGAAAACCAATGTAGAACAGATCCTCACCCACCTGAGAAAAGAATCTGAACGCCAATCACCCACCGAGGTTCGTCTCAAATTTTACAACCGATGTCAGGGACCAGGTGAGACTCTTAGGGACTACGCACTAGCCCTTCAGTCTGCCTACAGGGCTTTACAGCAAATAGACACCGTAGATCCTGCTGCTGCAGAAAACAAAATCACTGACAGATTCATAGAAGGTTTGGACTCCAGGCTAGTACAAAGTCAACTCCGCATGCTAGCAGCACAAAATCCAAACATGACTTTCTTAGACTTTAAAGCTTTAGCCCTGCGAGTAGTGGGTACTGACTCACCTTGTACCAGCTATGCTCTTGTGCCTCGTTCCTCAGACCTTGCTGCTGGAATTTCTACTGTATCTCATCTTTCACCTGTTTCCCCTATGCAGGCCACACAGTTTGTTCAAGCCCCAACTCTCAGTCATGCACCTCCTAGCATAGATGCACTTGTCCAAGTCCTTGAATCTGTATGCCAAGCCTTAAAGGAGCTAAAAGGCCAACCCCCTGCATCATGTGAATCATCTGTAAACCGGACATTTTCCCCAGAGCCACGTTCTAGTAAGCAGAGTCCTGATAGGCCCCCTCCTGGAAGGCCTCCATCTGGTGATTGTGTGTACTGTACTTATTGTGAGCGTCTTGGACACTACAAGTATCAATGTTATAAGTTAAACGGGCCACCCCCGAGGCCAAGGGCCGCCCCTCGGGAGGTGAATCCAAGGGCCCAAAGGGACAATCACAATGGATTTCCCGGTTCATCTCCAAATGACCGTATATAACCATATGGATCGATGGTGTACCTCCAGAAGCTTTAGTGGACACTGGTTCACAAGTCACCACAATTGAGCGACAAGCCTTTGAAAAGATTTGGGACTTTGATCTCCTGAATCCAGTGGGTAAAGCAAAGTTAGACTTAATTGCAAGTAATGGTCAACACCCAGCTAGGCTACTGGGAACCCACAATCCAAATTGGTGATCGCAAGTTACCAGGTCAAGGTGTAATTGTTACTGAGGCTGAGGGAGATACAACAGCAGTAGTGTTAGGCATGAATGTCATTCGCCATGTGTTTACTGAATTGCTTGCTGCCTTGCATGCTTCTCTCCCTTCTGCTTCTCCCCCTTACAGGCAAGCTGTTCAGCGGACTATCAAAGTGCTCTGCGCCCAACAGAAGTTTGCCAACAGTAAAGGTGAGATCTGCCGTGTGCGTATCACCGACGCACGACCAGTTACCCTGTCAGCCAACAGCGAAGCTCTAGTCTGGTGTCGAGCTCGACCAGGAATGGACAACGAGGACTATGTAGCTCTTCTTGACTCCATCCAGATTGAAGGACAGCCCCTGGTAAAAGCTGCCAGAAGTATTGTCACCATCTCAAACGGTAGAGTACCAGTACGGCTAATCAACCTAAGTGATGCGCCCATCGAGCTATACAAGTTTAATTCAGTTGCTCAACTGTATAGCCTTGATCCAGAAGACATCCTAGATGAAGAGACACTTGCTCATCAAAAGTCGTTAAAAGCCACTCCCAAAGGCTCTAATACACCCACTACCTTATGGGGAATGAACTTAATGTTGGAGATGCTAACACTCCAATGGAATACATCAATGGTGTAACTAAACTTGCTAAGCGACACAGCCAAGCTTTCAGCAAGCACCCTCTTGACTTCGGCAAAACTACTCTGATCCAGCACAAGATCAACACAGGTGATCATCCTCCTATCAAAGAAAGACACCGTCCAGTACCTCCTGCTAACTATCAACAAGTAAAGAAGCTGTTAAAAGGAGATGAAGGATTCTGAAGTCATCCGAGAAAGTCAAAGCCCGTGGGCTGCACCCATTGTCTTGGTGAAGAAGGAGGATGGTAACATCAGATTTTGTGTCGACTACCGGAAGTTGAATAACGTTACACACAAAAGATGCCTATCCTCTCCCACGGATTGAAGAATCCATCACCGCTCTTGGCTCAGCTGCATACTTCTCCACTCTCTACTTAACCAGCGGTTACTGGCAAGTACCCGTGGCTCCTGAGGATAGAGAGAAGACAGCTTTCACCACCCCAATGGGACTCTTTGAGTTTAACGGTATGCCGTTTGGGTTATGCAACGCCCCTGCTACATTTCAGCGACTCATGGAAAGATGTCTTGGTCACCTCAACCTCCAGAGCGTTCTGTTATATCTTGATGATGTTGTCGTATACTCTCGCACCTATGAAGATCACCTATGCCACCTTGCAGAAGTATTCCAGGTACTCATTGAACATGGACTGAAACTAAAACCGTCAAAGTGCCATCTGCTCAAGCCGAAGGTCAACTACCTTGGTCATGTTGTAAGTGCCGAAGGTATCCAGCCTGATCCTGAAAAGATCTCAGCTGTGAACAACTGGGACACCCCAAGAACCGTCAAAGAAGTCAGAAGTTTTCTAGGTTTTGCAGGCTACTACCGCCACTTCATACCTCATTTTGCGCAAATAGCAGAACCTCTTACAGAGCTATTACGAGGTTGCCCTAGAGAAAACTATGACAGAAGACTTCCAATTAATTGGTCTGAGCGTCAAGAAACTGCCTTTCAGATGTTGAAAAGTCTATTGACTTCACCTCCAATACTGGCGTACCCCGACTACCGCCATCCTTTCCGTCTCTACACGGATGCCAGCTACCAAGGCCTCGGAGCGGTACCATCACAAGTCCAGGATGACAAAGAGAGTCATTGCATATGCCAGCCGAAGCTTGAAAGGTGCAGAGAAAAACGATAGCAATTACAGTTCATTCAAGTTAGAGCTGCTAGCTCTTGTGTGGGCAGTCACCGAGAAGTTCAAAGATTACTTCGCTGCTACACCCTTCACAGTTTACACGGACAATAATCCTCTCGCTCATCTTAATACTGCACGGCTAGGTGCTCTTGAACAGAGATGGGCTTCAAGATTGGCGAACTTTTGCTTTGATATTAAGTATCGCAGTGGCAAGATCAACATCAATGCCGATGTGTTATCCCATTTGCCCGAAGGAGAAGAGAGACTCCTGAGGAAGATCTGTGGGAAGATGTTGAGATGCCTCCCTTCTATCAAAGGTTTGCTACACAGAATGCTGTTGCTGCTACACAAACTGATGAAGTTCCGCAACAGAAACCTGTCCTATTGCAAGATCCATCGAGATGGCAAACACTTCAAAATGAGTTTCGTGTCCTAAGTGAGATCTAAGATTACCTGACTACTGGGAGAATACCTGTCAGACGACGCAGAAGATGTCCTGATGTTGAGCTTAATCGTCTCTGGAGACAGCGCAAAAGACTCTTCATTCAAAAGGGCTTGATCCTGCGCAATACCCTAGACCCGGTTTCAGGTGAAAGGCTACATCAGATTCTAATCCCACGCCGAGATGCCAGAATTGTTCTTGATGCCTACCACGACCAGTCTGGGCACTTTGGCGTGCACAAAACTGAAGCCACCATACGCCAACGCTTCTATTGGATTGGGATGCGGTCAGACATAGAAAATTGGTGTAGTGAATGTCCAGCCTGCAACCTCACCAAAGTCGGTAAGAAAGATGCCAGAGCTCCTCTTCATCCAATCCATTCTCAGAAACCAAACGAGCTAGTCGCTCTTGATCATGTGAAGCTAGCACCAACTCGTTCAGGCTACACGTATGCCTTAACCATGGTGGATCACTATACTAAGTGGGTTTCTGTTGTGCCAGTAAAAGACCTTACAGCTCGGACTACAGCGATCACCTTCTACCATGAATATGTGAGACATTACGGTTGCCCTGAAGCAGTCCTCACAGATCGTGGATCTGCCTTTTGAGTCACAATTATTTCAAGAACTCTGCCAATTCCATGAATTCAAAAAGCTGAGAACAACCGCCTATCATCCCCAAGGGAATGGCCTCTGCGAGAAAGTCAACCAGACCTTCATCAATATGCTGCGAACAGCATCTGTTACCAAACAAGCTGAATGGCCTCAATGGCGTTACGAGTTAGTGGAAATCTACAACAATACTGTCCACTATTCTACAGGCTACTCGCCATATTATCTGATGTTTGGAAGACAAGGTCAGCTCCCAAAAGATCGTTCTCCTAGAATCCAAGTCCCTGACGTGATCAATCCCCTGCCAAAAACTGATTGGGTCTCAGAGCATCAGCGAAGAATACACGAAGCCCAACAGATTGTTGATTACCGCATGGGTGAAGCTCACCGTCAACAAGAAGAGAGCTACAATCAAAGAGCTAATGCTTCCCCACTTCAAGTTGTAGACAAGATATGGCTAAAGAAGTACCACCGTACAGGAAAACTTTATTCACTCTGGGAAACAGAGCCTAAGGGGTACTTTGCATGCTGCGACATCGCACGCCGATGCTGCGATGCCGAGCGCGATAGTCCCCGCCCCCGTCGCGATATCCTTGTGATAGCTGCCGTAGCGAACATTATCGCTACGGCAGCTTCACATGGACTCACCTGTCCTGGCACGTCGCTCTGGCCGGCGACCCGCCTCCTTATTAAGGGGGCGGGTCGTACGGCGTCACTGCGATGTCACATGGCAGGCGGCCAATAGGAGCGGAGGGGCGGAGATGAGCGGGATGTAAACATCCCGCCCACCTTCTCCCTTCCGCATATCCTACGGGAGCTGCGGTGACGCCGGTAGGAGATGTTCCTCGCTCCTGCGGCTTCACACACAGCGATGTGTGCTGCTGCTGGAACGAGGAACTACATCGGACCATCGCGTCAGCGTAATTATGGATTACGCCGACGCTAAACCGATGATGCGATACCGACGCTTTTGCGCTCGTTAATCGTATCATCTAGGCTTTACACACTACGATGTCGCCTGTGATGCCGGATGTGCGTCACTTTCAATTTGACCCCACCGACATCGCACCTGCGATGTCGTAGTGTGCAAAGTACCCCATACACAGTTACAGCTATCCCATATCCTGAGTCAGATGTCTATGAAATGAAGAAACCCGGAATGGCCCCACAGATGGTGCACAGGGACCACATGAAGCTATGCACCAAAGAGGATCTACTGGTGATGTCATCACCTCCTCCACAAGTCATGCCGGTCTACACACCAATTCCTGCAATGGAAACACCAGCCAGACAACCTACTGTGGAAGAGTCCCTCTACAACACTCAATTTATCCTTCCATGCTATCAATATGTCCCAGTCTCTGTTCCTGCTCCAGTTGCTGCTCCTCTGCCAACTTCACCTGATCCAGCAAACAGAAGGGAATTTTGTTTACTTACCGTAAATTCCTTTTCTTCTAGCTCCTATTGGGAGACCCAGACAATTGGGTGTATAGCTTCTGCCTCCGGAGGCCACACAAAGTATTACACTTTAAAAAGTGTAACCCCTCCCCTCTGCCTATACACCCTCCCGTGCATCACGGGCTCATCAGTTTTGGTGCCAAAGCAGGAAGGAGGAAACTTATAAATTGGTCTAGGGTAAATTCAATCCGAAGGATGTTCGGAGAACTGAAACCATGAACCAAAAGAACAATTCAACATGAACAACATGTGTACACAAAAGAACAACAGCCCGAAGGGAACAGGGGCGGGTGCTGGGTCTCCCAATAGGAGCTAGAAGAAAAGGAATTTACGATAAGTAAACAAAATTCCCTTCTTCTTTGTCGCTCCATTGGGAGACCCAGACAATTGGGACGTCCAAAAGCAGTCCCTGGGTGGGTAAAAGAATACCTCGATAAAAAGAGCCGAAAAACGGCCCCCTCTTACAGGTGGGCAACCGCCGCCTGAAGGACTCGCCTACCTAGGCTGGCATCTGCCGAAGCATAGGCATGCACCTGATAGTGTTTCGTGAAAGTGTGCAGACTCGACCAGGTAGCCGCCTGACACACCTGCTGAGCCATAGCCTGGTGCCGCAATGCCCAGGACGCACCTACGGCTCTGGTAGAATGGGCTTTCAGCCCTGAAGGAATCGGAAGCCCAGACGAACGGTAGGCTTCAAGAATCGGTTCCTTGATCCACCGAGCCAAGGTTGACTTGGAAGCCTGCGACCCCTTACGCTGGCCAGCGACAAGGACAAAGAGCGCATCAGAACGGCGCAGGGGCGCCGTGCGAGAAATGTAGAGCCTGAGTGCTCTCACGAGATCTAACAAGTGCAAATCCTTTTCACATTGGTGAACTGGATGAGGGCAAAAAGAAGGTAAGGAGATATCCTGATTGAGATGAAAAGGGGATACCACCTTAGGGAGAAATTCCGGGACCGGACGCAGAACCACCTTATCCTGGTGAAACACCAGGAAGGGGACTTTGCATGACAGTGCTGCTAGCTCAGACACTCTCCGAAGTGATGTGACTGCCACTAGGAAGGCCACCTTCTGCGAAAGGCGTGAAAGAGAAACATCCCGCTTCGGCTCGAAAGGTGGTTTCTGAAGAGCCGTTAGCACCCTGTTAAGATCCCAGGGTTCTAGCGGACGCTTGTAAGGTGGGACTATGTGGCAAACCCCCTGCAGGAACGTGCGGACCTGCAAAAGCCTGGCTAGACGCTTTTGAAAAAACACGGAAAGCGCCGATACTTGTCCCTTGAGAGAGCCGAGAGACAAACCCTTGTCCATTCCGGATTGAAGGAAAGAAAGAAAAGTGGGCAAGGCAAACGGCCAGGGAGTAAAACTCTGATCAGAGCACCAGGATAAGAAGATCCTCCAAGTCCTGTGGTAGATCTTGGCGGACGTTGGTTTCCTGGCCTGTCTCATAGTGGCAATGACATCTTGAGATAACCCTGAGGACGCTAGGAGCCAGGACTCAATGGCCACACAGTCAGGTTGAGGGCCGCAGAATTCAGATGGAAAAATGGCCCTTGAGACAGCAAGTCTGGTCGGTCTGGGAGTGCCCACGGTTGACCCACCGTGAGGTGCCACAGATCCGGGTACCACGACCTCCTCGGCCAGTCTGGAGCGATGAGGATGGCGCGGCGGCAGTCGGACCTGATCTTGCGTAACACTCTGGGCAGCAGTGCCAGAGGAGGAAATACATAAGGCAGTCGAAACTGCGACCAATCCTGAACTAATGCGTCTGCCGCCAGAGCTCTGTGATCTTGAGACCGTGCCATGAATGCCGGGACTTTGTTGTTGTGCCGAGACGCCATTAGGTCGACGTCCGGCGTTCCCCAGCGGCAACAGATCTCTTGAAACACGTCCGGGTGAAGAGACCATTCCCCTGCGTCCATGCCCTGGCGACTGAGAAAGTCTGCTTCCCAGTTTTCTACGCCCGGGATGTGAACTGCGGAGATGGTGGAGGCTGTGGCTTCCGCCCACAGCAGAATCCGCCGAACTTCTTGGAAGGCTTGACGACTGCGTGTGCCGCCCTGGTGGTTGATGTACGCAACCACCGTGGCATTGTCCGACTGTATTCGTATCTGCCTGCCCTCCAGCCACCGCTGGAACGCCTTTAAGGCTAGATACACTGCCCTTATCTCCAGAACATTGATCTGAAGGGAGGACTCTGTCGGAGTCCAGGTTCCCTGAGCCCTGTGGTGGAGGAAGACCGCTCCCCACCCTGACAGACTCGCGTCCGTCGTGACCACAGCCCAGGATGGGGGCAGGAAGGATTTTCCCTTCGACAAAGAAGTGGGAAGAAGCCACCACTGAAGAGAGGTTTTGGCTGCCCGTGAAAGGGAGACGTTCCTGTCTAGGGACGTCGACCTCCTGTCCCATTTGCGGAGAATGTCCCATTGAAGTGGGCGCAGATGAAACTGCGCAAAGGGAACTGCCTCCATTGCTGCCACCATCTTCCCTAGGAAGTGCATGAGGCGCCTCAAGGGGTGTGACTGGGCTCGAAGGAGAGAGTGCACCCCTGTCTGTAGTGAACGCTGTTTGTCCAGCGGTAGCTTCACTATCGCTGAGAGAGTATGAAACGGTGTCAATTTTGACTTTGGGAAATTGATGATCCACCCGAACCTCTGGAGAGTCTCCAGAGCAATGGTCAGGCTGTGTTGGCATGCCACCCGGGAGGGTGCCTTGACTAGAAGATCGTCTAAGTAAGGGATCACCGAGTGGCCCTGAGAGTGTAGGACCGCCACCACTGCTGCCATGACCTTGGTGAAGACCCGTGGGGCTGTCGCCAGGCCGAAAGGCAGTGCCACGAACTGAAGGTGTTCGTCTCCGATGGCGAAACGCAGGAAGCGTTGATGCTCTGGTGCAATCGGCACATGGAGATAAGCATCCCTGATGTCGATTGATGCTAGGAAGTCTCCTTGGGACATCGAGGCGATGACAGAGCGGAGAGATTCCATCCGGAACCGTCTGGTTCTCACGTGTCTGTTGAGCAGTTTGAGGTCCAGAACGGGACGGAATGATCCGTCCTTTTTTGGCACCACGAACAAGTTGGAGTAAAAACCGCGACCACATTCTTGAAGGGGAACGGGGATCACCACTCCTTCTGCCTTCAGAGTGTTCACCGCCTGAAAAAGTGCCTCGGCTCGCTCGGGGGGCGGAGATGTTCTGAAGAAACGAGTCGGAGGACGAGAACTGAGCTCTATCCTGTAACCGTGAGACAGAATGTCTCTCACCCATCGGTCTTGGACATGTGGCCACCAGGCGTCGCAAAAGAGGGAGAGCCTGCCACCGACCGAGGATGCGGTTTGGGGAGGCCGAAAGTCATGAGGCGGCCGCCTTGGGGGCGGTTCCTCTGGCGGTCTTTTTAGGACGTGACTTAGACCGCCATGCAGAAGAGTTCCTCTGGCCCTTCTCTGACCTGTTGGACGTGGAGGAATGGGACCTGGCTGAGGGCCGAAAGGACCGAAACCTTGGTTGTATCTTTCGTTGCTGAGGTCTGTTTGGTTTGGACTAGGGTAAGGACGAGTCCTTTCCCTTGGATTGTTTAATAATTTCGTCCAATTGCTCGCCAAACAAACGGTCGCCAGAAAATGGCAAACCGGTTAAGAACTTCTTGGAAGCAGAGTCTGCCTTCAATTCGCGTAGCCACATGGCCCTGCGGACTACCACCGAATTGGCGGATGCTACCGCTGTACGGCTCGCAGAGTCCAGGACGGCGTTCATGGCGTAGGACGAAAAAGCCGACGCCTGAGAAGTCAAAGACACAACCTGCGGAGTAGAGGTACGTGTGACCGCATTAATCTCAGACAGACAAGCTGAGATAGCTTGGAGTGCCCACACAGCTGCGAATGCCGGAGCAAAAGACGCGCCTATGGCTTCATAGATGGATTTCATCAGGAGCTCTATTTGCCTGTCAGTGGCATCCTTGAGCGATGAACCATCTGCCACTGATACTACGGATCTAGCCGCCAGTCTAGAGACTGGAGGATCCACCTTGGGACACTGAGCCTAACCCTTAACTACGTCAGGGGGGAAGGGGCAACGTGTGTCATTAAGGCGCTTAGTAAAGCGCTTGTCCGGAAATGCTCGGTGCTTCTGGACAGCATCTCTGAAGTTAGAGTGATCGAAAAACGCACTCCGTGTACGTTTGGGAAACCTAAACTGGTGTTTCTCCTGCTGTGAAGCAGACTCCTCTATAGGTGGAGTTGGGGGAGAAAGATCTAGCACCTGGTTGATGGACGCTATAAGGTCATTTACTATGGCGTCCCCTTCAGGTGTATCAAGATTGAGAGCAACGTCAGGGTCAGAGCCCTGAGCTGCGACCTCCGCTTCATCCTCCAGAGAGTCCTCATGCTGAGACCCTGAGCAGCGTGATGAAGTTGAGGAAGGTTCCCAGCGAGCCCGCTTAGTCGGTCTGGGACTGCGGTCCGTGTCGGAGTCCTCACCGTGGGACCTAGGTGTCACCCCAGGAGCACTTTGCTGCGCCGACCGAGGGGGGCCTGGGGGCGATGAACTCACAGTGCCCTGGGCCTGTGTTACCGGTCTGGACTGCAAGGCTTCTAGTATCTTAGCAGACCATCTGTCCATAGACTGAGCCATGGATTGTGAAAGCGTCTCAGAGAGTTTCTCAGCCAAAACTGCAAACTCTGTCCCTGCCACCTGGACAGTGGAAGCCGGTGGTTCTACCTGAGCCGAGGGTCCCACCAGTGCCTGAGGCTCCGGCTGAGTGAGTGCCACAGGGGCGGAGCATTGCACACAATGAGGGTAGGTGGAACCTGCAGGTAACATAGCCGCACAAGAGGTACAGGTTGCAAAATAAGCCTGTGCCTTGGCACCCTTGCTTTTTGCGGACGACATGCTGTTGTCTCCTCTTAGAGCAATCAGTGAGGGTATATAGCCAAAAGCAAATAGTGCGGCCGTACAGAGTAAATGTATACAATATAAGCATATAAATATACACTTCGGCACCCAGGGGGGCCAGCACCTAGTAACAGGTGCGGCTTACCGACCGCCCTCAGCGGTTGTGTGACCACCAGATTCCCTGCCCGGGCCTCCCAGAGCTGTGGAGCTCGGTGTTGTCTCCCCTCAGAAGTGCTCTTTGCGGACGACATGCTGTTGTCTCCTCTTAGAGTAATCAGTGAGGTTATATAGCCAAAAGCAAATAATGCGGCCGAACAGAGAAAATGTATAGAATTATATATATATATATATATATATATATATATATATATATATATATATATATATATATATATATATATATATATATATATATATATATATATATATATATATATATATATATATATATATATATATATATATATATATATATATATATATATATATATATATATATACACACATACACATACATACACTTCGGCACCCGAGGGGGCCAGCACCTGGTAACCGGTGCGGCTTACCGACCGCCCAAAGCGGTTGTTTGTCCACCAGATTCCCTGCCTGGGCCTCCCAGAGCTGTGGAGCTCGTTCTGAAGTCCTCCACCGGCAGAAGTGATTATAACAATGGCTGCCAGCGTTCTTAGGGGAGGAGGGAGCCGTGGGCGTGACTAATAAGTGCGGGAATCTGGTGCCCCACAGTGCTCAGTGAGGGGGGAGGAGGATACCTAAGTATGCTCCAGCCCTCACTGCCGACGTCCAGTCGAGCGTCCCGCCCTTACCCTTGACTGGCAGGCCCGGGGGCGGGAGTTATGGTACTAGGCCGCAGAAGCCGGGGACTAAATTTAATAACGCGGCCGGCAAACAGGCGCGGTCGGCGCGGTAGTCCCGGCGTCACAAAAAACACAGCAGCCGCTGCAGCGTCTGTTACACAGGCGCTCCATGCGCCGTCCCCAAGGGGACACAGAGTACCTCTTAGAAGCAGGGCCTGTCCCTGATGATACCCAGTCTCCTGTCCGTCAGATTCCCCCAGGGGCTGCGGAGGGAGCCCGGTCCCAGTGCATGGTGACCGGTTAGGATCCCACTTCTCCCAGAGCCCCTAAGGGATGGGGAAGGAAAACGGCATGTGGCTCCAGCCTTTGTACCCGCAATGGGTACCTCAACCTTAACAGCACCGCCGACATTAGTGGGGTGAGAAGGGAGCATGCCGGGGGCCCTGTGGGGGGCCCTCTTTTCTTCCATCCGATAAATCAGCAGCTGCTGCTGACTAAAATGTGGAGCTTGCGTGAATGTGTGCCTCCTTCAACACAAAGCAAAAAACTGATGGGCCCGTGATGCACGGGAGGGTGTATAGGCAGAGGGGAGGGGTTACACTTTTTAAAGTGTAATACTTTGTGTGGCCTCCGGAGGCAGAAGCTATACACCCAATTGTCTGGGTCTCCCAATGGAGCGACAAAGAAAATATCTTTCCTGCTCAAGAGGAAGATCAAGTGTTGAGGCGTTCAGAGCGAAGTACAAAAGGAACACTTCCAGCCCGCTACAGAGACTAAAAGGTCATAACCTTTTCCATGAGTATATAATCTTGTGTTTATTTATTTAGCTGAATAGTCAGTTTAGTAATGTTTAACCCCTTAACGACCGCGGGCCGTAAAATTACGTCCTAAATGACATAATCTTACTGCCCGCGGTCCTCCGGCGGCAGCATGCCGCGATCGGCACACATCTCAGCTGATTTTCACAGCTGAGATGTGTGCCTGCTAGGCACGAGCAGAATCGTTATCTGCTCGTGCCGATTAACCCCTTATATGGCGCTGTCAATACATACATGACAGCGCCATTATAAGCGCAATCGCGGTAAAGTTTTATTTACCGCCGAAACCGGAAGTCACGTGACGCGATCACGTGACTCCCGATAGTTGTCATGGTAGTACAGGGTCATGTGATGACTCCTGTACTACACATGAATTGGTTTCACTTTCGCTGTGCCCGGGGCACAGCAAAAGAGAAAGACAGCGTATCTGCTGTTTACAGCCTTCCAGCTGTGATCAGCAGATACTGCAGAGCGATCGGAATGCTGATCGCAATAGCCCCCTAGGGGGACTAGTAAAATAAAAAAAAAAAAAGTAAAAAAATAAGTTTTAAAAAATTAAAAAAAAACAAAAAAACCTAAAAGTTCAAATCACCCCCCATTCGCCCCATTGAAAATTAAAGGGTTAAAAAAATAAAAAATATACACACATTTGGTATCGGCGCGTTCAGAAACGCCCGATCTATCAAAATATAAAATCAATTAATCTGATCAGTAAACGGCGTAGCGGCAAAAAAATTCCAAACGCCAAAACGACTTTTTTTGTCGCCACAACTTTTGCGCAAAATGCAATAAGAGGCGATCAAAACGTAGCATCTGCGCAAAAATGGTACCGTTAAAAACGTCAGCTCGAGACGCAAAAAATAAGCCGTCATTGAGCCTAAGATCCCGAAAAATGAGAACGCTACGGGTCACGGAATATGGCGTAAAACGTGCGCCACTTTTTTCGGACAAACTTCCGATTTTTTTTTAACCCCTTATATAAAAGTAAACCTATACATGTTTGGTGTCTACAAACTCGCACTATAACGAATAACGTCTGGAACACCATTCTAAGTCTGAACTGGGTGCAAAAAACCTAAAAAGAAGGGAATTTTGTTACTTACCGTAAATTCCTTTTCTTCTAGCTCCTATTGGGAGACCCAGACGATTGGGTGTATAGCTACTGCCTCCGGAGGCCACACAAAGTATTACACTAAAAAGTGTAAGGCCCCTCCCCTTCTGGCTATACACCCCCAGTGGGATCACTGGCTCACCAGTTTTAGTGCAAAAGCAAGAAGGAGGAAAGCCAATAACTGGTTTAAACAAATTCACTCCGAAGTAACATCGGAGAACTGAAAACCATTCAACATGAACAACATGTGTACCCGAAAAACAACCAAAAATCCCGAAGGACAACAGGGCGGGTGCTGGGTCTCCCAATAGGAGCTAGAAGAAAAGGAATTTACGGTAAGTAACAAAATTCCCTTCTTCTTCGGCGCTCCATTGGGAGACCCAGACGATTGGGACGTCCAAAAGCTGTCCCTGGGTGGGTAAAGAAATACCTCATGTTAGAGCTGCAAAGACAGCCCTCCCCTACGGGGAGGCAACTGCCGCCTGCAGGACTCTTCTACCTAGGCTGGCGTCCGCCGAAGCATAGGTATGCACCTGATAATGTTTGGTGAAAGTGTGCAGACTCGACCAGGTAGCTGCCTGGCACACCTGTTGAGCCGTAGCCTGGTGTCGTAATGCCCAGGACGCACCCACGGCTCTGGTAGAATGGGCCTTCAGCCCTGATGGAACCGGAAGCCCAGCAGAACGGTAGGGTTCAAGAATTGGTTCCTTGATCCATCGAGCCAGGGTGGCTTTGGAGCCTGCGACCCTTTGCGCTGACCAGCGACAAGTATAAAGAGTGCATCCGAGCGGCGCAGGGGCGCCGTGCGGGAAAAGTAGATTCTGAGCGCTCTCATCAGATCCAACAAATGCAAATCCAATTCATATCGATGAACTGGATGAGGACAAAAGGAAGGTAAGGAGATATCCTGACTGAGATGAAAGGGGGATACCACCTTAGGGAGAAACCCCGGAATCAGGCGCAGCACTACCTTGTCTTGGTGAAACACCAGGAAAGGAGCTTTGGATGACCGCGCTGCTAGCTCGGACACTCTCTGAAGAGACGTGACCGTTACCAAAAAGGCCACTTTCTGTGACAGTCGAGAAAAAACATCCCTCAGAGGCTCAAAGGGCGGCTCCTGGAGAGCAATTAGTACCCTGTGCAGATCCCATGGGTCTAACGGCCTCTTGTACGGAGGGACAATGTGACCAACCCCCTGCAGGAACGTGCGTACCTGAGGAAGTCGTACTATGCGCTTCTGAAAGAATACAGACAGCGCTGGGACTCGTCCGTTAAGGGAGCCGAGCGACAAACCTTTTCCCAAACCAGATTGCAGGAAGGAAGGAAAAGTAGCCAATGCAAATGTCCAGGGAGACACTCCCTGAGCAGAGCGCTAAGATAAGAATATCTTCCACATCTTGTGGTAGATCTTGGCAGACGTCGGCTTCCTAGCCCGTCTCATGGTGGCAATGACGTCTTGAGATAATCCTGAAGACGCTAGGATCTCGGACTCGATGGCCACACAGTCAGGATCAGGGCCGTAGAATTCAGTGGAAAAAACGGCCCTTGGGACAGTAAGTCTGGCCGGTCTGAGAGTGCCCACGGTTGGCCGACCGTGAGATGCCACAGATCCGGGAACCACGACCTCCTCGGCCAGTCTGGGACGACGAGGATGGCGCGGCGGCAAGCGGAGCTGAGCTTGCGTAGCACTCTGGGCAACAGTGCCAGAGGTAGAACACATAGGGTAGCTGGAACTGCGACCAATCCTGAACTAGGACGCCTGCCGCCAGAGCACTTTGCTCGTGAGACTGCGCCATGAAAATCGGGACCTTGTTGTTGTGCCGAGACGCCATTAGGTCGACGTCCGGCATCCCCCAGCGGCTACAGATTTCCTGACACCATTCTGGGTGCAGAGGCCATTCCCCTGCGTCCATACCCAGGCGACTGAGGAAGACTGCTTCCCAATTTCCTACGCCCGGGATGTGAACTGCGGATATGGTGGATGCTCTGTCTTCCACCCACATCAGAATCCGCCGGATTGCCTGGTAGGCTTGGCGATGCGTGTTCCGCCTTGGTGGGCGATGTCTGCCACCGCTGTGGAATTGTCCGACTGAATTCGGATCTGTTTTCCTTCCAGCCACTGCTGGAAGGCTTGCAGGGCAAGATACACTGCCCAGATTTCCAGAACATTGATCTGGACTCCTCTGAAGAGAGTCCTTGACCGTCTGAGAAGGGAAACGTTCCCGTCTAGGGACGTCGACTCCCCAACCCATTGGCAAAGCATGTCCCATTGAAGTGGACGCAGATGAAACTGCGCGAAAGTGACTGCCTCTGCATGAGGCGTCTTAAGGGGTGTGACTGGCCTTGAAGGAGAGACTGCACCCCCGTCTGTAGTGAACGCTGCTTGTCCAGCGGAAGCTTCACTATCGCTGAGGGAGTGTGAAACTCCATGCCCAGATATGTCAGCGATTGGGTCGGTGCCCGATGTAACCTTGAAAAGTTAATGATCCACCCGAAACTCTGGAGAGTCTCCAGCGCCACGTTCAGGCTGTGTCGGCATGCCTCTTGAGAGGGTGCCTTGACAAGTGGAACGTCCCAGTAAGGATCACAGAGTGACCCTGAGAGTGCAGGACTGCTCCCACTGCTGCCCTGAACTTGGTGAAAACCCGTAGGGCTGTCGCCAGACCGAAGGGCAGGGCTACGCACTGAAGATGCCCGTCTTCAATAACGAAAACGTAGCAAACGCTGGTGCTCTGGAGCAATCGGCACGTGGAGATAAGCATCCTGATGTCTATTGATGCTAGGAAATCTCCTTGCGACATTGAGGCAATGACGGAGCGGAGGGTTACATCCGGAACCGCCTGGCCTTCACATGCTTGGTGAGCAGTTTTAGGTCCAGAACGGAACGGAAAGAGCCACCCCTTTTTTGGCACCCCAATCAGATTGGAGGAAAAAACCGTGTCTTGTTCCTGAAGAGGAACAGGGATTACCACTTCTTCTGCCTGCAGAAGAGCATCGGCTCGGTGGTGGGAGGGGGGAGAAGTTCTGAAGAATCGAGTCGGAGGACGAGAACAGAGCTCTATCCTGTACACGTGAGACAAAATGTCTCTCACCCACCGGTCTGTGACCTGTGGCAGCTAAATGTCGCCAAGCTGGAGATTCTGTCACCAACCGCGGATGCGGAGAGAGAGAGCTGAAAGTCATGAGGAGACCGCCTTGGTAGCGGTTCCTCCTGCTGCCTTCCTTGGGCGTGATTGAGCCCGGCCGGAATCTGAGCCCCTCTGAGCCTTTTGAGCCCGTTTGGACGAGGACAATTGGGACCTGCCCGAGCCTGGGAAGGACCAACCTCGACTGTCCCTCCAGGACAGCATTACTAGGGTAAGTCGCAATGCAGACATTGCGAGGTTAAGGACACCACCTGCGGCACAGATGTACATGTGCTCAAGACCAGCTGCGCAAGCCCAGCTGAAATAGGATAGAGTGCCCATACGGCTGCGAATGCCGGAGCAACCGACACGCTGATAGCTTCACAGACAGATTTCAACCAGAGGTCCATCTGTCTGTCAATGGCATCTTTAAGTGACGTCCCATCTCCACTGCAACTATGGATCTAGCTGCAAGCCTGGAGATTGGGGGATCCACCTTTGGACCCTGGGTCTAGCGCTTTACCACGTCAGGGGAAAGGGATAACGTGTATCCTTAAAACGTTTGGAGAAAACGCTTATCTGGTAAGCGTGGTGTTTCTGAACTGCTTCTCTGAAGTCAGCGTGGCCAGAAAAATACGCAATATACGCATGAGTACTGAAAAAGGATTTCTCCTGCTGTGAAGCTGACTCCTCCAATGGGGGAGCTGAGGGAGAAATATGCAACATTCCATTGATGGACGCTATAAGATCATTCACTATGGCGTCACCATCCGGTGTATCCGGATTGAGGGCGGTGTCAGGACCAAAGCCCTGATCAGCTACGTCTGCCTCATCATACAGAGAGTCCTTGCTGGGACCTTGACCAGTGATGAAGCCGAGTGCCGCACCCAGCGAGCTAGCTTAGGCTGTCTGGGACTGCCGTCCGTGTCAGAGCCTTCACCCTGGAATGCTTGGGACCCCCCGGAGCACTGATTACGTTCCAAATGAGGGTGGCCAGGGAGCATTAATCAAGATTGCCCATGGCCTGTCTGGACTGCAAAGTCACTATCCCATGACAATCTATCAGCCGAAACTGCAACTCCGTCCCTGTCCCTGGACAGGGTTCACAGATGGTTCCTTTGGCCACCTCTAGTAGAGACCCCGGCTGACCAAGTGCTACAGGGGAGCTTGCACACAATGGGGGTCAGTGGAACCTGCCGGTGGAACAGTATCACATGCAGGAAAGAAGGGAATTTTGTTTACTTACCGTAAATTCCTTTTCTTCTAGCTCCAATTGGGAGACCCAGACAGTGGGTGTATAGCTACTGCCTCTGGAGGCCGCACAAAGAACTACACTTAAAAGTGTAAGGCCCCTCCCCTTCTGGCTATACACCCTCCCGTAGGAGTACGGATTCCTCAGTTTTAGTACCAAAGCAAGAAGGAGGAAAGCCAATAACAGTTTCAAAAACAAATTCAATCCGATAACTAGATCGGAGAACTTAAGAAACAACGTGAACAACATGTGCACCCGAAAAAACGAAACCCTAAAAACAGATAGGGCGGGTGCTGGGTCTCCCAATTGGAGCTAGAAGAAAAGGAATTTACGGTAAGTAAACAAAATTCCCTTCTTCTTTTTCGCTCCTAATTGGGAGACCCAGACAGTGGGACGTCCAAAAGCAGTCCCTGGGTGGGTAAAAAGATACCACATGAACGGGCTGTCATACAGCCTCTTCCTACAGGTGGGCCACCGCCGCCTGAAGGACCCGTCTACCTAGGCTGGCGTCTGCCGAAGCGTAGGTATGCACTTGATAGTGTTTGGTAAACGTGTGCAGACTCGACCAGGTAGCCGCCTGGCACACTTGCTGAGCCGTAGCCTGATGCCTCAACGCCCAGGACGCACCAACGGCTCTGGTAGAATGGGCCTTCAGTCCAGATGGAATCTGAAGCCCAGCAGAACGGTATGTGTGAAGAATTGGTTCCTTGATCCACCGCGCCAGGGTGGATTTGGAAGCTTGCGATCCCTTATGCTGACCAGCGACTAGGACAAAGAGCGCATCCGAACGGCGTAGAGGCGCCGTGCGAGAAATGTAAATCCTGAGTGCTCTCACCAGGTCCAACAGATGTAAACCCTTTTCAAATTGGTGAACTGGATGCGGACACAAAGATGGCAAAGTGATATCCTGATTGAGATGAAAGGAAGAAACCACCTTGGGAGAAAACTCTGGAATTGGACGCAGTACTACCTTGTCTTGGTGAAACACCAGGAAGGGAGATTTGCAAGATAACGCCGCCAGCTCGGACACTCTTCGAAGAGATGTGACCGCTACAAGAAAAACTACCTTTTGTGAAAGCCGAGAAAGGGGAACCTCTTTCAAGGGCTCGAAAGGCGGCTTTTGAAGAGCAAGGAGAACCTTGTTCAGATCCCAGGGTTCCAATGGCCGTCTGTAAGGAGGAACGATATGACAAACTCCTTGGAGAAACGTGCGTACTTTAGAAAGCTGTGCCAAGCGCTTCTGAAAGAATACGGATAACGCGGAGACTTGACCCTTAAGCGAGCTAAGGGACAAACCTTTTTCCAACCCAGACTGCAGGAAGGAAAGAAAAATTGGCAATGCAAATGGCCAGGGAGAAAACCCTTGAGCCAAGCACCACGCTAAGAATATCTTCCACCCATGTCCCTGATGTACTCCGCTCCATCCAGCATCTTCTCCAGGGGCTGTAGATGGAGCACGGTCTCAGTGCCTGGAGACCGGTAAATCCCACTTCACCCAGAGCCCTGTAAAAAGGGATGGGGAAGGAATCAGCATGTGGGCTCCTGCCGCCGTACCCGCAATGGGTACCTCAACCTTACAAACACCTCCGACATAAGTGGGGTGAGAAGGGAGCATGCTGGGAGTCTGTATAGACCCTCTTTTCTTCCATCCGACATAGTCAGCAGCTGCTGCTGACTAAAAACAATGGAGCTATGCGTGCGTGTCTGACCTCCTTGCGCACAAAGCTAAAACTGAGGAATCCGTACTCCTACGGGAGGGTGTATAGCCAGAAGGGGAGGGGCCTTACACTTTTAAGTGTAGTTCTTTGTGCGGCCTCCAGAGGCAGTAGCTATACACCCACTGTCTGGGTCTCCCAATTAGGAGCGAAAAAGAAAACAGCATAGGAAGCCTTGTTGCTTTTTTGCTGCTGTATTCAAGCCATCTATGCAATGTATAGCATACAAGCATAAACACTTCAGTACATGCAATACAAGCAGCATAGAAAGCCTGTGCCTTGGCACCCTTGCTTTTTTGCTGCTGTTGTCCAGCCATCTAGGAGAATATAGCCCAGAGTAGCGACCGTACAGTGCAATGTATAGCATACAAGCATAAGTACAAATGAACACTTCACCACCTGCAATACAAGCAGCCTATAAAGCCTGTGCCTTGGAACCCATGCTTTTTTGCTGCTGTTGTCCAGCCCTCTAGGAGAATATAGCCAAGACTAGCGACCGTACAGTGCAATGTATAGCATACAAGCATAAGTACAAATGAACACTTCAGCACATGTAATACAAGCAGCCTAGAAAACCTGTGCCTTAGCACCCTTGCTTTTTTGCTGCTGTTATCTCGCCATCTAGGAGGGCATATAGCCAAAGATAGCGACCTACAGTGCAGTGTATTGAAAAAGGATTTCTCCTGCTGTGCATACAAGCATAAAATACAAATGGACACTTCGGTATTTAGTGGGGTCAGCACTTCAGGTGCTGCTTACCGCCCGCCTATAACGCGGGTGTGTGGTCGCCAGAGCCCTGTGTTGGTTGCCCAGAGCATGTCTCCGTTCCCCAGCTCGGACTGCGTGCAGGAATGGCTGCCGGCGTCCTTCTCCAGCTCGTGTGACGAGGGGCGGGCCGTGGGCGTGCCCCAGACAAGAGCGGGAAACTGGCGTCCCACTGTGTCCAGTGAAGGGGGCTGGAGAATGCAAAGCAGACTCCAGCCCTCGGCGCTGACTGTCTGTACAGCGTCCCGCCTCTACCCTGACTGGCAGGGCTGGAGGCGGGAACGAAACGAAAACTAGGCCGCAAAGCCGGGGACTCGAGTAATAAGCGCGGCCGTCCATGTGCACGGCCAGCGCGAAAGTCCCCGGCGCACCACAAGTCCCAGCCGCGCCACAATGTAAAAAACACCCAGCAGCGGCCGGCGCGGCAGTTCCCAATACATAAATTCACACAGCAAAGCTGCCGTGAATAATAGCACGAGCGCTCCGCGCTGTTGCCCCCGGCGCACTAACACTCCCAGCAATGCTGGTGTGTGTGTGCGCGCTTGCCCGGGGACACAGAGTACCTTAATGTAGCAGGGCCTGTCCCTGACGATACTCAGCTCCATATCCAGCAGGTTCTCTGGGTCTGTGGATGGAGCCCGGTCTCAGTGCCTGGAGACCTGTAAGATCCCACTTCACCCAGAGCCCCTCAGGGGGATGGGGAAGGAAAACAGCATGTGGGCTCCAGCCTCCGTACCCGCAATGGGTACCTCAACCTTAACAAACACCCGACAAAAGTGGGGTGAGAAGGGAGCATGCTGGGGGCCCTAGTATGGGCCCTCTTTTCTTCCATCCGACATAGTCAGCAGCTGCTGCTGACTAAACAGTGGAGCTATGCGTGGATGTCTGACCTCCTTCGCACAAAGCAGAAAACTGGTGAGCCAGTGATCCCACTGGGGGTGTATAGCCAGAAGGGGAGGGGCCTTACACTTTTTAGTGTAATACTTTGTGTGGCCTCCGGAGGCAGTAGCTATACACCCAATCGTCTGGGTCTCCCAATGGAGCGCCGAAGAAAACATCACTATGGGGAGATAAGGTATGCACACCAGTGACTATGTAAGGGGAATACATGGAATAGCAGAAACTGCTGTGTGAATACTGACTTGAAAAATCCAATAGCTATATGAAGAGTGAAAATGTGAAAAATGGAATCTGCATTAGTTCAGACTTAGAATGGTGTTCCAGACGTTATTCGTTATTGTTAGTGGTTTTTCGTTTGTGAACCCTCCCCACCACACCTATTGCCAATCCATATAATACGCATAAATAGCCTGGGTCTCAGCTTCCCCTACACGGTAAGTTTTTTAACTGCATGAGAGGACACACACAAGCTAGGGACCCCAACGTAGAGAAATACTTTGGCGTAGTGTTGGGGCTCTATTGCATTGATCAATTCAGTAGCTAAATTTCTCTTGATTCATATGTTCATGGCAGTAATGCAGATTCCATTTTTCACATTTTCACTCTTCATATAGCTATTGGATTTTTCAAGTCAGTATTCACACAGCAGTTTCTGCTATTCCATGTATTCCCCTTACATAGTCACTGGTGTGCATACCTTATCTCCCCATACGAACTCGCACTGACCTGAGGCATCTCACCCACACATCAGTTTTACCATATAGTGAACACAGTGAATAAAATATCTCAAAAACCATAGTGCTATCGCACTTTTTTTGCAATTTTTCAGCATTTGGAATTTTTTTGCCATTTTCTAGTACACAATATGGTAAAACTGATGGTTTCATTTAAAAGTACAGCTCGTTCCGCAAAAAATGAGCCCTCACATGACCATATTGACTGAAAAATAAAAAAGTTACGTCTCTCAGAAAAAGAATGGCGAAAAAAACCGCGACCACATTCTTGAAGGGGAACGGGGATCACCACTCCTTCTGCCTTCAGAGTGTTCACCGCCTGAAAAAGTGCCTCGGCTCGCTCGGGGGGCGGAGATGTTCTGAAGAAACGAGTCGGAGGACGAGAACTGAGCTCTATCCTGTAACCGTGAGACAGAATGTCTCTCACCCATCGGTCTTGGACATGTGGCCACCAGGCGTCGCAAAAGAGGGAGAGCCTGCCACCGACCGAGGAAAAACGGAAAGCGAAAAATCGGCCGGTCGTGAAAGGGTTAAGCCTCTGCACCTGGGTAATACCAAGCACCTTGTTTATTATTTGTACAATTTTCTGTATACAGCCATGGACTTATGGACTGTTTGTTGCAACTAAAGTGCCTTTCCAGAGCCTTTCATATGGACAATAGTATATTACGGAAAGAGACTCTCATATTGGTACTACCACATTCATGTTTTGCATTTGTTCATTGCCTATTGTTCTTCCTTCTGGCTGCATATTCTTGCCTTATTGTTACTGTGCCTTAAATATATATTTCCTTCCTTTCTTAGCAGTCCTCCACTCGCACAATCGCCGAGGACGACTCACCTTCAGAGGGGGAGTATGTAGTGGCCCGGTCCAGATTGTGTCTGTTTCTTTAAGTACATTCACTTATATGAAATATTATGATATATGTTATAAGTAAAGCATTTTTCATTTGTTGTGTTCTAGCACCATCTACTGATGAAAACTGTAAGAATCTGAAGTGTTCATTGGGTGTTATCCTATTGGCTAGTTCTTGGTCACATGGCTCAATAGGTGGAGCTCTTCTCCAGCCTCTGTCTGGAAAGAACTGGAATGAGCTAGTTCTGGCTGAGTCTCCTCTGAGGGAAGACATTATGTGGAGTTTCTCTTCACCACAAGACTCCTGCTAGGCCCGAGGCCTAGAATTTCACCATTTACTGACTTTTACAGCCAATATACTGAAGGCTTCCTATCCTGAATCCTCACTGGCCAGATATATATCTCTTCAGACAGTAGGGCATACTAATTATATACAAGATCCTACTGCACGCAGATTGGGAAAGTTTGAGGGTCTCCCACACCACTGCAATATTAGTGCTTTCATGCCATTGTCCACGCACCATCCGTCCGATCCCCGTAGCGCGCTGGGCAACTATCTACATTTGCTTACAAGTACTGCACGTGTCTGAACTAGCAGTGAAATTAACCCCAAAATCTTATTATATCTATCCTCTAAGCTCAAGAGACTCTGAACCTGCTTCTAAAGGCATACCAATATTACATCTGAAGAAAATTGTGCTCTTAAAGCTACAGAACCCTAATTACACTTCAGCATTCAACACCAAGCTGTATTTGCTGTGGCCTACCCACAAAAGACCGTGAAACATACTGTATATTCCGTGTTGTTTTCCTTTGTTCCTGCTGTATTAAAGCAACTGTTATCCCCAAGACCGTGTCTGTGGACTGTCCATCAGCTGTGGATACTGTGTGGGGGTGGATAGCAGGGAACATCAGGGCCTTGTAGACCACCCAGGGAACATGGCCCCTGCACCCTTGTGCCAGAACAGCAACTGTGACATAGAACATTTGAGGTCCTCTGTCCCTGGGCCCTTACACATGCAATACGCACACGTGCGCACATAGCCTGATAGATGATGTGCTGTTTATCTGGGATGGAACAGTGTCTGAACTGCATGACCTCATGAATTCTCTTAATAAAAACGATTGAAATATCAAACTCACATATAAGTTTGGCTTTAAAATTGAATTTTTGGACATCATGATTGACACCTTATCTAATGGGAGATTATATACTATGGTTTACAGAAAAGAGACAGCAACCAATACTCTCTTGAACGCCAGTTCATCTCATCCTCAAAGTACTATCAAGGGCATCCCTATAGGACAATTTCTTAGGCTATGTTCACACTAGAAAAAAGATTTTTCTTAAGAAATTTCTTGAGTGAAGGATTGGCACACCTGCGTTAAAAAAACGCACCAATAACGCGGGTGCGTTTTTTTTAGGTTGGTCCCTGCATTTTTTAATGCCTTTACAGCAATAAAGCACGTTGAAAATGAAAAAAAAAAAAAAAAATAGATAATATAGATAGATAATAGAGAGATAGATAGATGATAGATAGCTAGAGTGATAGATAGATATAGATAGATAGCTAGATAATAGATAGAAAATAAATATTTAGGGGAATAGATAGATAGGTAGATGGATAATAGAGGGATAGATAGATAGATGATAGATAATATAGATAGATAATATAGAAAGATAGAGAATAGAGAGATAATAGAGGGATAGATATTCCAGCTTTATTTATGATGTTTGTGTCCCCAACCCCCACACACACTGCAGTTCTCGCGGCCGGTAACGTGTTCACATCAGTGGCCGTGAGAAATGTCCCGGAGTCACCTCTGCACCTCGCTCAGGGAGCCGCATTCAGCAATCGCTCACTGAACGAGGCTGCGTGGAGAACTGTCACATGCGGCTGGAGCAGGGCTGGAAGAGCCACGGGACATCAGTGTGGATTATGTCGGAGCTGTGTTCGGGAGGGGTTAATAAAGTGGTGACAGAGGGGGCTTTTTGTCTTTTATTCAAAATAAAAGATTTTTCGGTGTGTGTGAGTGTTTCTTTACCTTCACTTATACATCGGTGACGGCGTGTCAGACGCTGCCATTACTAATCTTGGACTTAGCAGCAGCTATTGGTTGCCGTTAACTCATTATTACCCCGATTGCCACCGCATCACGGCAACAGAAAGAGCTGGGACACTCCATAATGGATGCGACAGTCCCGGGGCAGCGCTGGCTGATATTCTTGGCTGCGGGAGGGGGGCATTAACCTGGCCCTCGCCCTCCCCAGCCTGAGAATACCGGGCCGCCGCTGTGTGCTTACCCGGCTGGACGGTAAAAATACAGTGGAGCACACGCTTTTTTTTTTTTTTTTAATATGTACGTTTGATTTATGTGTGTGTGCATTATATATGTATGTGTCTGTGTGTGAGATCACTACTTTCTGCCAACACTGAAAATGGAGGAACTTCCTCTTCCTGTTCTAGTGACATCACTTCCGTGCAAAACGCAGGGCAAGGATGTACACTATGTCCCGAAATCGCGGGAATAACGCAGGTATACCGCAGGAATAACGCACCTAACTTGCTACCTGCGTTATTCCCTGCGCTATTTCATGATTACATTACAGTCAATGGAGTGAAAGAACGCAGTTCGCTGCAGAAAAGTAGTGACATGCTCATTCTTTTTCTTAAGAAAATCTATTGAAAGAATGTCCTTAAGAAAAAAACGGAGTGTGCGCACAGCTATTTTTTTTTGCCATAGGTTTTGCCGGGAAATGTCTGCAGAAATGTTAGAAGAATTTCTCAAGAAATTTCTGCACCAAAAACGCACCAAAAACACGGGTAAAAAACGCAGTGTGTGACCATAGCCTTAGGGTTAAAAGAATCTGCTCTGATGAATCACAATTTTTACAACAATCACAGGATGTATCACATCGGCTATTAGAATGAGGATACAGCAAACTATGGATTAAAAGAGGATATCAAAGAGCCTTCAAAACATCCAAGAACCAACTATTATATAACTTGGCTACCAAAAAGAAAGAAAATTCTAATGATCAGGTATTTTATTACAGATCATCACAACCATTGGCAACCCATGGTCAACATCTTCAAAAAACATTGGAACATTCTCTAATCTGATTCTATTCTATGAAAAATCTTACCTATGACGCCTTCTATTTTGGCTAGAAGATCACCCAACTTGGGTGATAATCTGATACATAGTCACTTGCAAATGTTGGGCTTTTTTCCTTGTGGCCTGTGTAAGGCTTCTGCTAACACAATTAAAACTAAATAGTTTCCTAATCACAACGGATCTCGGATATTTGATATCCGTAAACACATCACATGTTCAACAAAAGGTACTATTTACCATGCCCAATGTCCATGTAATAAGGTTTACGTGGCTTTAACAACACTGGAATTAAAAATACGAGTATGTCAACATTGTCGTGATATTGTGAAAGCTAAAACCTGTGAAGATGAATCAACTTAAAACGATACCAAGACATTTAAAAAGGAGCATAACTGCAATGCCTATTTACTTAAATTCAGGGGGATTGATACAGTGGATTTGGGATTTAGGGGAGGAGATTTGGCTAAGGCATTAGCCTGTGTGAAGAGTAGATGGATTTTTAGTCTGGATACACAGATTCCTCAGGGACTAAATTAAACCATGGAATTTGGGGCCTTTTTGTAAGTTCTCGATACATAATTGTATGTTCTTAAGGGAGGGTATGGGGTATTTTTCATCAGTGTTTTGTTTTACTGTGATTTTAATTATATTTTCTTTATTTCGTTTAGAATAATCTTCGTCCCCATATTTTTGAGAATTACCATTGGAGAAAAATTGATATACAGCATAAACAAAAGGGAAAAAGATTTTTTTTTTTTCCGTAAAGAAGTTTTTTTGTTATTGTGAATTGATACTATAGTTATCTTTGGTTTGATAGCTAATTGGAGTTACCCTCACTTTTCTCTACATCACATCGTGGGTGGCTGTGTGTGTTGTTCCCACCATCTCTGCTTTGCGTGAGTTGGCGGAGGAGACACCCATGAACAGTCTACTGGGTTGCTATATCTGTACATTGGGAGGTCCTAATTACAGTACCTTAATGTTTTTAATTCATTATTAATTTTGATCTAGAATTAAATATATTGCACACACATTATTATTAATATACCCCTCATTTGGGGTCTTCTTACAACATTCACACTAATAAGCATCTCACATTTAAATATACTTTATTATTATAATATTACTAGTCTAAACCTTGTGGTTTAATTTTATCCATCACTTATTAGGATAATCATAATCCGTATACACAATATTCTCACAATATATTCAATACTTATCCAATTTTAAAATATACAATGGGGTGCTGTGTGTGATCACTCTATAGTAGGCTGCTCTAACATATGATACCACTGTATGTTGGTACTGCACGCTGTGTGTGCAATATATATATATATATATATATATATATATATATATACATATATACACACACACACACACACACACACACACACACACACATATATATATATATACACACACACACATACACATATACATACACTATGTCAATGTTTGTTTGCACTTTTATGTTATTTGAACTATAACATCTTAATATATGAGGCCCCCGTGAATTTAGCTATAAATTTCCATACTTCTCCATAAGTACATAATTAATATGGCGATCCTTTTATGATTAAAATCCACATCTATATTACTGTCCTTATGTGAACTCCTCTCACACGGCTGTGTGCATGTCAGAGTTCCGGACTGCGGCTACCCCTCGGTGGCTCTTTTTGACTTTTCGCTGTCTCCATTGTCATCTGACCAATGGAATGCAGTGTGCGTCTCACTGCCGCCGAGCATAAGTCACTTTTACATCTTGCAGTTCCGGTTCTCAGATGACGTGCCATTCAATACCGGTGAGTGGAATTTACTCCACAGAGCAGTACACTATAAAAAGACCACTGCCCTCTACCCTAACAAACGCCCCCGAAGAAGAGGCGAAACGTACGTTCGGGTAGAGGGACGTGGACGCCACGGTCAGTAATATTATTACCATTATCTTATGTCTTTATATGGCAGTGAATCTGAAAAACCCAATTTGCATAATTAGATCAGCAAGAATTTGGAAAGCATTCTTTACCTAAAGGAAAATGTAATCTAAATATCCACATACCTGGTTGATATTTCTCAGGAGGGTGGTTCTTCCCTGTTGCTTGAATTTAAAAAAAAAAACCCAAAAAATAAGCAAATAATTAGACACCAACACATAAGATTACAAGAAAAATCGAGTTGAAAGCCCTTTCTTACTTTTAGATTACATTCTATAATTTAACCTAAAAAGGGGTTATTTGCCATTTAAAAACATTTATGGCTTATCTTTGGTGTAGTCAACCAATGCTGATGACAATAAAGGGGCTGCAGGGCTCATGGAACCAAGTTGCACTACAGGGCACAGTAGCCCGGATGAATAAGTCAGTGGAACTATGTAAATAATAAAGGGGTTCCACCGTTTCAGGCTTTTATTGCACCTGACAACCATTCGTCTAGAAGTGCTGTCTTATAAAATTAACTATTTAACCCTTTCACGACCATGGACGGAAAGATCCGTCATGGTGCCCTGGGCCTTCAAGACCAAGGACGGATCTTTCCGTCATGGCGGAATCGCGGCACCGGAGCCTCCGGTGACTGCGATCGGTTAACACAAACCGCAGATTCAGGGAGGAGGGGACCTGTACCTGACCTCAGGAGGGGTGGTGCCTCCTCCCCGGACCTACGGAGGCTGTGATTGGCTGACGAACGCCGCTCAACCAAATCACAGCCACTGTAATGTTCCAGCCATTTAAAGTGACTGTAACATTGAAATCCAGCCATGGTCAGTGCAATGTAGCACTGGCCATTGGCTGGAGCTGGGTGACCTCACTGGATCACCCTCCCCCAGCTCCAGTAGCTCTGATTGGAGAGATCGGCCTTGTGACCTTTCTCTCCAATCACAGTGGACCTGTTGCCGGTGACCGCCCATATCAGCTTCACTTGTCGGTTCCTGCAGCACGCCAGCACAGTGAGTGTATACAGTGCAATGGCAGGGCGACAAGCTCCGGTCCCATGCTGTTATGTGACCGGAACATGGGACCCGGAAGTTGCCGCGCTGCCATTGCACTGTATGAAAGCGGCGAAAAGCCTCCCGATCTGCCACCACCCTCCATCTGCAACAGTGCCACCGCTCTCCCCGATCTGCTGCCCGGCCCCTCCCCCTCGTGATCGGTGCCCGCCCCCACTCCTCCGTTATGTGCTGCACGCTCCCTCTCCTCCGTTATGTGCTGCGCGCTCCCTCTCCTCCGTTATCTGCTGCGCGCTCCCTCTCCTCCGTTATGTGGTGCCCGGCCCCTCCCCTCGTGATCGGTGCCCGCCCCCTCTCCTCCGTTATGTGCTGCGCGCTCCCTCTCCTCCGTGATGTGCTGCTCGCCCCGCCCCCACCTCTCCCCACCTCTCACCCCTGTGATCGGCTACCCGCCCCCTCCCCTGTCACCCCCATGATGTGTGCTCCCTCCCGTCACCCTCACATTCACAGATGCTCCCTTTATATGCCGCCGCCCCCCCATCTGCCACTCCCCCCCATCTGCCACCACCCCCCCCATCTGCCACCCCCCCCCCCATCTGCCGCAGTTCTGATCCATCCTGTAAGTATTGTTCGTGGCTCTTTTCTAACTATCCCCAATCGCATCTCCCACTCCCTCCCCCCCCTCCTCCCCCACCTGCTTGCCGCCAAGTGCTGATCAGCTACGTGATTGGCTGATCAGGTACGTAATTGTTGCTCTAGTTTTTGCTTTTTTTGTGCACCCAAAATAAAAATAAAAAAAAACAAAAACAAAACTTGAACAATTAGGTACCTGATCAGCAATCGTCCTGCAGTCGTACTCTACTTTGGACAGGACTTCTTTTTACCATCCCACCTAGTCCCCCCCCTTTTTTGCAGAACATTTGTGCATGCGCTTTATTTTTTTTTCTATGCCATGGGGCTCTAGTTTCCAAAATGGGGTCAAATGTGGGGGAGCTTCACTGTTTCGGCACCTCAGGGGGTCTCCAAACACAACATGGAATACACTAATTATCCCAGACAATTTTGCGTTTGAAACGTCAAATGACGCTCCTTGCATTCTGAGCCCAGACTGTGCACCCAAACATTTGATTTCCACCACATATGAGGGGTCTGTGTACTCAGGAGAAATTGCACAATACATTTTATGGTGCAATTTTTACTGATACCCTTGTGAAAAAAAGCTACCTAGTTGAAGTAACAATTTTGTGGTAAAAAAAAATTTGTTTTATTTTCACGGCTCAAAGTGCTCAATAAACAACTAGATAAATTCCACGAGGTGTCTAGTTTCCAAAATGGGGTCACATGTGGGGGAGCTCCACTGTTTCGGCACCTGAGGGGCTCTCCAAACGCAACATGGTGCGGCTAACGATTCTAGCTAGTTTTCTGTTCAAAAAGTCAAATGACGCTCCTTCCCTTCCGAATCCTGCCGTGCGCCCAAACAGTGGTTTTTCGCCACATATGAGATATCTGCGTGCTCAGAAGAAATTGCCCAACAAATTTTGGGGGTTCATTTAATCCTGCTACCCTTGTGAATATACAATATTTGAGGCTAAATTAACATTTTTGTTGCAAAAAGTAAAATGTTCATTTTTTCCTTCCACATTGCTTAGTTACTATGAAGCACCTGAAGGGTTAATAACCTTCTTGAATGTGGTTTTGAGTAGCCTGAGGGGTGCCGTTCTTGGAATGGTGTCCCTTCTGAGTGTTTTGTGTCATGTAGACCTTTCAAAATCGCTTCAAATGTGATGTTGTCCCTAAAAAAAGTGGCTTTGTAAATTTTGTTGTAAAAATGAGAAATTGCTCAAACTTTGAACCCCTCTAACTTCCTTAAATTTACTTTTTTTTCCCCCAAAATTGTTCTGATGTAAAGTAGACATGTGGGAAATGTTATTTATTAATTATTTTGTGTCATATGTCTCGTTGGTTTTAGAGCATAAAAATTAAAAGTTTAAAAATTACAAAATATTCAAAATTTTCGCGAAATTTCCGTTCTTTTCACAAAGAAACGCAAAAAATATCGGCCTAAATTTACCACTAACATGAAGCCCAATATGACACGAGAAAACAATCTCAGAATCACCGGGATCCGTTTAAGCGTTCCAGAGTTATAACCTCATAAAGTGACACTGGTCAAAATTGAACAAAAATTTCCTGGTCTTTAGGGTCAAAATAGGCTTGGGGCTGAAGGGGTTAAAAAAAAACAACAAAAAAAACCCTGAAGGAAGCCTACATGACCTTTTTAAGTAATGGAATTTGGCAGGATCCTTAAGGAACTACTGTGAAAAAATATCTAATTGTATCAGTAACAAAATCTGTACAAAATGAGCTAGATGAAAAAAAAAAAATTTGTATGCATCGGCAGCTGTGATGAATAGGTCTGTGACATTTGATGAGTATTAAGCTGGGTTCACACTAAGCGACAGCAACGTCGCTGTTACGTCACCATTTTCGGTCACGTAACAGCGACCTTGTAAGTCGCTGTTATGATCGCTGATTAGCTGTCAAACACAGCAGAAGCAGCGATCATAACGTCGCTGTGCTACATGTGCAGAGAGCAGGGAGCCGCGCTTAGCGCTGGCTCCTTGCTCTCCTAGGTACAGTACACATCGGGTTAATTAACCCGATGTGTGCTGCAGCTACATGTCACAGTGCAGAGAGCAGGGAGCCGCGCGCACTGCTTAGCGCTGGCTCCTTGCTCTCCTTGCTACAGTATACATCGGGTTAATTACCTGATGTGTACTGCAGCCACATGTGCACAGAGCAGGGAGCCGGCACTGGCAGCAAGAGCGGAGGCTGGTAACGAAGGTAAATATCGGGTAACCAGGGAAAGGTCTTCCCTTGGTTACCCGATGTTTACGCTGGTTACAGCTTACCGCAGCTGCCAGACACCGGCTCCTGCTCCCTGCTCGCTTCATTTCGTCGCTCTCTCGCTGTCACACACAGCGATGCGTGTGTCACAGCGGGAGAGTGACGACCAAAAAATGAAGCTGGACATTCAGCAACGACCGGCGACCTCACAGCAGGGGCCAGGTCGTTGCTGGATGTCACACACAGCGACAGCGACGGGACGTCGCTGCAACGTCACAGAAAATGGTGACGTAGCAGCGACGTCGTTGTCGCTGTGTGTGACACCAGCTTTAGTGAAACTCAAATCTTTGTCCACCAAAATATGGCCACTATATACTGATAACACACTGTAGGGGTCGTAAGCTAAAAAAGAGAATTTTGTTTACTTACCGTAAATTCTTTTTCTTATAGTTCCGTAATGGGAGACCCAGAACATGGGTGTATAGCTTCTGCCTCCGGAGGACACAAAGTACTACACTAAAAAGTGTAGCTCCTCCCTCCGAGCATATACACCCCCTGGATAACCAAATATAGCCAGTTTAGTGCAAAAGCTGAAGGAGAATAGCGACCCACAAGTAGAGAAAGAGCAAAAACCGGAACAACCGGAGCCTCTGTCTACAACAACAGCCGGTGATAACACGCGGAACAAGAAACTGCCAACAGGCAACAGGGAGGGTGCTGGGTCTCCCATTACGGAACTATAAGAAAAAGAATGTACGGTAAGTAAACAAAATTCTCTTTTTCTTCATCGTTCCTATGGGAGACCCAGACCATGGGACGTCTCAAAGCAGTCCATGGGTGGGAAATAAACAGAAAACTGAGAAGTAGGCGAAACCTAATTTCACAAATGGGCGACAGCCGCCTGAAGGATGCGTCTGCCCAAGCTCGCATCTGCCGAAGCATGAGCATGCACTTGGTAGTGCTTCGAAAAGGTGTGCAGACTAGACCAAGTGGCAGCCTGACAGACCTGCTGAGCCGTAGCCTGGTGCCTGAAAGCCCAAGAGGCACCGACAGCTCTGGTCGAGTGTGCCTTGATCCCCGGCGGGGGAGGCACTTGAGTACACTGGTAGGCATCAGAAATGGCCGACCTAATCCAACAAGCCAGGGTTGGTTTACAAGCAGAGAGGCCCTTACGCCGACCTGTGGTCAGCACAAAAAGAGAGGTGCACCGCCTAAAAACAGCGGTGCGTGACACATAGATCCGGAGCGCCCGCACCAGATCTAAAGTATGCAACGCTTTTTCAAAGTGATGAACAGGAGCTGGACAAAAGGAAGGCAATGAAATGTCCTGGTTAAGGTGGAAAGGAGATACCACCTTAGGGAGAAAGTCCGGAGTTGGACGGAGAACCACCTTATCTTGATGAAAAACCAAAAAAGGTGACTCCGAAGAGAGCGCAGCTAAATCAGAGACTCTCCTGAGGGAAGTTATGGCCACTAGAAAGACGACTTTCTGTGAAAGACGAAACAAAGAAACCTTCCTAAGAGGCTCAAAGGGGGGTTTCTGCAAGGCCGTGAGGACCAGATTAAGGTCCCAGGGATCCAAAGGCCGCCGGTAAGGCGGAATGATGTGAGATGCGCCCTGCATAAAGGTGCGCACCTGAGCCAGCCGGGCGATACGCCGCTGGAACAACACTGACAGAGCCGAGACCTGTCCCTTGAGGGAATTGAGGGATAGTCCTAGCTGCAGACCGGACTGTAGAAAGGACAGGATGGTCTGCAAGAAAAAAGGCCAAGGGGCATGGCCGGAAGAACGACACCAGGACAGGAAAATTTTCCAAGTCCTGTGATAAATTTTGGCCGAGGAAGACTTCCGAGCCCGAGTCATAGCGGAGATGACTTCAGGGGGAATGCCAGAAGTCGTCAAGATCCAGGACTCAAGAGCCACGCCGTCAATCTGAGAGCCGCAGAATTCTGGCGGAAAAACGGACCTTGTGAGAGAAGGTCTGGGCGGTCCGGGAGATGCCACGGCACCTCTACGGATAGATGGAGCAGGTCTGGGTACCAAGCTCTCCTGGGCCAGTCTGGAGCAATGAGGATGACCCGACGGCCCTCCATTCTGATCTTGCGCAGGACTCTGGGCAAGAGAGCTAGAGGGGGAAACACGTAAGACAGACGAAACTGGGACCAATCCTGAACCAGCGCGTCCGCTGCAAAGGCCTGAGGATCGTGGGAGCGAGCCACGTAAACCGGGACCTTGTTGTTGTGCCGGGATGCCATTAGATCCACTTCCGGAGTGCCCCACTTGCGGCAGATTGACCGAAACACTGTCGGATGCAGGGACCACTCGCCGCTGTCCACGGTTTGACGGCTGAGATAATCTGCCTCCCAGTTTTCTACGCCTGGGATGTGGACTGAGGATATGGTGGACTTGGAGTCCTCCGTCCACTGAAGGATGCGTTGAACCTCCAACATTGCCAGGTGGCTGCGAGTCCCGCCCTGGTGATTGATGTAGGCAACCGCTGTCGCGTTGTCTGACTGAACTCGAATGTGCTTGCCCGCCAACAGGTGGTGAAAGGCTACGAGAGCTAGGAGCACAGCTCTGATTTCCAGCACATTGATCGAGACGGCTGATTCGGACGGAGTCCAAGTGCCCTGTGCTCGGTGGTGGAGATATACTGCTCCCCAGCCGGATAGACTGGCATCCGTGGTGAGGATAACCCAGGACGGGGCCAGGAAGGAGCGTCCCTGAGACAGAGAGAGGAGCCGAAGCCACCACTGAAGAGTGCCCCTGGTCTGTGGCGACAGAGCCACCAACCTGTGCAAGGAAGAAGTCCGCTTGTCCCAACAGCGGAGAATGTCCAGCTGCAGAGGACGCAGATGGAACTGGGCAAAAGGAACCGCTTCCATTGACGCCACCATCTGACCCAGCACCTGCATTAGGTGCCTGATGGAATGACGGCGGGGCCTCAGCAGAGAGCGCACCGCCAGATGGAGGGACTGCTGTTTGACTAAGGGCAGCTTGACAAGCGCCGGCAGAGTCTCGAATTGCATCCCTAGGTACGTGAGTTTCTGGGTCGGAGTCAGAGTGGACTTGGGCAGATTGACAAGCCACCCGAATTGAACAAGAGTGGCGAGAGTGAGCGAGACACTCCTCTGACAGTCTGCACTGGATGAAGCCTTGACTAGAAGGTCGTCCAGGTAAGGAATCACTGCCAACCCCTGGAGGTGCAGAACCGCAACCACTGCTGCCATGACCTTGGTGAATACTCGAGGGGCCGTGGCTAACCCGAAGGGGAGAGCCACGAATTGGAAATGTTCCTCTCCGATTGCAAAACGTAGCCAACGCTGGTGTGAGACTGCAATTGGCACATGCAGATAGGCATCTCTGATGTCGATGGATTCCAGGAAATCTCCTTGGGTCATTGAGGCAATGACTGATCGCAGAGACTCCATGCGAAAATGCCGCACCTGAACATGCTTGTTGAGAAGCTTGAGATCCAGGATGGGCCGGAAGGAACCGTCCTTTTTGGGGACTAGGAAGAGATTTGAGTAGAAACCTCTGAACCGTTCCCGGGCGGGAACCGGTACAATTACTCCGTTGGCCTGCAAGGATGCCACGGCCTGAGAGAAGGCGGCGGCCTTGGAGCAGGGGGGAGTTGACAGAAAAAATCTGTTTGGCGGGCTGGAAGAGAATTCTATCCTGTAGCCGTGGGAGATGATATCCCGCACCCACTGATCGGAGACGTGTTGAGACCACACGTCGCCAAAGTGGGAGAGCCTGCCACCGACCAAGGACGCTGCTGGCTCGGCCAGATAGTCAAGAGGAGGCTGCCTTGGTGGCCGCAGCTCCTGCGGACTTCTGAGGACGCGGCTTCGTGCGCCAGTTGGGCTTCTGGTCCTTGGCTGAGTTAGTGGACGAGGCCGAGGGCTTAGAGGACGACCAGTTAGAGGAACGAAAGGAACGAAACCTCGACTGGTTCCTGCCCCGGACAGGTTTCCTGGTTTTAGTCTGTGGCAAGGAAGTACTCTTCCCGCCAGTAGCTTCCTTAATAATCTCATCCAGTTGTTCACCGAACAGCCTGGACCCAGCAAATGGGAGCCCAGCCAGGTACTTCTTTGAAGAAGCGTCTGCCTTCCACTCTCGAAGCCACAAGATCCTGCGGATAGCGAGGGAATTAGCCGAAGCCACCGCAGTGCGGTGAGAAGCCTCCAGCATGGCAGACATGGCGTAGGATGAAAAGGCTGAAGCCTGGGAAGTTAAGGCAACCATTTCAGGCATAGAGTCCCTAGTGAGGGAATGCATCTCCTCCAGAGAAGCAGAGATGGCCTTGAGAGCCCACACTGCTGCAAAAGATGGGGAGAACGAGGGCCCCTGCCGCCTCATATACAGATTTGGCCAGAAGGTCAACCTGGCGGTCAGTGGGATCCTTAAGTGAGGTGCCATCAGCCACTGATACAACTGTCTGGGCTGAGAGTCTAGACACCGGAGGGTCTACCTTAGGTGAGTGAGCCCACTCCTTGACCACCTCTGGTGGAAAAGGAAAACGGTCATCAGAACCACGCTTTGGGAAGCGTTTGTCAGGGCAGGCCCTGGGCTTTGTCACAGTGGCCTGAAAACTGGAGTGGTTAAAGAACACACTCCTTGTTCTCTTAGGCAAGGTAAACTGGTGCTTTTCTGCCAGAGAGGGTTGCTCCTCTGATACTGGCGGATTGAGGTCCAGTACAGAATTAATGGATGCAATCAAAACACTAACATCTGCGTCACCCTCGGTCAGATCAATGGGGCACATGGAGGTAGCGTCCGAGCCCCTAGAAAAGATATCCTCCTCGTCCTGCGAGTCAGCTCGTGAATCAGAGCCGCGGGACGAGGAAGGAGAGGGGACCCTGCGTCTCCTTTTAGGAGGACGGGGTCTAGGAGCAGATGAAGAATCCTCTGTGAGCTCTGCAGAGCGAGCCGTAGCAGCAGAGGCGCCCTGAGAAGGGGGCTGATGCATGCTCAGCAGAGTCCGGGACAACTCTCCCATGGAGTCGGCAAAGGACTGGGAGATAGACTTAGAGAAGGATTCCACCCAAGCCGGCGGTTAAGCCACCGGGGCCGGAGCAGCCGGAGGGACCACTGGGGAGACTCCAGGCTGAGGCACCACCATGTTAGAGCAGGCATCACAATGTGGATATGTGCTCGGTTCAGGCAGTACGAGCTTACATGCAGTGCATATTGAGTACAGCCTTGCTCCTAGTGTGAGACATGCTGCTGAAGTGGGGGCTCTGAGCCAGAATGACCCCCAGAGAGTGTATAAGAGGTCCACAACCGGAGGTTGTGGCTTACCAGACCGTTTGTGTGCCCTCCGGATCCCACAGCTCGGACCCCCAGACAGATTAGCAGAGATGCTGCAGCCAGCGCCGATCAGTGTGAGAACGCTGATAAAATGGCGCCGGAGCGAGGAGAGGGGGCGGGGCTTAGTGAAAGAGCGGGATCCGGAGGGCTAAGGAGATATACAGGGGAGGGAAACATCTCCTCAGAGAGGAGTGTCCTCCCCTGTGCCGAATGGCCGGTGGGCGGAGCCGCACTGTCCCTCTGCATGACTGACATGCAGGGGCAGTGAAAACGAAACTAGGCCTCAGGCGAAGCCGGGGCCTAAATTTTACAATGCGGCCGGCGCGCAGGCACCCTCGGCGCGGTTCTCAGGTGAAAACCAGAGAACCGGCCGGAAATGTTACAAAGGGTAAATAACACACTCTCCCCAACAATAAAGTGCAAGGGACCCCCTGACAATAACGTCTCAAATACTTAGCCTGTGAGACGCAGGGCCAAGTCCCTGAGGGATGAGTGCTCCGTCCGGCAGGATCCTGAAAGGGCTGTGGATGGAGACCGGTCTCCTGCAAGGCAGTCAGAACCGTGCTGGCTCCCACTTCAAGCCAGAGCCCGAGGGATGGTGAAGGAGCGCGGCATGTAAGGCTCCAGCCCTGAAATCAACCTTAACACCACCGCCGACACAGTGGGGTGAGAAGGGACATGCCGGGGGTCCAGCTTGGACCCGCTTTTCTTCAAACTCTTTAAAATCAAAAATCAGATGAGAATGCATGTGTGGATGTGTGCCTCCTGAACACAAAGCATTGAACTGGCTATATTTGGTTATCCAGGGGGTGTATATGCTCGGAGGGAGGAGCTACACTTTTTAGTGTAGTACTTTGTGTGTCCTCCGGAGGCAGAAGCTATACACCCATGGTCTGGGTCTCCCATAGGAACGATGAAGAAAACTAACTTGGTGCAGAGGAAACAAACTGCTCTGCAAAAGGACTCGTGGTTAGCAAGGTTCTCTGATCCCATAAATGTGTGAATGCAAGTTTATGCCAACTAGAAGAGCTTCAAAATACTAAAGTTTCAGGAGTTATTCCATTACAGGTAGTCCTCGACTCACGACGTTGATCCGTTCTTACGCGTCGTCGTAAACCGAATTTCAATGTAAGTCGAACCATACAAGCCAATGGATACCAATACCATCAATAAACACAAATACATTAAAATATTGGGCAGTCCAGTACGTTTAATAATGAAATACTGTACTGTAACAGTAATAAACAGTGCACTGTAATAAACAAAGAATTCCAAAGAGAAAACATGCTTATTGGGAGGAAGCTGCAGAAGGTGCTGGAGACACTGGGGCCGGTGAGTCAAGAGGGGCAGCTGAGGTAGAGGGTACAGGTACAGGATCTTTTGCAGAATCTGTTGCAGGCCTCTCTACCTTCTTGAAGTACTGCTGCAGGTTAGTTTAGAAGGAGACCATCATCTTCTCCTCCAAGATCTCCTTGTAACACCTAATGGAATCCATGACTCCTCTGACAATCCTAGTGTACCTCTCCATGATGGGATCCTCAGCCTCAAACCTTGACAACCCTTCCTCTATCAGGGCAAAACCTCCTGCCAAGCCCTGCCTTGTAAATCTCTTGGGTTCTGTGGTTCGTATGTCTTACTCTTCCTCTATCATCTGCTTCTCCAGTTGAATAAGGTCCTTAGCAGATAACTCTTCTCCATGAGATGCCAGTAGCTCTGTGACATCATCCTCCTCCACCTCCAGATTCATTATCCTACTCATATCAACAACTTCCTTTATGACACTAGTCCTTGATTCTTGGACCTCTGTGACATCATTCACAAACTGGGGACACAGTTTTTTCCACACATCATTCATACTGGTCTGCTTAACCTTATCCCAGGAATAAGCAATGTTATTCACAGCATCAAGGATATTGTATGTTTTCCAAAAGTCCTTTAGAGTCAAGTCCTTATTTTTTTCAGTTGCTGTTAAAGCATTACCAATGACCCTTCGGAGGTAGAAAGCCTTGAATGTAGCAATGACTCCTTGGTCCATAGGCTGTATTAGGGCAGTGGTATTTGGTGGAGGGTAAACCACCTTGACATTAGGGTTAAAGCCATCCAGATGGGCAGGGTGTCCAGGGGCATTGTCCAGAATTAGCAACACCTTAAAGGGGATATCCTTGGAGGTACAATACCTCTCCACGCCTGGCACAAAATGGTTGGTGAACAAGTCATCAAACACTGCAAGTGTCACCCATGCCTTCCTATTAGACTTCCAGATGACTGGTAGTTGACCCTTTGAAATGCCTTTGAGTGCCCTTGGATTCTCAGCCTGATACACCAGCATGGGCTTCAGTTTGTAGTCGCCAGCAGCATTGCCCCCAAGAAGCAAAGTCAGTCTCTCCTTGCCGACTTTATGACCTGGTGCTGACTTCTCCTCCTTGGCGATGTAAGTACGGTTAGGCAAACGTTTCCAAAACAAGCCTGTCTCATCCACATTGAACACTTGTTGGGCACAGTAACCACCCTCTTCAATTATCTCAGCCAATGCTTTAGGAAACTCAGTTGCTGCTTTCTCATCAGCACTAGCAGCCTCACCTTGCACTTTAATGTTATGGAAAATGGCACGATCCTTAAACCTCAAACCAACCCCTACTCGCCACGAATTCTTCATTTTCACTTCTTTCCCCCTTTTGTCTTTTCAACGTCTCAAACAGTCGCCTAGCCATCTCCTGAATAACCATAAGGCTTTGTTATCACTGTCGCTTTCATAGGAGCAGATCCTTTCACATGTTCAAGGATACGATCTTTATCCTTGATAATCGTAGCGACAGTCGAACGACTAAAGCTGGTGTCACACATAACGACGACGACGACAACGACGTCGCTGCTACGTCACCATTTTCTGTGACGTTGCAGCGACGTCCCGTCGCTGTCGCTGTGTGTGACATCCAGCAACGACCTGGCCCCTGCTGTGAGGTCGCCGGTCGTTGCTGAATGTCCAGCTTCATTTTTTGGTCGTCACTCTCCCGCTGTGACACACACATCGCTGTGTGTGACAGCGAGAGAGCGACGAAATGAAGCGATCAGGAGCCGGCACTGGCAGCTGCGGTAAGCTGTAACCAGCGTAAACATCGGGTAACCAAGGGAAGACCTTTCCCTGGTTACCCGATGTTTACGCTGGTTACCAGCCTCCGCTCTTGCTGCCAGCGCCGGCTCCTGCACTGTGACATGTGGCTGCAGTATGCATCGGGTAATTAACCCGATGTATACTGTAGCAAGGAGAGCAAGGAGCCAGCGCTAAGCAGTGCGCGCGGCTCCCTGCTCTCTGCACTGTGACATGTAGCTGCAGCACACATCGGGTTAATTAACCCGATGTGTGCTGCAGGAGAGCAAGGAGCCTGCGCTAAGCGCGGCTCCCTGCTCTCTGAACATGTAGCACAGCGACCTTATGATCGCTGCTTCTGCTGTGTTTGACAGCTAAGCAGCGATCATAACAGCGACTTACAAGGTCGCTGTTACGTCACCGAAAATGGTGACGTAACAGCGACGTCGTTGTCGCTGTCGTTTAGTGTGACACCAGCTTTAGTCCTAATGACCTGCCAATTTCTGTTGGTGTTTCCCCCTTTTCAGATCGCCTTAGATTATCCACTTTCACCTCCATAGTGATGGCCTTCCTTTTCTTTGATGAACTGGTATCAGATGAGACTGGCTTTCGTTTTGGAGCCATAATGAAGGGTGTTATGGGGTGCAGAACACTTGTTTTCCAATGTAACCAGGAACAGTTTACAGCGCTGGCCTCTACAGGAAGTCAGAATGAAGCGTCGTAAAAAGCGTCGTAACCACAAAACCACGTAACGACGTAACTCGAGACCGAGCGTCGTAACCACGAAACGACATAACTCGAGACCGTCGTAACCCGAGGACTACCTGTATTTATAAATCCATTTTCCCTTAAGATTGCCGTTATTCAAGAACGTACATTGAATCAATGTGTGGGGGACATTTATCATTGCATTAGTGCCTCAAATTTTTCCCAATCTGCAAATTTCCATAGCAAAAATTGCAATGGACTTGCTTTTTCTATCTGCTTCAATTTTCCTGCTAATAGGGCTTTTATCTTACATAGATACTGCTGTTTGCCAAAGTGATATTGGCTGGAATAGATTGTGGATGCCATGTTGCATTTGCAGTGCCTCAATGGTGCTAAAGCAACAGAAACCTCCACACAATGGAACCCACTTTGGAAACTAAACCCCTTAAGGAATGAATCTAGGGGTATACTGATCTTTTTGCATCCACAGGTGTGCAACAAAGGTTTATAACACTGGGACAAGATAATTAAAAATTTCATTTTTAAATCAATGAATAATATAAATATCAACATACCTGGTTGAAATTTCTCAGGAGGGTTCTTCTTCCCGGTTGCTTGAATTTACAAAAGAACAAGCAAATAATTAGACACCAGCACATATAGAAGATTACAAGAAAAATCCTATTGAAAGCTCTTACATTTAGGTTCCATTCTATAATTTAACCTAAAAGGAGTTATTTGCCATTTAAACAATTTATGGCTTATCTTTGGTGTAGTCAATCAATGCTGATGACAATAAAGGGGCTGCAGAGCTCATGGAACTAAGCTACACTACAAGGCACAGTAGTCAGGGTGAATAAGTCACTGGAACTATGTAAATAATGAAGGGGATGTAAATCTCAATTCGGCAGGGAATAATGACCCCCACTTATCAGACATAGCCCCAGAAAACCCTTTACACTGCAGAATATGTCATAATTGAGCAGTTGTTGAAAAATGTGAAAAACAAGCAATATTGTGAGTGCATGATCACATTGACATTAGGGTTCCACGGTTTCAGGCTTTAATTGCACCTGACAACCATTTGTCTAGATGTGCTAAACACAAAAAACCTGAAGGAAGCCTGCATGACCTTTTATATGTAATGGAATTTGGCAGGATCATTAAGGAACTACTGTGAAACCTTGGTTAACGAGAACAATCCGTTCTGGGAGTGTGCTTGTTAACCAAGTTACTCGTTCAGCAAAGCAAGATTTCCCATAGGAAATCTTTGCAATGCAAACAATTCGTTCCACAACTTGTTAAATCTCCCATCCTGGTCCCCTATTGTGCCATTCCACACACACGTTCAAACACAAACACACACACACACACACACACACCTTACCTTCCGTTCCATCGCCGGCCTGCTGGATCTTGTAATTCGCCGGTACGGGCTGTGCATCAGGTAATCAAGGCGACCGATGCGGGACCTTCAGCTGCCTTTAAGTAGCGCCTGACAGGGGGAGTTCCTCCCTCGTCGCCAATGGTTGCCGGATACACATCTTGGAGCGGCGAACTACAAGAACCATGAGGCCGGCGATGGAAGGTAAGGTGAGCATAATGTGTACCTTTCGTGCCATCGCCGGCCTCCTGGGTCTTGTAGTCCGCAGGTACAGCATGTGTATCGGCAAGCATCGCAACGAGAGAGGACCTTCCCCTGTCAGCCGCTAATCAAAGGCAGCACGCTGGCCAATCAGAGGCAAGCGGCTCCTGCCTTTGACGTCAGCAGAAGGTCCTGTATCGGTCGCGATGGATACATGCAAGTTCCAGGAGGCCGGCGAGAGAGCAAAAGGTAAGGTGAGCATAGTATGTGTGTGTGCGTGCTTGTGTGTGTTTGTGTATACTGCAAAAGCGGGTTAGAGTGCGGTGGATGTACGGAACCGGAAGTGTGTGTGGTGAGTATTTTGCTCGTACAGCAAAGCTTGCTCGTAAATAGAGTTACAAATTTACAGCAAGCTTTGCTCATTAGGCGAAATACTCGCTAACTAGGTTACTCGTTAAGCGAGGTTCCACTGTAATGTGAAAAAATATCTAGTTGTATCAGTAACAAAATCTGTGCAAAATGGGCTAGATGAAAAATAATTTGTATGTATCGGTAGCTGTGATGAAAAGGTCTGTGACATTTGATGAGTATTAGTAAAACTCAAATCTTTGTCCATCAAAATATGGCCACTATATACTAATAACACACTGTAGGGGTTGTGAGCTAAAAAAATAACTTGGTGCAGAGGAAACATACTGCTCTGCAAAAGGACTCGTGGTTAGTAAGGTTCTCGGATCCCATAAATGTGGGAATGCAAGTTTATGCCAACTAGAAGTTATTCAGTTATTTATAAATCCATTTTCCCTTAAGATTGTCGGTATTCAAGAAGGTACATTGATTCAATGTCATTTAAAATTATAATAGCTGCATGGTTCAATCCAGTGTCTGATACTTGGCAATATTGGTGGTATCATTATACCTTGAGATGAAATTTTGAAATCAGCAATTTTGCACAGCATAAAAGTACTTTATATCACTGGTTATTATATGCACTTTTTATGACGGGCCTAATTATTTACTGTGTTATGATATAAAATATTTATTATGCTAGGATAATACATAATTAGTATTCTGATATTCATTACCATGTTAATGGGACCTACTTCCATGTCCCTGGGCATTATACTGTGGAATTACTTTATACTTATTTTAAAAAAAAATTTGAATAAAAATTAATTTTTTAGTATTATGATTTCCTGAGCTTCTTTAATCTGAAATACCAGTTTCAGATTTTAGTGTATGGTATAATTGTTTGAAGCTTTACCACTTTTGTGGGGAAACAATTGTATATTATTTGGCAAATTTTGTAAGTTATTAAAAAAAAATAATCAAACAAACAAAAACCATTTGCATAATTCGATCAGCAAGAATTTAGAAAGCATTCTTTACCCAAAGGAAAATGTAATATAAATATCCACATACCTGGTTGATATTTCTCAGGAGGGTTCTTCTTCACTGTTTGTTGAATTTACAAAAGAACAAGCAAATAATTAGACACCAGCACATATAGAAGATTACAAGAAAAATCCTATTGAAAGCCCTTTCTTACATTTAGGTTCCATTCTATAATTTAACCTAAAAGGGGTTATTTGCCATTTAAACATTTATGGCTTATCTTTGGTGTAGTCAATCAACGCTGATGACAATAAAGGGGCTGCAGAGCTCATGGAACTAAGTTGCACTACAAGGCACAGTAGTCAGGGTGAATAAAGGCCCCGTCACACTAAGCAACATCGCTAGCAACATCGCTGCTAACGAACAACTTTTGTGACGTTGCTAGCGATGTTGCTGTGTGTGACATCCAGCAACAACCTGGCCCCTGCTGTGAGGTCGTTGGTTGTTGCTGAATGTCCTGGGCCATTTTTTAGTTGTTGCTGTCCCGCTGTGAAGCACAGATCGCTGTGTGTGACAGCGAGACAGCAACAACTAAATGTGCAGGCAGCAGGAGTCGGCTTCTGCAGAGGCTGGTAACCAATGTAAACATCGGGTAACCAAGAAGCCCTGTCCTTGGTTACCCAATATTTACCTTTGTTACCAGCCTCCTCCACTCTCACTGTCAGTGCCGGCTCCTGCTCTGTGCACATTTAGCTGCAGCACACATCGGGTTAATTAACCCGATGTGTGCTGTAACTAGGAGAGCAAGGAGCCAGCGCTCAGTGTACGCTGCTCCCTGCTCTCTGCACGTGTAGCTCCGTGCGGAGGTAACCAAGGTAAATATCGGGTTGGTTACCCGATATTTACCTTAGTTACCAAGCGCAGCATCTTCCACGCTGCGCTGGGGGCTGGTCACTGGTTGCTGGTGAGCTCACCAGCAACTTGTGTAGCGACGCTCCAGCGATCCCTGCCAGGTCAGGTTGCTGGTGGGATCGCTGGAGCGTCGCAGTGTGACATCTCCCCAGCAACCTCCTAGCAACTTACCAGCGATCCCTATCGTTGTTGGGATCGCTGGTAAGTTGCTTAGTGTGACTGGACCTTTAGTCACTGGAACTATGTAAATAATGAAGGGGATGTAAATCTCAATTCGGCAGGGAATAATGACCCCCACTTATCAGACATTACCCCAGAAAACCCTTTACACTGCAGAATATGTCATAATTGAGCAGTTGTTGAAAAATGTGAAAAACAAGCAATATTGTGAGTGCATGATCACATTGACATTAGGGTTCCACGGTTTCAGGCTTTAATTGCACCTGACAACCATTTGTCTAAGCTTTCTCGTAAATCGAGTTACAAATTTACAGCAAGCTTTGCTCGTTAGGCGAAATACTCGCTAACTGGGTTACGCTTTAAGCGAGGTTCCACTGTACTGTGAAAAAATATATAGTTGTATCAGTAACAAAATCTGTGCAAAATGGGCTAGATGACAAATTTGTATGCATCGGCAACTGTAATAGGTCTGTGACATTTGATGAGTATTAGTGAAACTCAAATCTTTGTCCACCAAAATATGGCCACTATATACTAAACACACTGTAGGGGTTGTGAGCTAAAAAATAACTTGGTGCAGAGGAAACAAACTGCTCTGCAAAAGGACTCGTGCAGGGCCGGCGCCAGCACCCGGCAAACCCGGTCAAATGCCGGGGCCCTGAGCTGCTGGGGGGGCCCACTCGCGGTGGCAGGGGGCCCGGTGGCCGCGCTGTCACCGCCACCTCCCCCCACCCCCCGCCGGATCGCGCTTTCAATTGCATCGGCATCCCAGGTGCCGATACAATTGAGAGCAATTATGAGAGAGTGAGCGGCGCGCTCGCTTATCATTCTCCCCGCTGTGACTGTCGGCGTTCTTCTGACAGCTCTGCAGAGGACCGCGGTGATGTCATCACTGCGCGCCTGCTGAGAGGTCAGAGCGAGCGACAGCAATGGACGCGCCGAGGAGACCGGATCAGCGAGGGAACGAGGAGAAGTGAGCCGCCCCACTACTGACACTGGGCTCCCCTGACTCACAGGCCGGCCACTACACAGCGGCACTAGTACACATAGGGGCCCGGCAGCCGCTCTGCAGAGCCGGGCCCCTATGTGTAGTGCTGCTGTGTAGTGGCCGACAATGCGACCGTCAGGGGGCCGGCCTGTGAGTCAGGGGAGCCCAGTGTCAGTAGAGGGGCCCCTGACCTGGAGAGGCCACCAGCCGTTTCTGAGCTGCAGGAATGCTCCTGACCTGCACAGAAGACGGAATAAGCCATCCTGCAGGACCTGCGATGAGGTCACACCCATGTGACTGTGTGGGAGAAGACACAGGATGCCGGCAGAAAGCAAGAGATGCTGAATCCTAACGGAGATTTGGACACATGACTGGTAATAAGAAAAGAGGTGACATGAGGGGGAAGGGGGCTGCAGGGTGAGTGGCATATGAGGGCTGCAGACTGTGACAGAAGGATGTGAAGGGGTGCAGAGAGTTTGAGAGGGGTAAGTTGGGGTACAGGCAGGGTGAGATATGTGGGCAGGGTGTGTGAGATATGGGGGTGTAGTGTGTGTGATCTGGGGGGTGCAAGCTGTATGGGGAGCAGGGTATGTGACATATGGGGGTGTAGTGTGTGAGATCTGGGGGGTGCAAGCTGTGTGAGATGTGGGGGTGTAGTGTGTGTGATCTGGGGGGTGCAAGCTGTGTGAGATGTGGGGGTGTAGTGTGTATGATATGGGGGTGCAGGCTGTATGGGGAGCAGGGTGTGTGAGATATGGGGGTGTAGTGTGTGTGATCTGGGGGGTGCAGGCTGTATGGGGAGCAGGGTGTGTGACATAGGGGGGTGTAGTGTGTGATCTGGGGGGTGCAGGCTGTATGGGGAGCAGGGTGTGTGAGATATGGGGGCAGGGGAGTAACTACCGCGGTCGCAGGGGTCGGAAGGAGAAGAGAGGTACTTGTTTTTTTATTTTGCTGGCTGCATGACACATGGAGGCCTGGGGGTGCTGGCTGCATGATACATGGAGGTCTATGGGACTACATAATAAACATGAAGGACACCTTATACATGGACTAGGGGTGCATTATACATGGAGGAGTATGGGGCTGCATAATACAAAATGAAGGACACCTTATACATGGAATATATGGGTGCATTATACATGGAGGAGTATGGGGCTGCATAATACAATATGATTTATGGCGCTACATTATAATACATATAGGACTATGGGGGCTACATTTTAATATTTGGAGGAATATGCAGGCTACCTTATACATGGACTATGGGTGTGCGTTATAAAACTGGAGGCCTATGTGGTGCAGTATAATATATGGAGGACTATGTGGTGCAGTATAATATATGGAGAACTATGGGGTGAATTATAATAAATGGAGAACTTTGGGGAAATGCATTGTAATACATGGAGAACTATGGGGGTGCATTCTAATATATCAAGGGTTATGTGGGACCCTTTATATTATACGGAAGGCTATGTGGGGGCCATTATAGTATTTGGAGATCTATATACAAGGGGGGACAAAGATACAAGTATGGGATGGAAATGTTTTGTCCTGAGGGAAAAAGTCTCTTTCCCTCAGCACCCAGCTTTCCCATGCTCTGCTGTACATCTCTCAGCACCCAGCTTTCCCATGCTCTGCTGTACATCTCTCAGCACCCAGCTTTCCCATGCTCTGATATGGGAAAGCTGGGTGCTGAGGGAAAGATGTATAGCAGAGCATGGGGAAGCTGGGTGCTGAGGACAAGATGGATATCAGAACATGGGAAAGCAGGGTACTGATAGAGGGATTTCAGATCATGGGAAACCTGGGTGCTGAGGGTAAGAGCCAAGTGTCAGGTCATTATCCTGTACCCCAAGTGTCATTATTCCGTACCCTAAGTGTCTGTGTACGTGGAGGGGGGCCCCGGTCCAAATTTTGCACCAGGGCCCATCAAACTCTAGTTACGCCACTGAGTATTAATCACTGTATTCTACATGAAGGTGCCTACTGCTATCTGGCTCTGCACTGTGCTGTATACAGGCTGTGCTATGTTATATAGCACAGCCTGTATATAGCACAGTGCAGAGCCAGATAGCAATAGGCACCCTCATGTAGCATACAGCTTGTATATAGCCTATATACAAGCTGTATGCTACATGAGGGTGCCTATTGCTATCTGGCTCTGCACTGTGCTATATACAGGCTGTGCTATATACAAGCTGTATGCTACATGAGGGTGCCTAATGCTATCTGGCTCTGCACTGTGCTATATACAGGCTGTGCTATATACAAGCTGTATGCTACATGAGGGTGCCTAATGCTATCTGGCTCTGCACTGTGCTGTCTGGGTCTGCACTGTACTATATAGGTCTGTGTACTACATGAGGATACCTAATGCTATCTGGCTCTGCACTGTGCTATATAGGTGCTGTGTACTATATGAGGGTGCCTAATGCTATCTGGCTCTGCACTGTGGTATATAGGGGCTGTATACTACATGAGGGTGCCTAATGCTATCTGACTCTGCAATGTACTATATAGGGGCTCTGCACTACATGAGGGTGCTTAATGCTATCTGGCTCTGCACTGTGGTATATATGGGCTATATACTACATGAGGGTGCCTAATGCTATCTGGCTCTGCACTGTGGTATTTAGGGGCTGTATACTACATGAGGGTGCCTAATGCTATCTGGCTCTGCACTGTGGTATTTAGGGGCTGTATACTACATGAGGGTGCCTAATGCTATATGTGTCTGCATTGTGCTATATGTGGGCTGTATACTACATGAGGGTGCCTAATGCTATATGTGTCTGCATTGTGCTATATGTGGGCTGTATACTACATGAGGGTGCCTATTGCTATCTGGGTCTGCATTGTGCTATAAGTGGGCTATATACTACATGAAGGTGCCTAATGCTATATGTGTCTGCATTGTGCTATATGTGGGCTGTATACTACATGAAGGTGCCTAATGCTACCTAGGTCTGCATTGTGCTATATGGGGGCTGCTTAATGTTATATGGGGGCTGCATAGTGCATATGGGGGCTACATAATACTATATGGAGGACAATGGAGGCTTCATAACACAATATGGGGGCTGCAAACTACTATACCCCCAGAGTTGTATGTCCCCTCCACCCAGGTGCTGTAAACCCCCGCAGAGCTGTATGTCACCCCCCACCTCACAGCTGTTTGTCCCCCCCACCTCAGTCACTGCCCTCCTCTAGAGCTGTATGCCCCCCATTGCTGTATACCCCTTTCCTCAGTAATATATATTCCCCCAGTAATGTGTTTGTCCCCAGCCTCTCTTGTGATGTATATACAGCAGTGTTAGTGTGCTCTATGTGCGGCCATGTCTGTTAGACAAGCCGGGAGGTGAGTGAGGCTGTTGCCGGCTTCCCAATATTAGAAATATATATATACAGGATAAATATATAAAAATAATGTGTGTGTGTGTGTGTGTGTGTGTGTGTGTGTGTGTGTGTGTGCGCGCGCATGTATGATGTGTATCTATGTATGTCAGTGTATATGACTGTGTCTAGATTTATGTCTGTGTTTTTGTGAATTTCTCTTTAAATAAGTATGCGTATGTATGCCTGTATGTGTATGTATCTGTGCATGTCTATGTGTGAATAGGGCCCACTGAGACTCTTTCGCCCAGGGCCCACAAAAACCTGGAGCCGGCCCTGGACTCGTGGTTAGTAAGGTTCTCGGATACCATAAATGTGGGAATGCAAGTTTATGACAACTAGAAGTTATTCCATTATTTATAAATCCATTTTCCCATAAGATTGCCGGTATTCAAGAACATACATTAAAATCAATGTACAGGGGGACATTTATCATTGCATTGGCGCCCCAAATTTTTACCAATCTGCAAATTTTCAAAGCAAGATTGCAATGGACTTGCTTTTTCTATCTGTTTCTATTTTCCTGCTAATAGGGCTTTTATCTTACTAGATACTGCTCTTTGCCAAAATTATATTGGCTGCTATAGATTGTGGATGCCATGTTGTATTTGCAGTGCCTCCATGGTGCTGAAGCAACAGAAACCCCCACACAATGGAACCCACTTTGGAAACTAAACCCCTTAAGGAATGAATCTAGGGGTATACTGATCTTTTTGGATCTGCAGGTGTGTTACAAAAGTTACAAGATAAGTAAAAATTACATTTTTAAAATCGATGAAAATGTTGTTTAGCTCTAAATATTTTTTTTAAAAAAAGGAAGCAAAAGATAACTGCACAAACTGTAAAGCAATTTTTTTTTTCTAGAGTAAGTCGACAATTCATATGTGGTTGGGAACTACTGTTTGGGCACACTTCAAAGCTTCAAACGCAGGGTCACAATTTGACTTTTGGAGCAGAATTCTGGCTGGAACACATTGTGAACACCATGTCACATTTGCTGTAACCCCAAGGTGCAGGAAGAGCAGAGAACCAGTAGAAGTGACCCCACTTTGAAAACTTCACTACAAAAGGAATTCATTTATGAGTATAGGGACCTTTTTGGATCCACAGCTTCTTCACTAAAGATTAGAATAATAATATTCATTTATATAGAATCTTGCGATGTGAAAGATTATGTTGGGGTGGTTATCCATAAATTAATAGTATCCCAAATTGTAAAGTTGGAAGAGACCTCAAGGGTCATCAGGTCCAAGTCCCTGCGAGAGCAGGTTTTCTAAAATCATCCCAGCTATGTGTTTATCCAGTTTCCGCTTGAAGATTTCCATTGATGGAGAGCTCACTACCTCCCGTGGTCGCCTGTTCTACTCTCTGACTGCCCTCACTGTCAGAATGTTTTTCCTAATGTCTCATCTGTATCTTCCTTTTTAGTTTCACCCCATTGCGTCCTGTACTTCCTTGTTCTAATGAAAACAGGGTAGTTCCCTCTGCACTTTGACTACCTTTTCAGTTACTTCGATATTAAGTCTCCTTTCTTTTGCTAACTAAACATTCCTGGTTCTTTTAACCGGTCTTCATAAGAAATTCATTTTTTGACAAGTCATAGGAAAAAATGGAGTCCACTATTTCCAAAGAAATTGTACCTGTATGCAGCAAAATTTAATTATGTTCAGAAACTACTGTTTGTACACACGATGGACCTCAAAATGGAAGAATCCTTATTTGGCTTTTGGAGGGTAACTTTGGCAGTAAGTTTGTGGGCACTACTGACCGCAACCGAGATATTAGAAAAGCAGAAAAATCCTTAAAGTGACCAAACTATGAAAACTAAACCCCTGCACATGACAAGGCTCAAAAGAGAAGAAGTGCTATTTACCTTCTGGCATGAAGGATGTCTTCTTTCCGAATGATGATTGCAAAATCCCTATAACAAAAAGAAAAAGAAAAAACAGAAATTGACAAAAATAAACCTTATTTTGCAAATTACACATCAGAGAATTCATTTATGGCAATAACAACCGCTTTGACCCCACTGGCATTTTGCAGAAATTAGTGCGCAGTGGAAGTTGCAAAGTGAAAACTGAAAACATGCCATTTTACTGCCCATGTTAAAGGGAAGGTGTCCCTCAATAGAAATTTTCAATAACTGAAAAAATGTAAAATATTAATGTCGTTTAAATATTGTTTTTAATTGAGCAAAATATATATATTTATATTTGCCGCCCGGCTCTGCCGCACGTCCGCCCGCCCGGCTCTGCCGCACGTCCGCCCGCCCGGCTCTGCCGCACGTCCGCCCGCCCGGCTCTGCCGCACGTCCGCCCGGCTCTGCCGCACGGCCGCCCGCCCTGCTCTGCCACACGGCCGCCCGCCCTGCTCTGCCACACGGCCGCCCGCCCTGCTCTGCCACACGGCCGCCCGCCCTGCTCTGCCACACGGCCGCCCGCCCTGCTCTGCCACACGGCCACCCGCCCTGCTCTGCCACACGGCCACCCGCCCTGCCGCACGTCCGCCCGCCCTGCTCTGCCGCACGCCCAGCTCTGCCACACGTCCGTCCTCCCAGCTCTGCCGCACGTCCATCCGCCTGCCCAGCTCTGCTGCACGTCCACTTTCCAAATACTTTTCCCCACGCACCCCAAATGCTGACGCATGCCCGCGCCACAAACTCTCTACCGCACGCACGCCCCCCAAATGCTCTACTGCACACATGAACGCCCAACTGCCCTGCCGCACGCACCCCAAATGCCTTGCTGCACGCACCCCAAATGCCCTACTGCACGCACGCCCCACAAATGCTCTACCCCGCATGCACGCACGCCCCCGAAATGCTCTGCCGCACGCAGGCCCCCCCAAAAGCTCTGCCGCAAGCACGCCCCCCCCAAATGCTCTGCCGCAAGCACGCCCCCCCAAATGCTCTGCCGCAAGCACGCCCCCCCCCCCAAATGCTCTGCCGCAAGCACGCCCCCCCCCCCACAAATGTTCTGCCACATGCACGTCCGTGTATACCGCGCTCCGCGGTGAACACATTTAATAGGGAGCCATGAACGATCCGAAAGAGCCGTCTCTTTTTGGCGAGCGGAGCTATGGGAATCAGATCACCAAAAAGAGCCGGACAGCCCATCAATAATCTGGACAGCCCGGGGTGCTTGTCCAGGTCACAGCAGGAAGCAGAAACCGTGCAGGAGATAGGGTCTAAGCTTGACAACAGTCTTCTATGCACAGGCGCTGCCGTGTTTGAGGTTACTCACAGCAAACCCAAGATGGCAGCGCCCAGTGTTTCAGTAAAACTAGAATTAAATACAAACTAAATAAACAGTGAATGTAATTTTGTATTAAAAATACTTGTATTAATAATAGTGATTATGAAATCAAGATTAAAAAAAGCGACACCTTACCTTCAAACAGGTAAAGAATTGACAATTGAAGACCAACCTTCATACAAGATTGTGGGTCTGACACCACCCCCATCACTTATCTGAAAACTGCTCTGGCAGCACCCAGAACTAAATGATGTACAGACGGAGCACAACAGCACTATGCATTGCTTAATGGCAACTGGCGAGAAATGCAGTACATTTATCTCAATGGGAGAACTGGTCTGCGACCACTAAGCCATCTACCGGGCTCATGTTCTGCCCCTATATGGCTTACTTGTGGATGCTGCAAATACAGTTTCAGCTGATTGGTGGGTGTGAACGGTGTCGAGCCTCCACTGATATCTGCTGCTGCTGAATAGGTCAATAATATAAGTAATCGATCATTAAGTCCTGGACATCCAAGGCTCATTTATTCCCTGTACAGCAATGATATGCATGTTTAAACTAACTGTGGTTTGGGCACGCTGTAGGGCTCAGAGGGGGGCTTTTTGGCTTTAGGAGTGTGGATTTTTTATTGTTTTTATTTGGAACCATGTAGTTTTTCCAGATTTCTGGAAGACAAAAATATAAAATAAACAGTAATTCAAGAAATATCTTGTGACGTTTTACGTTGTTCACCATGCAGTAAAAGCTGTAAGGCCATGTGCGCATGTTGTGTTTTCTCGTGGCGTTTTGAACTGCAGCGTAAACTGATGTGTTTTGTGTCGCCAGCAAAGTCTATGAGAAGTCAGCAAATTCCATGCGCACGTTGCATTTTGGATGCCAAAAATTTGACAAACTCGATGTGTTTAAAAAAGCAGCATGTCACTTTTGTGCGTTTAGGTTGCATTTTCCACCCATTGAAATCGATGTTGATCTCTCTCTCGCTCGATCTCTCTCTGTCAGTTGGTTGGTCGTTCTCTCCCTCTCTCTTTCATACTCACCGATCACCGGCGCTGCACAGCTGTCACACTGCTCTGCCGGCTTCTCCTGCTTTTGAAAATGCCAGCCGCTCATTATTCCATCTCGTATTCACTGCTCTCCCCACCGACCGGCGCCTATGATTGGTTGCATTCATAAGAGCCCCCACGCTGAGTGACAGCTATCTCACTGCAACCATTCACAGCCGCCGATGGGCGGGTCTATATTGTGCAGTAAAATAACAAAAAAAAAAAAAACGACGTGCGGTCCCCCCAATTTTGATACCAGCCAAGGTAAAGCCACACGGCTGAAGGCTGGTATTCTCAGGATGTGGAGCCTCACGTTATGGGGAGCTCCCCAGCCTAATAATATCAGCCAGCAGCCACCTGGAATTGCCGCATCCATTATATGCGAAAGTCCCGGGACTCTACCCGACTCATCCTGAATTGCCCTGGTGCGGTGGCAATCGGGGTAATAAGGAGTTAATGGCAGCCCATAGCTGCCACCAAGTCCTAGGTTAATCATGGCAGGCTTCTATGAGACACCTTCCATGATTAACCTGTAAGTTAAAGAAAATAAACACATACACTCGAAAAATCCTTTATTTGGAATAAAAGACAAAAAAAAAAAAACTTTATTAAAATCCTCAAACACCCCTCCAGGTCCGACGTAATCCACATGAGGTCCCATGACTCTTCCAGCTCTACTGCATTGGAAGCTGACAGCTAGCGGCCATAGAGCACGACCGCTCGCTGTTAGCTTCATGTAGCAACTGAAGCGAGTCGCGTTATCAGCGGTGACCTCACTCACGTTACCCGTGGCCACAGCTGGATCCTCGAAATGTCTCAGGTGGTGAAAGAGGGTGTTTTTTTTTGTCTCATTCCAAATAGTAGGATTTTTGTGTACTCACCGTAAAATCTCTTTCTCTGAGTCTTCATTGGGGGACACAGGACCATGGGTTATGCTGCTGTCACTAGGAGGCTGACACTAAGTAAACATAAAAAGTTAGCTCCTCCCTAGCAGCATACACCCCGAGCCGGAGGCGGGCTCAGATCAGTTGGTGCACAAGCAGTAGGAGGAGTACCAGAATCACCATACATAAACACAAGTTGTAACTAAAACAATGCAGCCGTGCAAACAAGAGGTCTATGAACATAAGACCACTGAAAAAATAGCCGGCAAATGCAATTGAATCAACCAAAAAACCAAGCAGGGTGGGTGCTGTGTCCCCCAATGAAGACTCAGAGAAAGAGATTTTACGGTGAGTACACAAAAATCCTACTTTCTCTATCGTTTCATTGGGGGACACAGGACCATGGGACGTCCAAAAGCAGTCCCTGGGTGGGAATACCGAAAAACCCGCAGAGGAAGAAAAACAACAACCTCCCTCGGCGGGCTTGCACTATAATTGAATGCTGCCACCCTATTACAGGTGTGCAACTGCTGCCTGCAAGACCTTTCTCCCAAAAATAGCATCTGCCGATGCTTGGGTGTGAACCTGGTAGAACCTAGTAAAGGTGCGCAGGCTAGACCAGGTGGCGGCCTTGCAGACCTGGTCGGCCGACGCCTGATGCCTAATCGCCCAAGAGGCTCCCACTGCGCGGGTAGAGTGCGCCTTTACCCCCCGCGGCGGAGACTTGTCCCGAATCCGATAGGCCTCTGATATGGCGGAACGGATCCATCTGGCAATTGTGGCCTTGGATGCCGATTCACCCTTCTTGGGACCAGAAGGGAGAACAAACAGACCATCTGACTTACGGAACGGCGCGGTTCTGGAGACATAAATTCTAAGTGCACGCACTAGGTCCAGGGTGTGCAAGGACCTCTCCAAGCTGTGAGAGGGGCCAGGACAGAAGGACGGAAGGACGATTTCCTCGTTAAGATGGAACGGGGAGACCACCTTTGGGAGAAAAGCGGGATCTGGCCGGAGAACCGCTTTGTCCTGGTGAAAAATCAAAAAGGGGGAACGACAAGAGAGAGCTGCCAGCTCTGACGTCCTGCGAATAGAAGTGATGGCAACAAGAAACACTACCTTCCATGACAGGTGAGAAAGGGAAGATTCTCGCAAGGGCTCGAATGGGGAGCCCTGAAGTGACCCTAGGACTAGATTAAGGTCCCACGGTTCTAGAGGCCGCCGGTACGGCGGTGCCAGGTGGGCAACTCCCTGGATGAAGGTCTTAACCTGTGAACGAGCGGCCAGTGGCTTCTGAAACAGGATTGATAACGCCGATATCTGGCCCTTTAGTGTTGCGAGCAAGAGACCCGCATCTAGGCCTGACTGCAAGAATGCCAATAGGGAAGAAAGGGAGAAGGCGAGAGGAGAAGAAATATTCTGCTCTTCACACCACCTGAAGAAAACCTTCCACGTGCGGTGGTAAATCTTTGATGAAGATGGCTTCCTGGCCCTAATCATAGTCTGAATCACTCTTGAGGAAAAACCAGCCTTAGCTAGAACCCAGGATTCAATGGCCAGGCCGTCAAATTTAGGACCTGTGAGTTCTGATGGAAGAGAGGCCCCTGCTGCAGGAGATCTGGACGGTCTGGAAGGCGCCACGGAGCGTCTGCGAGGAGCTGAGTTAGTTCCGCGAACCATGCTCGCCTGGGCCAGTCCGGAGCCACTAGGATGACCGGTATCCCTTCCGCCTTGATCTTCTTGAGAACCCTCGGAATTAGAGGGAGCGGAGGGAAGATGTACGGGAGACTGAACTGGCTCCATGACAGGGTGAGGGCGTCGACTCCTAAAGCCAAGCGGTCGCGGCACCGTGCTACAAAGTGCGGAACCTGACGGTTGAACCGGGAGGCCATTAGGTCCACGTCCGGAACGCCCCATCTGTCGCAGATCTGGTTGAAGACTTCCCGGTTGAGGGACCATTCTCCGGAGGCGAGGCCTTCCCTGCTGAGGAAGTCCGCCGCCCAATTGTCCACGCCTGGGATGTGTACCGCTGAGATCAGGGAGTGATGACACTCGGCCCAGTGCAAGATCTTCTTGACTTCTCGCATCGCCCCGACACTTCTTGTGCCGCCTTGGTGGTTGATGTACGCCACCGCCGTCGCATTGTCCGACTGGATCCTGACCGGGCAACCCTGTACGAGGTGCCGAAACTGCTGCAAGGCTAGCCGGATGGCTCTTATCTCCAAAATGTTGATCTGGAGACAACTCTCTCTCGGTGACCATCGGCCCTGCGCTGTGTGATGTCGAAACACTGCTCCCCAGCCCTGGAGACTGGCGTCGGTGGTCACTATCTTCCAGTGGAGCGGGAGGAAAGACCTCCCTGATTCGAGGTTGCGCTGATTGAGCCACCAACGGAGGGAGTGGCGGGTCTCCGGCGAAAGATGAAACCTGCGGTCCAGAGAAAAGGGAGATCTGTCCCACTTCTTCAGCAAGGCCAGCTGGAGGGGTCGGAGATGGAACTGTGCAAAGGGTACCGCTTCCATCGCCGCCACCATACGACCGAGGACTCGCATGCCAAACCTGATGGACACTTGGCGCTGACGCCGGAGAGCGCGGAGTCCTCGTTGTAGGGAGGACATCTTCTCCTGTGTGAGGAAAACTCGCCCTTGGATGGTATCGAATACCATGCCTAAAAAGGTGATCCGACGGGCCGGGATCAGAGAGGACTTCTTCCGATTTATCAGCCACCCTAACCGTGAAAGGGTGTCGATCGTGACCTGAACCCCAAGACGACAGTCCTCGAAGGAAGAGCCCTTTATCAACATATCGTCCAAGTACGGGATGACCATGACACCCCTGGCATGCAGGACGGACATGGCAGCAGCCATGATCTTCGTAAAGACCCTGGGTGCGGAGGCGAGGCCGAAGGGAAGAGCCGTGAACTGGAAGTGATCTTCCGCTATCGCGAAGCGGAGGAACTGTTGGTGAGAGGTGGCTATCGGGACGTGAAGATAGGCGTCTTGAATATCCAGCGATGCCAGGAATTCGCCTACCTCCATGGACGCGATGACGGACCGGAGTGACTCCATTCGAAACGGCCGAGGTCTCACCGACCTGTTCAGAAGCTTTAGGTCGAGGACGGGACGGACCGAGCCGTCCTTTTTGGGGACCACGAAAAGGTTGGAATAGAACCCCTTGAAACGCTCTGCGGGAGGGACTGGTACCACGACTCCGGTTCGGAGGAGGGAGTCTATGGAGTGAAAGAACGCGCGAGCCCGCGCGGTAGACTCGGGAGGGCGAGATAGGAAAAAACGTCTCGGTGGCTTTGCCTCGAATTCTATTTTGTAGCCTGATGTGATGATCTCTCTGACCCAGGCATCGGCGGTCAGGGGGATCCACACATGCTGAAAACGAGACAGACGCCCTCCCACAAGTCTGGCGCTGTTGCGCGCCGACCGCGAGTCGCTTGGATGAACGACGGCGGTAACCGGAAGAGGATCTCGTGGACTGGCGGGGGCGTGAACGCCAGGCGGGATTGGTCTTGAATGACGGGGTCTTCCTGTCTCTCGGAGGAGAGCGGCTTTTCCGCGGCTGGGGATTGGAGCTGAAGCTGCGAAAGGGCCGGAAACGAGCGGTGGAGCGCCGATTCTGGAAGCGCTTGGGACGCAATTGGGGGAGAGATGTACTCTTTCCTCCCGTTGCATCGGAGATCAGCTGGTCCAGCCTATCTCCGAAGAGACGCTCCCCTAGGAAGGGCAGGGAAGTTAGTGACTTCTTAGATGCCGCATCCGCGTTCCAGGACCGGAGCCAAAGGGCTCGACGGATGGCCACATTGTTGCTGGCGGCCTGGGTCGCGCAACTTGCAGACGCCAGGGCTGCATTGAGCAAGTACTCACCCGCGAGGGAAATCTGCGAGGCGATGGGAACCAGGTCCGGATTGGCAGGAATGGCGCGGAGACCGCAGCGTAGCGTGTCCGCCCAGGACATCAGGGCCTTCGCAACCCAAACCGAGGCGAAGGCCGGAGAGAGGGATGAGCCCGCTGCCTCGAAGGCGGAACGGGCCAACCTGTCAATAGTACGGTCCGTAGGGTCTTGGAGAGACGTACCGTTAGTGAGTGGAAGGACTGTGTGAGAAGACAGGCGGGAGATTGGGGGGGTCGACCACAGGGGAACCTGCCCAATCCTTTCTAAGACCCTCAGGAAAGGGATAATGCAAATCGATGGACTTACCGCTGGTAAACACCCTGTCCGGCTGTTGCCTGTGGCTGCGCAGTAACTCAGCGAATTCTGGATGTCCGCTGAATGTGTTCTGGGCCCGCTTCACCCGCTTAAAGGAGATCTGGGTGCTCTGGGAGGAGACTGGGTCCACCTGTACCTTCACGGTCTGGTTTACTGCTTCTATCAGGCTATTTACCATGTGCCGGATATCGGCCGCCTGCTCTGAGTCCTGCAGGGGTACCGCATCGGAATCATCCTCGGAGCAGTCAGAAGCCTCCCTGGAGGACTGCCGGTCTGGACCTGGGGATGAAGGTGAAACCTGGGAAGAGTCTGAGGACGAGACCTGGCGGGTCCGTTTCTGAGCAGCAGAGGAGGACCCTGCAACGGGGCTCACCTGCTCCGGAGGCAATTGCGCCGGGTCTGCGGGAATCTGGGCGAGCGTCGGCAGCAGGCGTAGAGCTTGCGCGATGGTCCGAGAAGCCTCAGAGGGAATCTACGGACTGGGACAGGGACGCTAGCCAGTCGGGGGGGGGCGGGACGCAGGGCCCTGCAGCATATGGCGCTGTGGCGTCTGCGGTATCAGAAACGTCGGCCGCGGAGTTCTGCGGAGGCTGCGCGTCTGTAGAACAGACGGAGCATAGTGGGGCGTCCTGACCCTGGGAAAATTTGGAGCTGCAGGAGGAGCATGCAAAAAATAGTGCAAAGGGGGCCTGCTTGGATTGGGTGGGCTTAGCCTTAGGCATGGTGCAAACAGGTACTCTCCCTGGTGGCTGCTAGGAAGGAGACAGGAGAGGGTTAACTCGTCCCTAAACTCAGAGAATGCTACCTAGTGAGGGCTACTCCTTAGGAGCAGAGCTTACCCAGGTCCTGCGTGCTGCCCACCAGTCCAGAAGTGGAGTCCAGGAATGAGCTGGCCAGAAAACTCAGAACGCCGGCGTGCTGCAGCCTCAGGGGACCAGAGGCAGGCTAAAATGGCGAGGGGACGCTGGAGGAGGCTGGGGGAGGAGCAGGATTCCGGCGCGAAAAAACCAGGAGGATTCACAGCCCCCACCATCAGCCAGGAGGCAGAGCAGTGGGAGGTACAGAGGGAGACGACCGGCGGCCAATAGCGCTGCAGGGGGGCGTGGCTAGGACGCAGGAGCGACTAGGCCGAGACCGGGGACTAAATTTATGGAGAGGGCCGGGGGAAAGAGCAGGGAAGTCGGTCCTACCTGCAATCGGCGGCGCCGGCTCAGCGATGGATGCGGTGCAGGCAGGGCTCCCTGGCCCTGCCTGTGAACAGCGCTGCTCGTCCAGGAAGGCTCCGGGGGAGAGCGTGCTGAAGGCAGGGTAGTGGACATCATGATGGGGGAAGACAGCCCCCTATCACACACGCTGCGGAGGATCCATCCCTGCTGTACTCCCCTGTACGCCCTTTGGGGTGATACCTCAGGGCGAATCAGGGGTGCCCACAAAACAACCTGCCCTCACGCGCACCCCCGGGAGTGGTACCACGGGGACGGGCGGGGGAGAGGGCCCCGAAGTCTCAAGCCCCTGCGACCCTGGGGAGCGGTACCCACGGGGCTGCGGAGAATGAGTGAAGCGAATACCTGCAGAGAAGAAGACGACAGGTATGAGAGTGATGAGCGGCGCCGAAATAAAAGAAAAAAAGCGCAAAAAAATACATGGCTGAGGGGGGCCGAGACGGCCCACATCAGCCTCCTACGACACTAAGCTAAAAACTGATCTGAGCCCGCCTCCGGCTCGGGGTGTATGCTGCTAGGGAGGAGCTAACTTTTTTATGTTTACTTAGTGTCAGCCTCCTAGTGACAGCAGCATAACCCATGGTCCTGTGTCCCCCAATGAAACGATAGAGAAAAAGGATTTTTTGTGTGTTTATTTTCTTTAACTTACAGGTTAATCATGGGGGGGCATCTCATTGACATCTGGCATGATTAACCTAGGACTTAGTGGCAGCTATGGGCTGCCAGTAACTCCTTCTTACTCCGATTGCCAACGCACCAGGGAAATTCAGGAAGAGCCGGGTAAGGACCCGGGACGGTCGCATCTAATTGATGCAGCAATTCCGGACAACTGCTTGCTGATATTTTTTAGGCTGAGCGTGAGAGAGCGCAAGAGATCGAGCGACAGAGACCTAGACCGACCGATAGAGACCGAAAGACCTGCGTGTTGTTTGACAAAAAAGCATGCAGAACGCAACAAAAATGCAGTGCAAAAGCACAGCTAAACGTTTTAGTTGCGTTTTGACACACCTCATTCATTTCAATAGGTGGAAAATGCAACCAAAACGCATTGAAGAAGTTATGGGGAGCCCCCCAGCCTAAAAATATCAGCCAGCAGCCGCCCAGAATTGCTGCATCCATTAGATGCGACAGTCCCGGGACTCTACCCAGCTCATCCCAAATTGCCCTGGTGCGGTGGCAATCGTGGTAAGTCCTAGGTTAATCATGACAGACGTTTTTGAGACACATTCCATGATTAACCTGTAAGTGAAAGAAAATAAACACATACACCCGAAAAAATACTTTATTTGGAATTAAAGACAAAAACACCCTCTTTCACCACTTTATTAAAATCCTCAAATACCCCTCCAGGTCCGGCGTAATCCACGAGGTACTGCGACGCATCCAGCTCTGCTACATGAAGCTGACAGGAGCGGCAGTAGAACACCGTCGCTCCTGTGAGCTCTACGCAGATACTGAAGGGAGTCGCGCCGTCAGCGGGGATGTCACTGAGGTAGTGCCGACGTGTTTGCGGTTATGATGGCTGCGGTAGTGCCTGCGTGTGAGGTGATTATGGGTGCGGTAGTGTGTGCGGTGATGATGGGTGCGGTAGTGTCGGGGTGTGTGCGGTGATGATGGGTGCAGTAGTGCCTGCGGGTGTGGTGATGGGTGCGATAGTGCCGGGGTGTGTGCAGTGATGATGGGGGCTGTAGTGCCGGGGTCTGTGCGGTGATGATGGATGCGGTAGTGCCGGGGTGTGTGCAGTGATGGGGGCTGTAGTGCCGGGGTGTGTACGGTGATGATGGATGCGGTAGTGCCTGCGGGTGTGGTGATGGGTGCGATAGTGCCGGGGTGTGTGCAGTGATGATGGGGGCTGTAGTGCCGGGGTGTGTGCGGTGATGATGGATGCGGTAGTGCCGGGGTGTGTGCAGTGATGGGGGCTGTAGTGCCGGGGTGTGTACGGTGATGATGGGTGCGGTAGTGCCGGGGTCTGTGCGGTGATGATGGGTGCAGTAGTGCTGGGTTGTGTGCGGTGATTATGGGTGCAGTAGTGCCTGTGTGTGTGCAGTGATGATGGGTGCAGTTGTGCCGGGGTGTGTGCGGTGATGATAGGGGCTGTAGTGCCAGGGTGTGTGCGGTGATGATGGGTACAGTAGTGCCGGGGTGTGTGCGGTGATTATGGGGGCTGTAGTGCCGGGGTGTGTGCGGTGATGATGGGGGCTGTAGTGCCGGGGTGTGTGCGGTGATGATGGGGGCTGTAGTGCCTGCGTGTGTGGTAATGATGGGGGCGGTAGTGCCTGCGTGTGTGCGGTAGTGCCTGCGTGTGTGCGGTAATGATGGGGGCGGTAGTGTCAGGGTGTGCAGGATGATGGGGGCTCTCTCTCTCTTGGCTAAAGAAAACTTAACACAATGCGTTATTTCAGAGGAATCCGTTGCCTTTATTATCACACTATTTGCAAGGCATCAGTCAAATGCGTCACACAACGCACTGTGACTGATGCCAAACGATGCAAGTGTGAAAGTGCCCTTAGTGTGACACTTGGCAAGGTCTAACAGGCCACCATAGCCTGCAAACTCCGAGGCCACATTTACGTCGGGTTGCCAAGGCAACAGTCAGTAGCTCATGATTACATTGTGACAGTATCAATCAGGTGGGAGAGGGAGAGTATTCTCTTGCTCTCGGCTCCTAAATACTGTGATTGCTTTTGACTGCAGCATTTAAGGGGTTAAACAGCTATCACTTACACCGACAATCGTGTGGGCACCGCCTATGTGTATGCATGATCACAATGACGTACCCATACATCATAGTTCATAAACCCCTTCCAGACCTATGACGTATGGGTACTTCAAAAGGTCATGAAGGGGTTAATTAAACCTAAACGTTTACCCTTTAATTGTATCTCAATTCTTTCATTTAAAAAAAATAAATAAATAAGTGACATTCAGAGCTCAAATCACGAAGATTCACAGTCACTGTGCAAATATTTCAGTACCGAACTATAAAAATGTGTGACTTCACAAATTTAAATTGGTATCCGAGTTTAATAGATATTCCCAATCCAAAGAATAGGGGGATAACTTTCTGATCGCTGGGTGTCCAATTGCCGTCGCCCCCAACAATCCAGAGGCCTGGGACTCTAGAGAGCCCGGCTGAATGAACCAGAGGTCAAACATGCGCACTTCCTCTCTATTCATTCTTAATGGGAGCGCCGGAGACTAAATGAACGGAAAGGTAATCCATATGACTGACCGCTGTCCCATTCAGCTGTGGCTCTTCACACAGTGAGAAATGTCAGTCTAAGGGAGCTAGAGTAAGAAGCCTTGGACCACTCATTGCTTCAAAGTACGACATAAATGGTTGATATAACAGAGCTAGTCTCAGACTCATGCAGCCCATGGTTCGGTCAGCATGATTCAACTGATAGTTTCCCTTTACTGCCACATGAAGTCTTGGCTGGACAGAGTCCTTGCCACGCTGAAAACGACAATTATTGTAATGAAGAATTTTAAGCAAACAGATCAGCAAGTCTGAAGCAGAATTTAAAAAAAAAAAAAAAGCAAAACATTCTTTACCAAAAGTAAAGTGTAATATAAACATCAACATACCTGTTTGAAGATTTTTACCAGGATTCGTCCTCTTTATTACTAGAATATAAAAAGAGCAAAACAAATAATTAGACACCAACACAGATAAGATTACAAGAAAAATCTTGGTTAGGCTGCTTTCACACCTCCGGTTTTTCCTGAGCAGCACAATCCGGCACTTTGCAGGAAAAACGCAACAGTTTTTTTTTTTACTGCCGGTTGCGTTTTTCCTGCATAGACTTTAATTAGTGCCGCATGGGCTTGCGTTCCGTCTGGTTTTTGCCGCATGCGGCAGATTTAGCCGATGCGGCAACCGGATGGAACGTTGCCTGGCACGTTTCTTTGGTGCGGCAAAAAAAAAAAAACCCTGCATCACGCCGCATCCTGCCGATGCGGCGCATTTTTCAATGCATGCCTATGGACGCCGGATGCTGCGCGATGCGGCAAAAACCGCATCCGGCCACCGCATGCGGTTTTTGCCACTGCGCATGCTCAGTAGCATGCCTCAAGCGGCAAAAAACGGAAGGGCCGCATTTAAAAAACGTATGCAAAGGATGCGGCTTTTTCGCCGCATCCGTTGCATAGGTTTTAGAGCTGGACTGGCCGGCTCTGCACCTACCGGATGTGTGAAAGCAGCCTTAAAAGTGCAATTTCTCATTTTCCCAACATCATTTTTTTTTTTGTTAGGGACCACATCACGTTTTAAGCGACTTTGAGAGACCTACGTGTCATAAAATAGCAAAAAGTGACACCATTCTAAAAACTGCACACCTCACACTGCTCAAAACCACATCTAATATCTTACCTAAAAATGGTGCTTTAGTTCCAAGTTAACTTTTATAAGTGCTAGCACGACAAACTGGACTCAAAAATGTGTTACCAATTTTATTCTGAGCATGCAGATACCCCACATGTGGTCAGAAACCTCTGTTGACTGGACTCGAAAGGGAAACAGCAATGTTTGAATATTGGAAATACAAATGTATCTCTATTTGGAATAGATTCTCATATGTGCAGAGCCCGTGTAGTTCAAGAGCCGAACACCCCCATAAAAGTATTTTTCGTAAATCATACCCTCTGATATATTTCTAGGGTGGTACCGAGAAGTTTGATACCATCATTTTTATGTAGTTGATGCATTACAAGTTTGAAAAATTACAAATTGCAGTTTTTTCACTGACGTTTATGAATTTTTTATTGTATGTTTTGAGGAACACCTCAAATTAAATTGTACTAGTGTTTCAATGTTCAGGAATACATCCAATATGGCACCAATGTGAGTACTGGACACACGCATATGACTATTATAGATGGTGCACCATTTGGTCTTTAGGATAAAATTGATGGAATTCCAGGACCTATTCAAAGCTTATGCCGGCGTCACACGGTACGATATATCATACCGTGTGACACCTCGGAACGACTGAACGAGCAAAAAAAAAAAACAACCTTATCGTTGCTCGTTGACAAGTTGGTCATTTTCAAAAAGTCGGTCCTCATTCTGTGCTCCGGTTGTTCATCGTTCCCATGGCAGCACACGTCGCTCCGTGTGACACCACGGGAACGACGAACACAGCTTACCTACCTAATTGCCTGCAATGCGGAAAAAAGGAGGTGGGCGGGATGTTACGTCCCGCTAATCTCAGCCCATCCGCTTCTATTGGCCGGCTGCAGTGTGACGTCGCTGTGACTCCGAACGTCCCTCCCCCTTCAGGAAGAGGATGTTTGCCGCCAACAGGGAGGTCATTTGGATGGTAAGTACGTGTGACGGGGGTAAACGACTTTGTGCGACACGGGCAACAAATTGCCCGTGTTGCACAAACGATGGGGGGCGGGTACGATCGCTCGTGCGATCACACGATAGATCGTCCCGTGTGACACCGGCATTACAGAGACTTTGTGCTACCAAACAAGAAAATCCTTTCGGGAATTATTACAAAAGGGCGGAATGCCCGTAAAAACACACTTACAAGTTAGAAAACTTGGTTGTGCTAACAAAACAGATGTTCCACAATTGCATTTTGTAGCAGGAAGAGAAGGGAATTTTGTTTACTTACCGTAAATTCCTTTTCTTCTAGCTCTAATTGGGAGACCCAGACAATTGGGTGTATAGCTACTGCCTCCGGAGGCCACACAAAGTATTACACTTAAAAGTGTAAGGCCCCTCCCCTTCTGCCTATACACCCCCCGTGGGATCACGGGCTCCTCAGTTTTAGTGCAAAAGCAAGAAGGAGGAAAGCCAATAAACTGGTTTAAAGCAAATTCAATCCGAAGGAATATCGGAGAACTGAAACCATTCAACATGAACAACATGTATATACAAAAAAAACAGGGGCGGGTGCTGGGTCTCCCAATTAGAGCTAGAAGAAAAGGAATTTACGGTAAGTAAACAAAATTCCCTTCTTTGTCGCTCTATTGGGAGACCCAGACAATTGGGATGTCCAAAAGCAATCCCTGGGTGGGTAAATAATACCTCGTAGTAGAGCCGTAAAACGGCCCCTTCCTACAAGTGGGCAACTGCCGCCTGAAGGACTCGTCTGCCTATGCTGGCATCCGCCGAAGCATAGGCATGCACCTGATAGTGTTTCGTGAAAGTGTGGAGGCTGGACCAGGTAGCCGCCTGACACACATGCTGAGCCGTAGCCTGGTGCCTCAAAGCCCAGTACGCACCCACAGCTCTGGTAGAATGGGCCTTCAGCCCTGAGGGAACCGTAAGCCCCGCAGAACGATAAGCTCGAGAATTGGTTCCTTGATCCACCGAGCCGGGCTTGATTTGGAAGCCTGCGACCCTTTACGCTGGCTAGCGACAAGGACAAGAATGCATCCGAGCGGCGCAGGGGCGCCGTACGATAGATGTAGAGTCTGAGTGTTCTCACCAGATCTAATCAAGTGCAAATCCTTTTCACATTGGTGAACTGGATGAGGACAAACAGAGGGTACGGGGATACCCTGATTGAGATGAAAGGGGGGAAACCACCTTAGAGATAAATTCCGGAACCGGACGCAGAACCCCTTGACCTGGTGAGACACCGGGAAGGGGGCCTTGCACGACAATGCTGCCCGGACAGACACTCTCCGAAGTGAAGTGACTGCCACAAGGAAAACCACTTTCTGCGAAAGGCGTGAGAGAGAAAAAAACTCTCATAGGCTCGAATGGTGGTTTCTGAAGAACCATCAGCACTCTGTTCAAATCACAGGGTTCTAACAGTCGTTTGTAAGGAGGGACTAATCGGCAAACCCCCTGCAGGAACGTGCGTACCTGAGGAAGTGTTGCTAGGCGCTTCTGAGAAAATACAGAGAGCGCTGAGATTTGTCCCTTAAGGGAGCCGAGCGACAAACCTTTTTCCAAACCGGACTGCAGGAAGGAAAGAAAGTAGGCAAGGCAAATGGCCAGGGAGAAACTCCCTGAGCAGAGCACCAAGATAAGAATATCTTCCACGTTCTGTGGTAGATCTTGGCAGATGTGGGTTTTCTGGCCTGTCTCATAGTGGTAATGACCTATTGAGATAACCCTGCAGATGCTAGGATCCAGGACTCAATGGCCACACCGTCAGGTTGAGGGCCGCAGAATTCAGATGGAAAAACGGCCCTTGAGACAGCAAGTCTGGTCGGTCTGGTAGAGCCCACGGTTGGCCTACCGCGAGATGCCACAGATCCGGGTACCACGACCTCGTTGGCCCGTCTGGAGCGACGAGGATGGCGCGGCGGCAGTCGGACCTGATCATGCGTAACACTCTGGGCAACAGTGCCAGAGGAGGAAACACATAAGGGAGTTGAAACTGCGACCAATCCTGAACTAAGGCGTCTGCCGCCAGAGCTCTATGATCTTGAGACCGTGCCATGAATGTTGGGACCTTGTTGTTGTGCCGGGACGCCATTAGGTCGACGTCCGGCATCTCCCAGCGGCAACAGATCTCCTGAAACACGTCCGGGTGAAGAGACCATTCCCCTGCGTCCATGCCCTGGCGACTGAGAAAATCTGCTTCCCAGTTTTCTACGCCCGGGATGTGAACTGCGGATATGGTGGAAATTCGGAACTGCTTGCCTTCCAGCCACTGCTGGAAGGCTTGTAGGGCAAGATACACTGCCCTGATTTCCAGAACATTGATCTGAAGGGTGGACTCCTGCTGAGTCCACGTACCTTGAGCCCTGTGGTGGAGAAAAACTGCTCCCCACCCTGACAGACTCGCGTCCGTTGTGACCACCGCCCAGGATGGGGGTAGGAAAGGCTTTCCTTTTGACAATGAGGTGGGAAGAAGCCACTACTGAAGAGAATCCTTGGCCGCCTGAGAAAGGGAGACGTTCCTGTGTAGGGACGTCGACTTCCCGTCCCATTGGCGGAGAATGTCCCATTGTAGTGGACGCGGATGAAACTGCGCGAAAGGGACTGCCTCCATTGCTGCTACCATCTTCCCTAGGAAGTGCATGAGGCGTCTCAAGGGGTGCGACTGGCCCTGAAGGAGAGATTGCACCCCTGTCTGTAGTGAACGCTGTTTGTTCAGCGGAAGCATCGCTATCGCTGAGAGAGTATGAAACTCCATGCCAAGATATGTTAGCGATTGGGTCGGGGTCAGATTTGACTTTGAAAAGTTGATGATCCACCCGAAACTCTGGAGAGTCTCCAGTGCAATGTTCAGGCTGTGTTGGCATGCCTCTTGAGAGGGTGCCTTGACAAGTAGATCGTCCAAGTAAGGGATCACAGAGTGACCCTGAGAGTGCAGGACTGCTACTACTGCTGCCATGACCTTGGTGAAGACCCGTGGGGCTGTCGCCAGACCGAAAGGCAGGGCTACGAACTGAAGGTGTTCGTCTCCTATAACGAAGCGTAGAAAAACGCTGGTGCTCTGGAGCAATCGGCACGTGGAGATAAGCATCCATAATGTCTATTGATGCTAGGAAATCTCCTTGAGACATTGAGGCGATGACGGAGCGGAGGGATTCCATCCGGAACCGCCTGGTTTTCACATGCTTGTTGAGCAGTTTTAGGTCCAGAACAGGACGGAAAGACCCGTCCTTTTTTGGCACCACAACAAATTGGAGTAAAAACCGTGACCTTGCTCCTGAAGAGGAACAGGGATCACCACTCCTTCTGCCTTTAGAGAGCACCCGCCTGCAGAAGGGCACCGGCTCGGTCGGGAGGTGGAGAAGTTCTGAAGAATCGAGTCGGAGGACGAGAACTGAACTCTATCCTGTACCCGTGAGACAGAATGTCTCTCACCCAACGGTCTTTGACCTGTGGCAGCCAAATGTCGCCAAAGCGGGAGAGCCTGCCACCGACCGAGGATGCGGAGAGAGGAGGCCGAAAGTCATGAGGAAGCCGCCTTGGTAGCGGTTCCTCCGGCTGCATTCTTTGGGCGTGACTGAGCCCGCCAAGAATCGGAGCTCCTCCGATCCTTTTGAGTCCTTTTGGACGAGGAGAATTGGGACCTGCCCGAGCCTCGAAAGGACCGAAACCTCGACTGTCCCCTCCTCTGTTGGGGTTTGTTAGGTTTGGGCTGGGGTAAGGAAGAATCCTTACCCTTGGACTGTTTAATGATTTCATCCAATCTCTCACCAAACAGTCTGTCACCAGAAAATGGCAAACTGGTTAAGCACTTATTTGGAAGCAGAATCTGCCTTCCCTTCCCTTAACCACAAGGCTCTGCGTAAAACCACGGAGTTGGCGGACGCCACTGCCGTACGGCTCGTAGAGTCCAGGACAGCATTAATAGCGTAAGACGCAAATGCAGACATTTGAGAGGTTAAGGACGCTACTTGCGGAACAGATGTACGTGTGACAGTGTCAATCTGCGCAAGACCAGCTGAAATAGCTTGGATTGCCCATACAGCTGCGAATGCTGGAGCAAACGACGCGCCGATAGCTTCATAGATGGATTTCAACCAGAGCGCCATCTGTCTGTCAGTGGCATCTTTAAGTGAAGCCCCATCGTCCACTGCAACTATGGATCTAGTCGCAAGCCTGGAGATTGGAGGATCCACCTTTGGACACTGGGTCCAGCACTTGACCACGTCAGGGGGAAAGGGATAACGTGTATCCTTAAGACGTTTGGAGAAACGCTTATCTGGATAAGCGTGTGTTTGTGAACTGCTTCTCTGAAGTCAGAGTGGTCCAGAAAAGTACTCAATTTACGCTTGGGATACCTGAAATGGAATTTCTCCTGCTGTGAAGCTGACTCCTCCACTGGAGGAGCTGAGGGAGAAATATCCAACCTTCCATTGATGGACGCTATAAGATCATTCACTATGGCGTCACCATCAGGGGTATCCAGATTGAGAGCGGTCTCAGGATCAGAATCCTGATCAGCTACCTCTGCCTCATCATACAGAGAGTCCTCCTGCTGGGACCCTGACCAGTGTGATGAAGTCGAGGGCCGCTCCCAGCGAGCTCGCTTAGGCTGTCTGGGACTGTCGTCCGTGTCAGAGCCTTCACCCTGGGATGCATGGGACCCCCCCGGAGCACGGATTTGTTCCAAATGAGGGGGGCCAGGGAGCATTGAATCAACAGTGCCCATGGTCTGAGTTACCGGTCTGGACTGCAAAGTCTCTAGGATTTTAGTCATAGTCAGAGACAATCTATCAGCAAAAACTGCAAACTCCGTCCCTGTCACCTGGACAGTGTTCACAGGTGGTTCTCCTTGGGCCACCTCTAGCAGAGACCCCGGCTGAGCAAGTGCTACAGGGGAGCATTGCACCCAATGGGGGTCAGTGGAACCTGCCGGTAGAACAGCCTCACATGCGGTACAAGCAGCATAGAAAGCCTGTGCCTTGGCACCCTTGCTTTTTGCGGACGACATGCTGTTGTCTAGCCATCTAGGAGGGTATATAGCCAAGAATAGCGACCGTACAGTGCAATGTATAACATACAAGCATAAAGTACAAATGAACACTTCGGCACTAGTGGGGTCAGCACCTCAGGTGCTGCTTACCGCCCGCTCAAAAGCGGGTGTGTGGTCGCCCGAATCCTGTGTCTGGGTCTCCAAGAGCTTGTCTCCCTTCTCCAGCTCAGACTGCAAACAGGAATGGCTGCCGGCGTCCTGTGGAGAGGGGCGGGCCGTGGGCATGCCCCAGACAAAGTGCGGGAAACTGGCGTCTCACTGTGCCCAGTGAGGGGGCTGGAGTATGCTAAGCAGACTCCAGCCCTCGGCGCTGACGTTCTGAACAGCGTCCCGCCCTTCCCCTGACTGGCAGGCCTGGGGGCGGGAACGAAACGAAACTAGGCCGCAAAAGCCGGGGACTCCATTTATACGCGCGGCCGTCGTATAAGCACGGCCAGCGCGGAAGTCCCCGGCGCACCACAAGTCCCAGCCGCGCCACAGTGTAAAAACAGCCAGCAGCGGCCGGCGCGGCAGTTCCTAATACATAAACTCACTCAGCTAAGCTGCAGTGAGTAATAGCACAAGCGCTCCGCGCTGTTGTCCCCGGCGCACTAACACACCCAGCATGCTGGTGTGTGTGTGCGCGATTTGTACGGGGACACAGAGTACCTTAATGTAGCAGGGCCCTGTCCCTGACGATACTCAGCTCCATATCCAGCAGGTTCTCCGGGTCTGTGGATGGAGCACGGTCTCAGTGCCTGGAGACCGGTAAGATCCCACTTCACCCAGAGCCCTGAGGGGAATGGGGAAGGAAAGCAGCATGTGGGCTCCAGCCTCCGTACCCGCAATGGATACCTCAACCTTAACAAACACCGCCGACAAGAGTGGGGTGAGAAGGGAGCATGCTGGGGGCCCTATATGGGCCCACTTTTCTTCCATCCGACATAGTCAGCAGCTGCTGCTGACTAAAACAGTGGAGCTATGCGTGGATGTCTGACCTCCTTCGCACAAAGCATGAAAACTGAGGAGCCCGTGATCCCACGGGGGGTGTATAGGCAGAAGGGGAGGGGCCTTACACTTTTAAGTGTAATACTTTGTGTGGCCTCCGGAGGCAGTAGCTATACACCCAATTGTCTGGGTCTCCCAATAGAGCGACAAAGAAATTATCTGTATTGGGGTGAAGGGTAATATGGTCAAACTGTGGAGGAAAATGCAGCCAACTATGTTGCAAACCTGTCTCGTCCGTCTGATTAGCTGGATCAGTCCCTATGAGGGACAAATGTGCTAAGCAACATGGTACATCATAACAGGCTCCTGCCCGCCAAGGTAGGAACCGCTATGTGCACAAAACAACCAATCCCGTACAGAATCCTGAAAATATTGTCCGGTACAGGAGGTTCGGCAAGCACTGTGCAGTAAAGCCCAAAGTGTCTAAATACGGAACAGCCTCATTGTTAAAGATCCTCCAATAATATGATCACACTGTATCACCAAAATAAATAATATAGAAGTAACATAAAAGCAAAATAAAAGTTGAGTAGTAAGACAGATGTAGAAAGAGTCAAACTAAGATAAATGGTGAAAAATGTTTGTGAGAGTGATCAAGTCCTGGAATTCATTGTCAGATGACCTGACAAAGAACATTTGTGGCGTCCACATTCTGGGGCATACTGACGTGGGCATATGGACAAGGATTTCTCTAAATAATAGTTTGGCATTTGAGTGATCGATAAAAATTCCTCTACTGGGGTCCAGTAAACAAAAAATGTAAATTTAAAAAAAGATGATACCACACAATTTGAGGTTGTTCATGCCAATTCATTAATGGTAAATTGTGTGGTAGATTTCAAAACAGGGGAAGATACAAAGGCCTGTTTGGTATGGGCAGAAGGGCACAATAACAGGAATCGCTCCTGTTGCCGTGCTTCCTACAAAACATGGCTTCCCTGCCGTGCTTCCTACGAACATGGCTTCCCTGCCGTGCTTCCTACGAACATGGCTTCCCTGCCGTGCTTCCTACGAACATGGCTTCCCTGCCGTGCTTCCTACGAACATGGCTTCCCTGCCGTGCTTCCTACGAACATGGCTTCCCTTCCCTGCCGTGCTTCCTACGAACATGGCTTCCCTTCCCTGCCGTGCTTCCTACGAACATGGCTTCCCTTCCCTGCCGTGCTTCCTACGAACATGGCTTCCCTTCCCTGCCGTGCTTCCTACGAACATGGCTTCCCTTCCCTGCCGTGCTTCCTACGAACATGGCTTCCCTGCCGTGCTTCCTACGAACATGGCTTCCCTGCCGTGCTTCCTACGAACATGGCTTCCCTGCCGTGCTTCCTACGAACATGGCTTCCCTGCCGTGCTTCCTACGAACATGGCTTCCCTCCCTGCCGTGCTTCCTACGAACATGGCTTCCCTTCCCTGCCGTGCTTCCTACGAACATGGCTTCCCTGCCGTGCTTCCTACGAACATGGCTTCCCTGCCGTGCTTCCTACGAACATGGCTTCCCTGCCGTGCTTCCTACGAACATGGCTTCCCTGCCGTGCTTCCTACGAACATGGCATCTTTTTGGGGGATAGTTTTGGGTGGGAATGGATGGGATGAATGAACACCCTGAGTCTCTGACTCGAAAACTACCTCCTGTGCCATCGAGTCAAATACAAGACACTCAATCTTCTCCTAGTACTGGAGAAATGTGAACTCTCCTTGTAACTTTTTATAGCGTATAAAGCTGTTGTAGGTAGCAATCTGTAGGAGATAGATTGCTACCTTTTTGTACCAGGCCCTTGCCTTTCCCATCTTAAGGGAATTCATGTAGGGGTGTAATGAGCATTTTTATTTAAGTTGTTTCGCTGATACATTTCCAATAAGCAGGGTGAAAATTACAACAATACACAATAAAATTATATATATATATATAATGTTATTTTTTCTCCTGTCCACATGATAAGGCTCAATAGGGAAGAGGCACCATTTACCAGCTGGAATGAAGGTTTTCTGCTTTGCGAAAGTCATTTGCAGAGCGTCTAAGGAAAAAAAAAAATAAACAAAAACAGGAATTGTGAAAAGTTGACCTCATATTGCAAATTACATATTTACATATCAGGGAATTCATTTATAGGTGTAACAAAAGTTTTTACCCCACTGACATTTTCCAGAAATTAGTGCGCAGTGGAGATTACAAAGTGAAAACTGAATACATGCCATTTTACTGGCCAGTTAATAAAGCCCAGCTTGTTAAACTAGTAATGAATAGACAATTGAAGACCAATCTTCATATAAGATTGTTGTGGGTCCGACACCACCCCCACCACTTATCTGAAAATCTGAAAACTGCTCTGGCAGTGTCCAGAACGAAATGATCTACAGACGGAGCACAACAGCACCATGCATTACTTAATGGCAACTGGCGAGAAATGCAGAACATTCATCTCAATGGGAGCTAAAGCGCAGAACATGTCTCTGGCCACCAAACAAATAAGCAAACACACGCATGTTGAAACTAACTGCTGTGTGGGCACACTATAGGGCTCAGAGGGTGAGCTATTTGGCTTTGGGAGGGTGGACTTTTTTTTTTAAAGCCATGTTTTTCAAAATTTTTGGGAGACAAAAATAAATAAAAAAAAGTTATTCACGAAGGTTTTTTTTTTCTGCTGTTCACCATGCAGTAAAAGGAATATGACAACTTTATTCCTAAGGTCAGCTCGAGTACAGTGCTATCACATTTATAATTGTTTTTATAGGTGTCCGGCTTAAAAAACCCCATAAAAAACAAACAAAAACACCCCCCAAAAATACAAACACTATTATGCTAGGGTCGCACAAGTGTATAAAACAATATTGGTCTTATTTTCATCCAGAAAAATGGGATTTTTTTTCACACTTATCTGTATGCAATTAAGTTTTTTGACTCAGCAGCTATTAACCCCTTAACGACCGTGGACGGTAAAAGTACGTCCTAGTGGTCATAGTGTTAATCCCCGCAGGCTGCGTGATCAGTGCACATGTCCGCTGATTTGCACAACTAACATGTGTACCTGCCAGGCACATGTGGAATCCCATTCCACCCATGCCTTTTAACCCCATTAAATGGCGCTGTCACAATGTGACAATGCCATTATAATCGCGATTGCGCTAAAACTTTACTCACAGGCCTCCACTGAAAGTCACGTGACGTGATCATGTGGATGTGGTGGTTGTCATAGTAGCATAGGGTCATGTGATGACTCGTGTAGCTCACATGACTCGGGTTCTGTAAGAAACAGCCGAGTAACTGGCTGTTACAAGAGATGACCATTTCTCCCAGTCTCAGCGGTGCTGCTCTGATCATGAGAAATGAATGAGTGATCAGACAGCTGATCCTAGTACCCTAGGTGTACTAGTAAAATAAAAAAATAAAAAAAGTTTAAAAAAGTTTAGAAAAATCTAAAATCAACCCTAAAAGTTCAAATCACCCCCCTTTAGCCCCACTGAAAATTAAAGGGTTAAAAAAATAAAAAACACACATTTGGTATCACCACGTTCAGAAATGCCAGATCTATGAAAATGTAAAATCAATTAATCTGATCGGTAAACTGCAATGCGGCAAAAAAATTTAAAAAATGCCAAAATTACGGTTTTTTTTGGTCACCACAAACTTTGCACAAAATGCAATAACAGGCGATCAAAACGTAGCATCTGTGCAAAAATGGTACCGATAAAAATGTCAGCTTGAGAAGCAATAAATAAATAGATCCCGAAATAGGAGAACACTACGGGTCGCGGAAAATAGCGAAAAACGTACGCCACTTTTTTCGGACAAACTTTTGATTTTTTATAACTCCTTATATAAAAGTAAACCTATTCATGTTTGGTGTCTACGAACTCGCACCGACCTCAGACATAACACTGACACATTCGCTTTACCATATATTGAACACAGTGAAATCTAACAATCGTGCAATTGCACTTTTTTTGCAGTTTTCCCATACACTATATGGTAAAAACTCATGGTTTCATTTAAAAGTACAGCTCGTGCCACAAAAAACAAGCCCTCACATGACCAGATTGACTGAAAAGAAGGGAATTTTGTTACTTACCGTAAATTCCTTTTCTTCTAGCTCTTATTGGGAGACCCAGACGATTGGGGTATAGCTGCTGCCCTCTGGAGGCCACACAAAGCACTACACTAAAAAGTGCAAGGCCCCTCCCCCTCTGGCTATACCCCCCCGTGGTATCACGGGTTCTCCAGTTTTAGTGCCAAAGCAAGAAGGAGGAAGCCAATAACTGGTTTAAACAAATTAACTCCGAATAACGTCGGAGAACTGAAAAACCGTTCAACATGAACAACATGTGTACCCGCAAACAACCAAGAAATCCCGAAGGACAACAGGGCGGGTGCTGGGTCTCCCAATAAGAGCTAGAAGAAAAGGAATTTACGGTAAGTAACAAAATTCCCTTCTTCTTCAGCGCTCTATTGGGAGACCCAGACGATTGGGACGTCCAAAAGCTGTCCCTGGGTGGGTAAAGAGATACCTCATGTTAGAGCTGCAAAACAGCCCTCCCCTACGGGGATGTCACTGCCGCCCGCAGGACTCTTCTACCTAAGCTGGCATCCGCCGAAGCATAGGTATGCACCTGAAAATGTTTGGTGAAAGTGTGCAGACTCGACCAGGTAGTTGCCTGGCACACCTGTTGAGCCGAAGCCTGGTGTCGTAGCGCCCAGGACGCACTCACGGCTCTGGTTGAATGGGCTTTCAGCCCTGAAAGAACCGGAAGCCCTGCAAAACGGTAGGCTTCCAGAATTGGTTCTTTGATCCATCGAGCCAGGGTGGCTTTAGAAGCCTGCAACCTCTTGCGCGTACCAGCGACAAGGGCATCGGAACGGCGTACGGGCGCCGTGCGTGAAATGTAGATTCTGAGTGCTCTCACCAGATCTAGCAAACGTAAATCATTCTCATACCGGTGAACCGGATGAGTGCAAAAGGACGGTAAGGAGATATCCTGATTAAGATGAAACGAGGATACTACCTTAGGGAGAAACTCCGGAATGATGCGCAGCACTACCTTGTCCTGGTGAAAACACCAGGAAGGGAGCCTTGGATGACAGAGCTGCCAGCTCAGACACTCGCCGAAGCGATGTGATCGCAACGAGAAACGCCACCTTCTGTGACAGGCGAGAAAAGGAAACTTCCTTCAGAGGCTCGAAAGGCGGCTTCTTGAGAGCAACTAGAACCCTGTTCAGATCCCATGGATCCAACGGCCGCTTGTACGGGGGTACGATATGACAAACCCCCTGCGGGAACGTGCGCACCTTAGAAAGACGTGCTAGACGCTTCTGAAAAAACACGGATAGTGCTGAGACTTGCCCTTTGAGGGAGTCTAGCGACAAGCCCTTTTCTAACTCCTATTGTAGGAAGGAAAGAAAGATAGGCAATGCAAATGGCCAGGGAGACACTCCCTGAGTAGAGCACCAGATTAAGAAAACCTTCCACGTTCTGTGGTAGATCTTAGCAGACGTGGGCTTCCTAGCCTGTCTCATGGTGGCAACGACCCCTTGGGATAATCCTGAAGACGCTAGGATCCAGGACACACAAGCCACACAGTCAGGTTCAGGGCCGCAGAATTCCGATGGAGAAAACGGCCCTTTAGACAGTAAGTCTGGTCGGTCTGGTAGTGACCCCGGTCGGCCGACCGTGAGATGCCACAGATCCGGGTACCACGATCTCCTCGGCCAGTCTGGTGCGACGAGTATGACGCGGCTGCAATCGGATCTGATTTTTGCGCAGTACTCTGGGCAAGAGTGCCAGAGTGGAAACACATATGTGAGCCGGAACTGCGACCAATCTTGCACTAAGGCGTCTGCCGCCAGAGCTCTGTGATCGCGCGATCGTGCCATAAATGCCGGGACCTTGTTGGTGTGCCGAGACGCCATTAGGTCGACGTCCGGCCCCCCCCCCAGCGGCAACAGATTTCCTGAAACACGTCCGGGTGAAGGGACCATTCCCCCGCGTCCATGCCCTGGCGACTGAGGAAGCCTGCTTCCCAGTTTTCTACGCCCGGGATGTGAACTGCGGATATGGTGGATGCTGTGTCCTCCACCCACATGAGGATTCGCCGGACTTCCTGGAAGGCTGCTGACTGCGTGTCCCTCCTTGGCGGTTGATGTATGCCACCGCTGTGGAGATGTCCGACTGGATTCGGATCTGCTCCCTTCTAGCCACTTTGGGAAAGCTAATAGGGTAAGATACCCTGCCCCGATTTCCAGCCCATCGAACTGAAGGGTGGACTCCTGCTGAGTCCACGTCCCCTGAGCCATGTGGCGGAGACAAACTGCTCCCCACCCTGACAGACTCGTATCTGTCGTGACCACTGCCCAGGATGGGGGCTATGGCAATGAGGTGGGAATAAGCCACTATTGCAGAGAGTCCTCGGCCGTTAGGGAAAGGGAGACTTCCCGTCCAGGGAGGTTGACTGCCCATCCCATTGGCGGAGAATGTCCCATTGCCGTTGGCGCAGATGAAACTGCGCAAAGAGAACTGCCTCGATGGCTGCCACCATCTTCCTTAGGAAGTGCATGAGGCGCCTTAAGGGGTGCGACTGGCCTTGAAGGAGAGACTGCACCTCTGTCCGCAGTGAACGCTGCTGGTTCAGCGGAAGCTTCACTATGGCTGATAGAGTATGAAACTCCATGCCGAGATACGTTAGTGATTGAGTCGGAGACAGATTTGACCTTGCCAAATTGATGAACCACCCGAAAGTCTGGAGAGTCTCCAGCGTAACATTCAGGCTGCGTTGGCATGCCTCGAGGGAGGTTGCTTTGACGAGTAGATCGTCCAAGTACGGAATCACCGGGTGTCCGTGAGAGTGCAAGACTGCTACCACTGCTGCCATGACCTTGATGAACACCCGTGGGGCTGTCGCCAGACTGAATGGCCGAGCTACGAACAGAAGATGTTCGTCTCCTATCACAAAACGTAGAAAACGTTGGTGCTCCGTAGCAATTGGCACGTGGAGATAGGCATCTTTGATGTCTGTTGAGGCAAGGAAGTCTCCTCGAGACAATGAGGCAATGACGGATCGGAGGGATCCCATCCGGAACCGCCTGGCGTTCGCATGCTCGTTGAGCAGTTTCCGAACCAGAACAGGACGGAAGGAACCGTCCATTTTTGGAGCCACAAAGAGATTGGAGTACAAACCCTCGCCCTCGTTCCTGAGGGGGGACAGGGATCACCACTCCTTCTGCTCTTAGAGCGTCCACCGCCTGCAGCAGGGCATCTGCTCGGTGGAGAGGTGGGGCCGTTCTGAAGAATGGAGTCGGAGGACGAGAACAGAACACTGTCCTGTGCACGTGAGCACAATGTCCGTCACCCACCGGTCTGTGACCTGTGGCAGCTAAATGGCGCCAAAGGCGGGGGAGTCTGCCATCAACCGCGGATGCGGAGAGAGAGAGAGAGAGCTGAGAGTCCTGAGGAGACCGCCTTGGTAGCGGTTCCTCCGACTGCCTTCCTTGGGCGAGATTGAGCCCGGCCGGAATCTGAGCCCGTCTGAGGTTTTGTAGCCCTTTTGCACGAGGACAATTGGGACCTGCCGGAGCTTGGGAAGGACCGAAACCTCGACTGTACTTTTAGGACAGCATTAACAGGGTAAGTCGCAGTGCAGACATTGCGGGGTTACGGACGCCTCTGCGGTACAGATGTCCCTGCTCAAGGTCAGCTGCGCAAGAACAGCAGAAAAGGTTAGGTTGCCAATACGGCTGTGGATGCCGGAGCAACCGACACGCCGATAGCCTCCTAGACAGATTTCAACCAGAGTCCATCTGTCTGTGAATGGCATCTTGAAGTGAAGCCCCATCTCCAGTGCAACTATGGCTCTATATGCAAGCCTGGAGATTGGAGAATCCACCTTTGGACCCTGGGTCCAGCGCTGACCACGTCAGGGGAAAAAAGGGATAACGTGTATCCTAAAAACGTTTGGAGAAGACGCTTATCTGGTAAGCGTGGTGTTCCTGGACTGCTTCTCTGAAGTCAGCGTGGCCAGAAAAATACTCAATATCTGCGTGAGACACTGAAAAGGAACTTCTCCTGTTCGTCTCCTATCTCCACTGGGGGAGCTGAGGGAGAAAGATCCAACCTTCCATTGGTGGACGGTATAGGATCATTCCGTATGGCGTTACCACCCGGTGTATCCGGATTGAGAGCGATGTCAGTATCAAAGCCCTGAAGATTTTGTTCAAGTAGATTGCCCATGGGTGCAAGTCTCTATATTATGACTACTCCGTCCCTGTCCATGGACAGGGTTGACAGGAGGTTTCTTTGGCCCCAACTAGTAGAGCCCCGGCAGACGAAGTGCTAGAGACCCCGGCAGACGACGTGCTACAGGTTGCACACAATGGGACGGTGTCATGAACCGCATCCCATGTAGTAAAAACAGCACTGAAAACTGTGTTGCTTTTTTGCCGCTGCCGACTAGCTATCTAGAAGTATATAGCCAAGATTGGTGACCGTACATTGCAATGTATAGCATACAGGCATAAAGTACAAATGACCACTGCAGCACAAGCAATACAAGCAGCATAGAAGCCTGTGCCCTGGCACCCCTGCTCTTCTGCTGCTGTATACTAGTCATCTAGGGGAATATAGCCCAGAAGAGTGACCCTACAGTGCAATGTATAGCATACAAGCACAAGTACAAATGAACACTGCAGCACATGCAATCCAAGCAGCATAGAAGCCTGTGCCCTGGCACCTCTGCTCTTCTGCCGCTGTAGACTGGTCATCTAGGGGAATATAGCCCAGAAGAGTGACCATACAGTGCAATGTATAGCATACAAGCACAAGTACAAATGCACACTGCAGCCCATGCAATACAAGCAGCATAGAAAAAAACCTGTGCCCCAGCACCCTTGGTTTTCTGCTGCTGTAGTCTAGCCATTCCAGGAGAATATAGCTAAGACTAGCGACTGTACAGTGCAATGTATAGCATATCAGCATAAACACAAATGAACACCTCAGTCGTGCAAAACAAGCAGCCTAGAAAGCCTGTGCTTTAGCACACCTGCTTTCCTGCTGCTGATGTGTCGCTCCCCAAGCGGGCATATAGCGACCTATGTAGTCAAAAACAACACATGTATACACTGCAGTTATATCGTGGTCAGCACTATTGTGCCTCTTACCGCCCGCCTATAAGCGGGTGTATGATCGCCACTGTCCTGCCTTGGTGCCCCGATTGCAGTAATGGCTGCCGGCTTCTTCCCCAGCTCGTGTGAGTAGGGGCGGGCCGTGGGCGTGCCCCCAAGGCAGAGCGGGAATCCGGCGTCCGACCGAGTGCAGTGAGAGGGCTGGAGCATGTAAAAAGGCTCCAGCCCTCGGCGCTGCTGATTGCTCAGCGCCTGTCCCCTTCCCTGAGTGACAGGGAGGGGGCGGGAACGAAGCGGCACTAGGCCGCAGAAGCCGGGGACCGGAGTTATAAGCGCCGCCGCCGTAAAAGCGCGGTCGGCGCCCAGTCCCCGGCGAACTACAAGTCCCAGCCGCGCCGCCGCTCCCGGAGCGTCCGGCGCGGTAGTTCCCAAAACACAAAGTCACTCAGCAAAGCTGCAGTGACTGTAACCCTTTACTGTCCCCGGCGCACTAGCACACCCAGCAAGTCTGGAGTGTGCTGTGCCTGTGTGTACGGGGACACAGAGTACCTGTAATGGTGCAGGGCCATGTCCCTGAACGGTACTCCAGCTCCGTATCCAGCAGGTTCAAATGGGTCTGTGGATGGAGCCCGGCGTCAGAGCTTTGAGGCCGGCAGGATCCCACTTCCACAGAGCCCCTCAGGGGGATGTGGAAGGAAAGCAGCATGTGGGCTCCAGCCTCCGTACCAGCAATAGGTACCTCAACCTTACAACACCATCCAGGGGTGAGAAGGGAGCATGCTTGGGACACTATATGTGTCCTCTTTTCTTCCATCCGAAATAGTCAGCAGCTACTGCTGACTAAAATCTGTGGAGCTATGCGTGGATGTCTGACCTCCTTCGCACACAAAGCTAAAAACTGGAGAACCCGTGATACCACGGGGGGGTATAGCCAGAGGGGGAGGGGCCTTGCACTTTTTAGTGTAGTGCTTTGTGTGGCCTCCAGAGGGCAGCAGCTATACCCCAATCGTCTGGGTCTCCCAATAGAGCGCTGAAGAAATAAAAAGTTACGTCTGTTGGAAGAATGGGGAAAAAAAAACAAAACGCAAAATTGGCCGGTCGTGAAGGGGTTAATCACTTACATGACCATTTACAGTTTCCTATTCTACAGAATTGTATTGTATCTGTAAAGATCTGATACTATACTGTGGCTCAATGTGGCATCTTATTCTTTTCTCAAGAAGATCGCTCAACGTACGTTTCAATTTCTTCAGTAAAATTCTTCATCAGGGGAGAGGCATCTTGCTTCTTGCCTCTCCCCTGATGAAGAATTTTACTGAAGAAATTGAAACGCATATTGGGCGATCTTCTTGAGGTTTTTCTAGTGACCTGGCCTCCCCATTCAATTCATCAATACGGATGGTAGATATGCTGCTTAACCCAGCATTTGCCAGTGAATTGTTATAATGGGTTCCTGTGACGCGATGTCGAGCACGTATATACTTCAATATGGGGCTCTTTACAATATGTGATGTAAATTATTTTTGATCATATTTATGCAATATGTCACATTTTGGATCACCACTGCTATATATGGGGGGCCTGATCCTGGCATTTTAATAAGTTTTATTGAATATGGATGTCCACCCTGTGTCTTTAATAAACTTTTGTATAATTTTTGCACTTTAAAAACTCTGCCTTTTTCTAATCAGATACAAAATTAGACAGCACTCGTCCAATTTATACACTGGTGTGAGCGAGCCCTTGTTACAAAAGATACTGGGCAACATTTTACACATTTGTCTCTCGCTGTTTTCTAACATTGCTGAAGTATGTTAAAAAGGATTATAATGTGTTGTTGTAATATGTGCCAAACTACAAATGGGGGTCATATGGCTTTTTCATCTAGTGTCATTCTATTTTTTTTTTTTTTTTTTTTGGAGGGGACGGGAACGGTAAAAACTCCAAAAAACCAGCACTTTTGCCATTTCGATTTTTATTTCTGTTTTAGCATTCTCTATGATGGATTATATTTTTATATACTTTATTCATTCAATCAAGTATGTGGAGATACCAAATATGTTTAATAATTTGTTTTTTATATATTATATATTCAATTTAAAGGGCTCACTCTCATCACGCATAACTATGACGAGTGCGATCCAATGTTATAACGGACAGACCTCGGACCAATGTTATTGTATAGTCAGGTGGGCGGAAATCATCAAACTGCACTCAGATGACAGCCAACTACAGTCCGAATTCTGTGGACTCGCAGAAAGGAGGAGATGGAGAAATGTAGCTTTGGAGTCAGTTAACATCTCCCAGCACAATGGCTTGTGTTAGATGGATGTGATAGCATTCCATTGTGCTGGGAGCTGGACTTATCTCTGGCCATTAAGGCCCAGTCACACACAACTACTTACCAGCGATCCCGATAACGATACGACCTCAAAAGGATCGCTGGTAAGTCGCTGGTAAGTCGCTCGTGAGATGTCACACAGTCCGATTTTCCCAACGACGCAGTAACGATCAGAGACCTGTATAACAATCTCGGCGTGCGTTGGGACCCTGTTAGGAGGTCGTTGGTAGGCGTCAAACACAGCGATGAGCCTTGCTCAGCAGGACATCGCCTTTGAAAAAAATGGTCCAGACCATTCGGCAACGACTAGCGATCTCACAGCAGGGGCCTGATCGCTGGTAGGTGTCACACATAACGAGATCGCTGGCGAGATCATTGCTGCGTCACAGAAACTGTGACTCAGCAACGATATCGTTAGCGATCTCGTTGTGTGTGACGGGGCCTTTATGCTAGAAGCTGGCTCTTAAAGAGGACTTGTTACTGAGGATTTTCATGGCGATTAGCCTATAAAATAGGGCAGTCAACCTCCTGATGAACCAAAAAGAAGGGGAAACGCGTTGAGGTTTCTTGTATATGAGAGGCTCCAGACCTTTAACCCATTATAAATATCTGATTGGAGAGTGGTAAGTACCCTACAAGTATACCTAGCCTGTATCTGCCGATATAGATTAAGTTTTTTACGCACTGTGCACTTTCATATATCACTAGGCACCTTTTGAAGCACTGCACTTTATTCGGCAGGGGCATACAGGGCTAGATAGGGTTAGCCTACGGTGAGTGGGGGCGCCATTAAGCTAATTGGGGTGCTGGCCTCTGCTGGTAGGTAGAGCACAGGAGGGAGAAACTGTTATAGGGCCAGCAATTCTCCCTTTCATGTGCACCTATATTAAAGGTATTCACCTAATGACGCACTTGGTTTGAGATTTTAAAATTATCTAAATAAAAATTGTTTTTAAGGGGTATTTTGATTCATGACATAAAATTTTAGTACTACTCAGAGTTGCGCCACAATTGTGTGACTTTTCATAGCAATGTATGCAATATTGCTTTCATGTGCTGTGTCAGAGTAAGAAAAGGGTCAGTCAAAGGGAGAGGAGCAGTGAGAAGCTCATGGGCTCTCTTATCACAAATCTCTGTTGGACATGATATTCTTGCCACTTGAGAAATGGCAATTATTGTAATGCAGAATCTGAAACCACCAACTAGACCAGCAAGTCTAAAGATACAAAATTTAAAGAAGCACTTGTTAAGAAAAGGACATCATCAGATAAATAACCGTATACCTTGTTGGACATTCCCTGCAGGGATCACCTGGTTTGCGTCTGGAACAGAAAAAGAACAAGCAAATAATTATTGGTCACCAACACAGATACTGCCATTTCAAGACATTTTGTTAATGAAAGCACTTTTCTTACATTTCATTTATATTCCACAGATTATTCCTAATTTAACTTTAAAAGGTTATTTGGGATTTAAAGGGAACCACTCAGGTCCCTGTGACCTCCAACCCAGAACCATGCAGAGGTGTATGCCAAAATTTGCTGCTTACCAAGCCCTGTATAATGCCATTTACTAAAATCAATTTATAAAGTGCTCTGTTTCTATGCTGATTAGGTCTTTGATTAGTACGAAGGGGCATTTTTTCCCACAGACTAGTCGGCCCTCATTTCATGTTATCACGCCCCTGTGATGATTTCTAGGAGCCAGTGTCCGCGCAGCTCCTGGAAATCTTGCGCATGCGCGTAGCTCAACTCAGCAGCGTCAGTGCGCCCCAGATGCAAGGTGACACTTCCCGGCTTCAGAAAGGCGCACTGCACATGATTGGAAGTGTAGAGGTTGTCCTTCCGATCATGAGCAGTGTGCCAAAAAACAACAACACAAAGACACAATTATCCAAACAATTAAAGCCAATAAGCTATATACATAAATTAGGCATGGCTACGATAAGGAAAAAAAATCTATTCTTATCCGCCTGAACAATAGCAGTGTACAGAATACCTATTATAGGCTAGTGTAAGCATAAACAGAGAAAGTTGTTCAATGTATTAATTTCATTTTCCCTGAGGAAGCGACAGATTGGGTGGTGATATGCGTGGGGTCTTTTCTAGTCATGCTATTATCGTGAGGACTAAAGAAATAAATCTAATACTGCTCTTGTAAAAATTAAGACCACTGCACAGTTTTATAAAAATCAGCTTCTCTACATGTCGATTCCAGTGTCAGTTGAATTCCAACCAGAGTACACCTCATTCTACTGGCCAGGATAAGCATAAGGCCACCCAAAAGAAGCATGAAAGACTGGTGGAAAGCATGCCAAGACGCAGGAAAGCTGTGATTACAAATCATGGGTATTCCACAAAATATTGATTTCTGAACTCTTCCTGAGTTAAAACATTATTTGTATTGTTGTTTCTAAATGATTATGAACGTGTTTTCTTTGCATTATTTGAGGTCTGAAAGCAATGCATTTTTTGTTATTTTGACCATTTCTCATTTTCAGAAAATAAATACAAAAGTTATTGCTTGGAAATTCAGAGTCATGTTGTTAGTAGTTTATAGAATAAAAGAACAATTTACATTTTACTCAAATATACCTATAAAGTTTTCCTTTTTCATATGTTTGGGCTATATTTACAACTCCCGGCTGCCCCTTATGTCTATTACATCAGCTGGTATTTTTACCATCTAGTGCTCCCTGAGAATCCTCTTTGATCCGTGCCAAGGGGGAAAGGAATTGTTTCATTCATTTTTAATGTGAAAACCTCTGTCAACCCCTCCTTGTGTGTTCAATAAATGATATTTTTGCACATTCTATACTCCTTTGTTCTCCTGTTTTCATGTTAATTTTGGAGTGTGTGCCTGCGTCTGGAGGACCCTAGAGTGGCCTCCACTCGCCAACATAGCTTACTATGGTGCTATGGAGATTCCTTTGTTTAATTTTCACAATAAGGTAATAGAAGAAAATGGATCCCAACATTTCCAAATGAATTGTACCTGTATGCGGCAATACCCAATGTGTGTTTGGAAACTACAGTTTGCCCTTTCCAAGCCCACGCTGCGCACAGACACCCTAGTTAGCTTTAGTAGTGCAACTTTGGCTGTAATAGTTTGTGGGCACCACTTGTAGAGCCCTCAAGATATTAGCCCTTTCACCCCCAGCCAATGTTCCGTTTTTTGCTCCCCTTTCAAGAGCCGTATTTTATTTATTTTTCTGTCAAGCTTGCCATATAAGGTCTTATTTTATGCGGGACAAGTTGTACTTTTAAATGAAACCATAAGTTGTACCATATAGCGTACTGGAAAACGGCAAAAAAAATTACAAGGAAAAATTGAAAAAAAAAAAAGTGCGATTGCATGATT